>NC_056751.1:286388435-286688435 GCF_019279795.1 Protopterus annectens | reverse complement strand
CCAGGCAAACTATCACAACAGATGCTTCAGATTACACCTGGGGGGCACACATGACAGGACAATGCATTCAAGGCCTATGGACTGCAGATCAAAGAAATCTGCACATAAATCAAAAAGAGATGCTAGCTGTACAGAAAGCTCTGACAGCCTTCAAGGATCTATTACATCCAGGACAACTTGCAATAAAGACGGACAACACCACAGTAATGTGGTACATAAACAAACAAGGGGGGTACACATTCCTACCCTCTATGCAGGCAAGCAATGATCTTATGGAACACAGCTCTGGCCTACCAAGTCCAGTTACAAGCTCAATTACTGCCAGGACAGAAGAACACATTGGCAGACGACCTCAGCAGAAACCTCAAAGATCCCCACGAGTGGAAACTAGATCCAGAAATATTTGC
Source organism: Protopterus annectens (assembly GCF_019279795.1). Classification (NCBI taxonomy): domain Eukaryota; kingdom Metazoa; phylum Chordata; order Ceratodontiformes; family Protopteridae; genus Protopterus; species Protopterus annectens. The sequence goes on along the minus strand of NC_056751.1, from coordinate 286,688,028 downwards.
AATGATTACTCAAAAATGGGGCCTTCCAAACATAGACCTGTTTGCCAGTCCTCAAAACTATCAACTGACAAAATTTTGTACAAGGACATTTCACCATCAAGCTTGGAAAGTGGACGCTCTCTCTTTCAGTTGGAAAAACCTGACAGTATATGCCTTCCCTCCATTGCCTCTCCTCACAAAGGTTCTTTTGAAAGTCAAAAAGGAGAGACCACGACTGATTCTCATAGCCCCAGACTGGCCACACCAGCACTGGTATCCGCTTTTGAAAAATATGGCCCTCAGTCCACCATGGATATTGCCTCAAATCCCCCATTTGCTCACACAACAAGACAATCAGATTCTTCACAGCCAGCTCAAAACTTTAAATCTGGCTGCATGGCAAATCAACTAAACATCCAACCAGCTCCTCTTTCACAAGCAGTTCTGGATGTTATTCTGGAAGCCAGGAGGCCAAGCACCAGGAAGGCTTATTCGGACAAATGGAAAAGGTTTTGTTCCTGGAATCAAGCTAATGGCCAAGACACAACTCAGCCTCACATGCCTCACATTCTACAGTATTTAGCTGAGATGTTGCACAAAGGACTTTCCTTTTCCTCAATTAAAATCCATGCTTCAGCTATTTCAGCTCACTACAACACGGATCCACCTTTATTTTCACATCCTCTACTCAGGCAGTTCCTCAGAGGGGCAAAAAACATTAGACCACCCAGGAGAGCTCCTACACCAACATGGGACCTCAATTTTGTTCTGGAAAAACTAACGCTACCTCCCTTTGAACCAGCTTTCTCTGCAGATCTTCAGTTCCTATCATGGAAGACTGTCCTGCTCCTAGCAATAACTTCAGCTAGAAGAGTCTCAGAGTTACAGGCACTAATGGCAGTGGAACCTTTCCTCATTTTTCATCAAGACAGAGTTTCTCTACGAACTAATCCTTCTTTCATGCCTAAGGTGGTTTCTAGTGTAGCTTTAAATCAAACCATCCACTTACCCACCTTCTTCCCCAATCCACAGAACAAAGGTGAGAGACTCCTACATTCCTTGGACATTCACAGGCAGCTTCGTTGCTACTTGGACAAAACTAAGGCTTTCAGAAAATCTGACCAGCTCTTTGTATCCTATGCTACAGCTTCCCAAGGGAAGGCTATATCAAAGCAAACCATTTCTAAATGGATAGGTCATTGCATACGTTTCTGCTATACCCATCATGGGAAACCAGTTCCTACTACCATTCGATCCCATTCTACCAGGGTAACAGTTACCTCTACAGCCTTTCTCAGGGGGGGTTCCAACCAAGGAAATTTTAGAAGCTGCAACTTGGAGTTCAGTACACGCCTTTACCAAACACCATCACTTACCTCTTTACTCTAAGTCCAGGGCGGGCTTCGCCACTGCAGTTCTGCAGGGCCTTATTGCCTCCACTAACCCTCTGTGATACCTCCCCCCTACCTTAGCTTTGGGATTCAACCCAAGTGTGATGACTGCAGCAGGGTAACACGATGAACATAGTACAGTTTTGTACCTACCATAAATGTAGATGTTCGAGTGTTCACCCTGCTGCAGTCCAGATTAGCCCCCCTCCATCCCCTCTGATCTACTGGCTAAATCTCTTCAATGCCTTACTGATGTATTTGCTTATAGCTGAAGGGATTTTGTGTTTGTGCAGTGGTTACTCCATTTGGTACTAATTTCTGACCACCTTTTTGGGGGCACCTGACATCTGGGGCAAGAAAGACTGAAGAAAATGGCGTCGGTTGCATTATATATACCCCTGGCACACTGACGTCAGGGAAGAGGCGACAGCAACCGACGCCGGACCAAGACTTTGGAATTCCGGCCGACTGCAGGACCACCTGATGACAGGATAACCCAAATGTGATGACTGCAGCAGGGTGAACACTCGAACATCTACATTTATGGTAGGTACAAAACTGTACTTTCTATCTCGCCGTTCATTCTTACTGATGGGTAGTGTCCCAAGCACTGTGTATCTCGGGTGGCTCACTGGAGTATATATTTCAGGATAGTGGATACAAAGGAGGCCCTATCAACTTTGTAACGAGTGATAAAGGTATGAGGTCTTGACCAAGTGGCTGCTGCACAAATGTTATCAATAGGAAGTCTGGCAGAAAAGGCAGAAGATGTAGAAACTGCTCTGGTTGAGTGAGTTTAATTTTATGTGTCAAAGGCATATTGGCAGCTGAATAAGCAAATGTGATGCAATCAGATAACCATTTAGACAGAGTTGTTTTAGCCTCTGAAAAGGAAACAAAAAGCTGTTCTGATTTCCTAAAATATTTGTTCTGTATAAGTAAAATCTGAGCTGTCTGTGAACATCAAGTTTGTGCAGCATGAATTCTAGATTGTTGGAGTAATTGGGGAAGAAAACTGGCAAATCAATAATTTGGTTAAGATTAGTTTCAGTGCAAACCTTAGGCAAAAAGGAGGGGTTTGTTCGAAGTCAGACTCTGTCAGCATGGAAAATCAAGTAAGGATGTTTAATGGATAAGGCCTGAAGCTCTGACACTCAGAGGACAGAAGTAATAGCCACCAGAAAGATAGATGCTCATCGTGTTACACTGCTGCAGTCATCACACTTGGGTTATCCTGCCGTCAGGCGGTCCCGCAGTCGGCCAGAGTTCCATAGTTTTGGTCCGGCGTCGGTTGCTGTCGCTTCTTCTCTGAAGTCAGTGCGCCAGGGGTATATAAGAGGCATCCAACGCCATTTTCTTTAGTCTTTCTTGCCGTGCAGTGCCCGAAGCAGAAGCAGTTCGCAAGTGCCGGTCGGCCGACTCCTGAGATTTTCAAATCGAATTTCAGACCGAAGTTTTCAATAAAGCTAAGTACCCCGTTGGGGAACCTTTTCTTGCCTCAGTCTGATGTCAGAAAAAGTTAACAATTGCATTTCTTGTGGGAAGCAAATACCTCATAAGGACTTTCATTCTTATTTCATTCCTTGCCTAGGCCCAGACTACGACGTCACAGATTGTCGGTTTTGTGCTAGGTTTAACAAACGTACTATTAAACGTTGGTTTGATTTCGCCCGACATTATTTTGGTAGGAAATTTAATTATACCATGCCGTCGGAGCAACCGACGACCGGAATGCATAAAAACACAAAGATAAAGACAGGCAGCCGAGACCCAAACCAGACTCCGAGGCCTCTGCTAGGCCAGTCGCCAGTTCTCCGGTTTTCAGTGAGGTGCCTACACAGCCCCTGACGACCGCTGATTTAGAACCCCAGGCGGCATCCGATTCCCAAGCGGAGATTGCTAGGCCTCCACAACCTTTACCTTTAGGCCCTTCCGACTCCATGGCTGAAGGAGATTCCAGTGCAGTTGAAACACCTTCAGTTGCAGAAGGTGTCTTCAGACCGACTACACTCACTATTAAATCTTATGCAAAGCTGAAAACCCCTTTAAAAACAAAGAAGACTGTACAACAGTCTCCAGTGCAAGGCCCCATGCCTAAGAAACAGATGCTTAAGATGGCTGAAGATTTAATTACCCTTATCAGGGGTTCCCATCCCCCTCCTGATAAAAGGCCAAGACAGGAGGAGGACTATGCTTCCTCTGACCAGGTTTCAATTTCTTCAGATTCTTCTGAGGAAAAGGAATATTCTTTTCCCCCTTATGAAGACTCTGATGCTGAAGAGTCTATCCCTTCAGTATCTCCCCCAGAAGACTATTCTTTTGGGGAAACTTTACATACCATGAGGGAACATTTCCACTGGGAAGGCCAGGATTACTCTGATTCTAAGAAAAGGCTCCGAGAGTTCCTTTTACTACCCCAGCACAGACCACTTGCTATTCCACCCGTGTTAGACATTGTGGATGATGTTTATTCAGAATCTAGCCTTAACCCAGATTCACTATCTCCTGCACCAGCCAAACCAGACAGATACTACACAGTCCCTGACTCACACAAGTTCCTATATAAAAGCCATGTTGCTGACCCAGAAACCATTTCCCAGGGTCCCAAAGGGGTTAAGGCCTCTATTGCTAAAAATCCTGTACCCTCTGAAAGGGATTCTAGAGCACTAGACAGATGGGGAAAGAAAGTATGTACCTAAGCTACTCTAGCTATGAGGGCCTTAAATTGCCAGTTTCACATGCTGAAATATCAACAATATTTGATGGCTCAATTAAAAGAAAAAATGATCACACATACAGAACAGCCTGATTACAAGGAAATGCAAGATTTGTTGCATGCAGCTGAACAAGTGGGAAAACATACTTTGCAATGTGGATTTGATTCATTGGAAGCTTCTTGTAGAGCAGCAGTGACAGGGTCTGTCATACGTAGGCATGCTTGTTTAAAAGAACAAACTTTACCTGATCATGTTAAAGCAAAGTTATTGGATGCACCTTTACAGCAGGATGTTTTATTTGGTGTAAAAGCAGAAGAGGTTTTTAAAGAAAATGGAGGATAAGGCAAAATCTATGCAGACGGTCAAGCATTTTTTACAGGTTCAACCCCCTCGTTTCAGCAGAAATTGGCCAACCAGAAACTGGTCCTTTCCATTTTCTGCCAGACCACAGAGGGGCAAATACAGATGCCCAAGGGGCAGAGGTCAATCATAAGGCTCTTACCAGCCTCGACAATGGGGTGCCACAACCCAAAAAGGAGGAGAAGACAGGTCTCAAACTGTCAGAAGACAAACACAATGACTTACCCGTCAGACTGCCAAGCAAATCCCTCTTGGCAGCTCCCTTGGGAGGAAAACTAGCACTTTTTGCGGACAACTGGCACAGCATCACAAAAGACAAATGGGTCCTAAATATTGTATCTCAAGGATACAGATTCCACTTTCACACTTTACCAAGGATAAAAGGAATGCCAAACCTGCCACCAAATCAATGGGCAGAGGCTCAAAAGCAAATTTCAGCTCTCATGGACATGAGAGCCATTCAAAAGGTCCCAACACAGGAGCAAGGACAAGGATTTTACTCCAGACTCTTTCTAGTTACCTGAAAGGACAAAGCCTGGAGACCCATTCTGGACCTCTCAGTTCTAAACACATATCTGGAAGTACCCAAATTCAAGATGCTAACACTACAGCAGCTTCTTCCCATGCTGGGCAAGAAGGCTTGGCTAGTAACGTTGGACCTCAAGGAGGCATACCTGCATGTCCATATCGGACAAAATTGCAGAAGATACCTCCGATTTATAGCAGGTTCAACCCATTACCAATTGTCTGCACTGCCCTTTGGCTTATCTACTGCGCCCCAGGGTCTTCACAAAATGCCTGGCACCAGTAATTGCATACTGTAGACAAAGAGGAATCCATACCTGGATGACTGCCTTATTCAAGCAGAAAACAAGGACATTCTTTTAAAGTATCTGGCGTTTGTCAAAAACCTATTAAGTTGCCTAGGGTACACAGTAAACCAAAAGAAGTCAAAACTAGTGCCCTCACAAGACATAATATTCCTGGGTGCCAGCTTAAATACAACGGCCCAGATGGCTTATCTCACGCCAGACAAGCAAGGACAACTGACTCAATACATCAAAATGATGGCAACAAAGACCCAACTCCCTGCAAGAAAAATTCTGCAGGCCTTGGGATTCATGGCATCTTGCATACTACTAATACCATTTGCAAAACTGCATATGAGGAAAGTACAATGGTACCTGAAAAGTGTATGGGCTCGACGCAGCCACAGCTTGGAAACAATAATTCCACTCCTTCCCCTCCTTCAACAGGAGTTTCTATGGTGGGCTCAGGCATGTCACCTCAACAAGGGTCAGCCTTTTGCCTTACCCCCAGCCAGGCAAACTATAACAGATGCATCGGATTATGCCTGGGGAGCACCGATGGCAAGACAATGTATTCAGGGCAAATGGTCTGCAGATCAAAGGCATCTACATATCAATCAAAAAGAGATGCTAGCTGTATAAAATGTCCTAACAGCTTTCAAGGACCTCCTACATCCAGGACAACTCCTAATAAAGATGGACAACACCACAGTGATGTGGTGCATAAACAAGCAAGGGGGCACACATTCCTACCCCCTATGCAGACAAGCAATGACCTTGTGGAACACAGCAATGACCTACCAAGTTCAACTACTAGCACAATTCCTGCCAGGAAAGAAAAACACATTGGCAGACGATCTAAGCAGAAACATCATAGATCCTCACGAGTGGAAACTAGATCCACAATTATTCGCAATGATAACTCAGAAATGGGGGAGCCCAGACATAGATCTGTTTGCTTTCCCCCAAAACTACCAACTACGGAAATTCTGCACAAGGACATACCACACATTAGCTTGGAAAGTGGACGCCCTCTCATTCACTTGGAAAACATTGACAGTGTATGCCTTTCCTCCACTGCCTCTTCTGGCAAAGGTGCTGCTGAAAACCAGATTAGAGAGACCACAAATGATACTCATTGCTCCAGACTGGCCATGCCAACACTGGTATCCAATACTAAGGAACATGGCTAAAGGCCCACCATGGATTTCACTTCCAATTCCTCACCTGCTCACTCAGCAAAACAATCAGATTCTACACAGCCAGCTCAAGACTTTAAATCTGGCTGCATGGCAAATTACCTAAACAACCAGTCAACACTTCTCTCTAAAGCTGTGATGGATGTCATTCTGGAGACCAGGAGGCCCAGCACCAGGAAAGCCTATTCAGACAAATGGAAAAGATTCTGCGCCTGGAACCAGGCTAAAGGCCAAAATCCCCTTGTCCCAAATATTCCTCAGATTCTTCAATATTTAACTGAGATGTTGCACAAAGGACTTTCTTTTTCATCTATCAAGATCCACGCCTCCGCTATTTCAGCTCAATACAACACGGATCCTCCTATATTTTCACATCCATTACTAATACAGTTCCTCAGAGGGGCTAAGAACATAAGACCTCCCCGAAGAGCACCAACACCAACTTGGGATCTCAGTTTTGTTTTGGAAAAACTTACACTACCGCCCTTTGAACCAGCTTTTACAGCTGATCTACAGTTTCTATCGTGCACGAAGAGTCTCAGAGCTACAGGCCCTAATGGCAGTGGAGTCTTTTGTCATTTTTCATCAAGACAGAGTCGCTTTACGAACTTAACCCTTCCTTTATGCCAAAGGTGGTATCCATTGTGGCCCTAAACCAAACCATTCATTTGCCCACCTTTTATCCAAACCCCCAGAACAAAGGGGAAAGGCTCCTACACTTTTTGGACATTCACAGGCAATTACGTTACTTCTTGGATAAAACTAAGTCTTTCAGAAAATCTGACCAGCTCTTTGTATCCTATGCTGCAGGATCACAAGGAAAGGCTATCTCAAAACAGACCATTTCAAAATGGATAGGACATTGTATCCCGTTTCTGCTACACACACCATGGGAAACCTGTACCTGGTAACATTAGGCCCCATTCCACTAGGGCTACAGCAATATCAACAGCCTTCCTCAGAGGGGTACCAACCAAGGATATTTTGGAGGCTGCAACTTGGAGTTCAGTGCACACATTCACCAAGCACTATCACTTACCTCTATACTCTAAAACCAGAGCTGGCTTTGCCACTGCAGTTCTGCAGGGCCTACTAGCCTCTCCAAACCCTGTTTAGTTCCACCACCCATCCTTAGCTTTGGGATTCAACCCAAGTGTGATGACTGCAGCAGTGTAACACGATGAACATAGTACAGTTTTGTACCTACCATAAATGTAGATGTTCGAGTGTTCACACTGCTGCAGTCCAGGTACCCTCCCTCCATCCCCTCTGACATAGCTGAACTTTTCTATACCTTTTCTATCCTGTACAACCTTTGTGGTGTATTTGCTTGTAACTGAAGCTATTCCTTTTATTCCTTTTACATGTTTTATTAGCAATATGTATTGCCTACCTACTTGGGGGCACCTGACATCTGGGGCAAGAAAAACTGAAGAAAATGGCGTTGGATGCCTGACATCAGGGAAGAAGCAACAGCAACCGACGCCGGACCAAGACTTTGGAACTCTGGCCGACTGCGGGACCGCCTGACGGCAGGATAACCCAAGTGTGATGACTGCAGCAGTGTGAACATTCGAACATCTACATTTATGGTAAGTACAAAACTGTACTTTTTCCATGACAAAAATTTGAGGTCACATGAGGAAGCTGGTTCAGATGGAAGAAGAATGATGCGGGAAAGCATTAAATTTAGATTCCATGGGGAATAAGGAGATTTCACTGGTGGTCTGAGATGAAAGGTCCCTTTGAGAAAGACTTTGAATAATTTGTGTTACATAATATTCAGTCCTTCGAATCCAAGATGAAAGTTAGAAATGGCAGCAAGTTGAACACTGACTGTTGCTGCTGCAGCTCCTTTATTGAAGATCATGGTCAAGAACTCTAGTGTAGAGGCCATAGGGGCTTGGTAAGGATCAGTATTGTTTTTAGTGGCCCGTATAGAAAAATGTTTCCATTTGCTAAAGTATAGCTTCCTCACAGAGGATTTATGAGAGGATAAGAGAATTTGCTTCGTCTCATTGGAAAGGTTATTGAACCTGGCTATGATGGGAATTGGAGCAGCCAAGCTGTCAGCTTCAGGGACTGCAGAGAGGGATGAAGTTCCCCTGACAAGTGCGTCAGAAGGTCCGGAACTGGGTCCAGAATCCAAGGGTCCTCCAAAAGATGAAGTCGAAGGAAGGGGAACCAAATCTGATGAGGCCAGTGAGGGGCTATTAGAATGGTAGTCCTTCCCAGAATTTTTGCTTTCTGTAGAACCTTTGGTATCAACAGGATTGGTGGAAAGGTGTAGAGGAGACCCGGAGGCCACTTGTGAATGAGTGCATCCCTTGGGGCTTCTCCCAGAGGGGGAATCGGGGCAAAGTAGCTTCTGCATTTCGTGTTCATGTGACTGGAAAAAAGGTCGCAGCAAGGCTGGCCCCACCTGCGGAATATCCTGTCTGCTATTTCTTTCTTGAGGGACCACGCGTGGGGCAACAGAATTGCTCTGCTCAGCTTGTCTGCTATCACGTTGGATTTCCCTGGATGTGCGTTGCTAACAGAAAGTGCTGGGTGGATACAGCCCATTGCCATGCTCTTAGGGCCTCGTGACAAAGGGGATATGACCTGGTTCCTCCTTGTTTGTTCAAGTACCAGACCACTGACATGTTGTCTGTCTGAATTACAATCGTACCCAGAGGGAGAGAGTCTTGGAAGTACTGCAACATCAAAAGTACTGTTCCCATCTCGAAGACATTGATATGCAGATGTGTCTCTTGATCAGGCCATGTGCCTTGAGCTGTCCTACCCTGCAAATGCCCCCCACACCCTATCAGGGAAGCGTCCGTGGCCACTGTGGTTGCTGGTGGGGGTAAAACAAAGGGACGTCCTATCGTGACATGAAGTGAGGTCAACCACCACTGAAGATATTTTTTACAGGAGTGTGTGATCATTATCAGGTGAGACATGGGAAGCTCTTGGTAAGACCATTGAGTGAACAACAGCCACTACAGTATCCGCATGTTTATATGACCCAGCGGTATGGCCAGAATTGCTTTTGCCATCATACCTAACAATTTTAGAACTTCTGATGCTGGAGCCTTGTTTTTGGATATCAGAATGCGGACCTGCTGACGGAGAAGTAAGACTCTTTCTACTGGAATTCTTAGCGTGGTGGTGTCCAATTCTGCTCTGATAAAGACGATATGCTGCAATGGCGACAAGGCAGATTTATCTGAGTTTATTGTAATGCCCAGCTGGCTGCAGAGTGACAAAGTGGATTCCCTGGCTTGAATGAGTTGATGGCTGGTGGTGGCGGTGAGGAGCCAATCGTCTAGGTACAGAAACACCTGGAATCCTAAATGTCTCAGATGAGCCGTGACCACTGCCATATATTTGGTGAACACTCTGGGGGCTGTAGTGAGACCAAAGGGCAGGGCTCAAAACTGGTAATGATTGGCCCTCAGCCGGAAGCGCAGATGATCCCTGGGTGGTCTGGCCATTTGTATGTGGTAGTACGCATCCTGGAAATCTGTCAATCACATCCAATTGTCTTTCCCTAAGAAGGGAAGTATCAACTGAAGCGTCACCATCCAAAACTTCTCTTTCTTGACAGATTTGTTTAGCTTGCTGAGGTCCGAAATAGGTCTCCAGACCCCTGTCTTTTTTGGAACTAAAAAGAATTTTGAGTAAGTTCTGGATCCTGTCTGGTCTGCTGAGACTGGTTGGATGACTTTTTTTCTTAGCAACGTTAGGACCTCTACTGTTGCTTGTTCCCTGTATCTGGGTGGAATGTCAGGGATTTTTCTTGTTGATGGAGGGGGTGAGGCAAATGGAAGTAAGTATCCTCTGGAAATGATACTTTGTACCCATTTGTTTTGTTATTTTGAGCTAGGTGTCTGGGTACCAAGATAAGCGACCCTCGACTTCCTCCAGAGCAGGACAGTCTGGCCTCCTTTCAGGAGCACTGGTAGGGCTTCCCAAATAAGTGATCTCTGTAACCCTGTTGTTGCAAACCTCCTCTGCTGTGAGGGTGGTGTCTTCCATTATTGCCCCCTCCTCTGCCTTTGGTGGGGGGTTCACCACGTGTCCTGAAAGGCTCCTTGTGCTTTTTGGAACCACATTTTCCCTCCCCTTTGACCCTTGGGGTAGGGTCTGGTAGAGGGTGGAAAAACGGACTCCGATGGCAGTCCTTCCCTCCTGCTCACACTTGGTCAAAGTTTCCTTAACTTTGGGCCCGATAAAGACCTAGCCATCAAAAGGGGTATTCACAAAGGATGACTTGAAGGGCTCCACGAAGGAACACAAGCGCATCCAGCAGTGCCTCCTTAGAGCAACTCCTGTACCCGCTGCCCTGCTCGTTCCATCAGCTACATATGAAATGAAGTGCATGGATGAGTTAACAATGGAGTTGAGGGTAGCAAGCTGGGAGGCAGCTTTGTCTGTAGCTCCTGCAGTTACTGTACCCTGAAGAGTATCTCCCAGCTCTTTAAGGAGATCTTTTTGTAGTCTCGTGAAATGGGTTAAGTAGTTAATGGAACAGAGTGCAAAAGTCACTGAACTAAAACTAAACCTGTGCTTCCCATATCTATCCATGATCCTGGAGTCTCTGTTAGGAGTATGGATAGAAGAGGAAATTTCTGACATTTACTTTTTGGTCGCTGCCACCACTACCACCTCCGTGGCATCAACTGGCACACCTTTGGTCAAAAAAAGATTTATCTTGGGGAGCAGATATAAACTTATTAGGCCTCCTAGGGACAGGCTCCATGGTGTCCGGAGACTACCGCTCCCTTCGTGAGACCGGCTGCATAAGCTCATCAAAGGGTGGAGACACCCAAGAGATGGAGGGCTGAGACTCGAAAGCCTTCAGGAGAACCGACTCGTCTTCAGTAGGGTTTGTGGACTGCCAGTCACCCCTCTGCCTAAGGATTTCAAGTATCTCTGTAAATGAGATATTCTCAGAGGGGGACCGTGGAGACCCTTCTCATTCATCCAAGTCAGTATCAGATGTTAGGGACTCCTGAGGGGAGTCTAGATGTTTCTTCTTACAAAGTCTCTTCCTGGGAGCCTCTTCATTGGGAGCTTCTGGTGAGGTCTCGGAAGAGCATGGGCCATCCAGTGGGGCTTCCTGAGGCTCTGAGTCTCTGCACTTTGCCAGGATCTGTAAAGTAGAAGCAAACACAGGTGCTTTAGGGGGTGAAGAAGCCGGACCTGAGGTTGAGGATGTCTTAGGAGACATAACTCTCCTCATGGCTTTAAAGGCACCCCTGCTCCAATGCGAAGGGACCGACTGATCTGAGGAAACCATCAGTACCCCCAGCGATGGGACAGTGAGCTCCGAGCCCGAGGTAGGAGCTGAGCTTATACGAGCCGAAGCCCCGAGAGGCAGAGTCGGAACAGAGAAGTCTGTTCGACTATCCTCCCCGGACCCGACCAGAGAGTGTCGGCTGCTAGAGTACTCGATCGGCACCGAGGACGTCAAAGTGAACGCAGCCGAAGACATTGGAGCAGGCGACTGCTCTGAAGGATCCGCAATCAACAAGTCCAACTCCTCTGGCTCCGAAGAACCGTTATGGTTCGGAGGAAGAAGAGTTGAAACTGGCATAAAGGTCTTAGGCTCCAAGCTGCCTGGGGCGGAGCTGATAATTTTGCAAAGGCCAGTGCCTGTAAAAGCTTCTGCACCACACGATCCACATCCAAATCTGAAAGGCTAACAGAAGACTGAAATGTGGATCGTTAGTAGTACCGACTGAAGTAAAGGAGATTTTGGAATTTCGGATACCGGTTCCAAAACCGGTACCAGCTCTGAAAAGACAGTCTGCTCCGAAAAATGTGAAGCCGATGTCACAAACGTTTTTGATTTTTTTTGATTCCATGGAAGTCTTGGAGGACTTTGAGGACTTACTAGATCCATCGTCATCAATCAAAGCCTCCTTTTCAATGAGTTTCCTCTTTCTCTCTTGGAGAACCCGAGAAGAAAAGGAATGGCATATGGAGCAGGTTTCTTGCAAGTGTAACGCACCTAAGCAATAAATGCAATTGACATGACTGTCAGTGACAGACATCTTCTGCCCACATTTTGGACATTTTTTAAACCCTGACTTAGGGTGGTTATCCTTGTCATCAGCCATGACAGAGAAATGGACACACCCAACAACAATCAAATATATGGATAATCCTTCTAACAAAAACAGGCTAAATATAAGCACACAAGCCCTTAAACTAAGGTTAACAAATCAGACACACACTATTTAAGCAGATATCAGTTAGTGAGAAAGTCACTAATTACAGATAACCAAGCTATACACTACTAAAGTTAGCTCTAATACTATAAAGCTGTGACAAAGGTCAATAAGCATGCAATACTATTTCTAAGAAAAAAGGTGACAGAAGGTCACTGTTTAAACAAGTTTTAGTCAACTCTAAATAGGCCTAAGGAAAAAATGAGACCAAAAATTAAACTATGAAAAAGGCACACAAGGAAAAGGGAAACTACAGATAAAACTGTAAGAGCTTGACTATCTAACTGTATTTTGAGGAAAATATCAACAATATTTTGAAATATAATAAAAGTAAGGTTTTTACTTGCCTGAGCTAGCGAGAACCTCCGATCTGTTGCAGCGGCAAACTAGATCTGAGGTAACTCTAGGTGCATCATGGGATAGGGACTTGGCCTCGAGCTATTTGAAAACCTCGAGCTTTGTAGTAGGCCTACTTGGAGCTGAGGGATAGGCTCCGAACCCATCAGTAAGAATGAACGGCGAGATAGAAAAACTTCACCTATTTTGTTACAAGGATTTGAAAGTAGATAAAGATAATAGTATTGTTAATAGAATTAGGACATTTTCCTGTCATAACTGCAGTTGCTGTAAAGATCTTATAAATTGCACTACATTCATGCACCCAGTAACAGGGAAGATGTACTAATTTTATCCATTTGCCACATGTAATACCACTGATGTGGTTTACTTATCCACTTGTACAAAATGTTCCTGTTTTTACATTGGGAAATGCAGTTGTAAATTTAAGGAGCATATAGTGAAACATAAGTCAGATATACAAAGGGGTGTTCGGACAAGTACATTAGCAAAACCTTTCATCAGACAATGATTTTACACATGAATTTAAGTTTAAAGCAATTGGTATGGTGTTTCAGAGTATCAGAGGGGGAGATGCAAATAATATTTTAAAATAGTGAGTATAATTGGATTTTAAGACTTGAAGCTGATGCTATTCCAGGACTGAATAGTGCAATTAGTCTGAAACTTGTTTTAATTAAGAAAGAAATGTATTTGCATCAGTAATTGATTTTATTGAAATTTAACATTTCATTGGGTGGCTGTGTCATGTGATTATTTGTTATAAAATGTGTGATAGTCAAATGTATGTTAGCACTGACCAAAAGCTTTGCATTCTTTTCTTGTTTTAATGAACAGTTGAGCTTTTCTATGTTTGGTTTATTTCTGTAGCAGATCCAGCAATTTTGTTGTTTCAGAGTTCTAGTTTTGTTTTATGAGTGGATTGAAAGTTGGTTAGGATAGGTGAGACATAACGTAGAGTAGAAAGAAGATATGCGTTAGCAAGGGACAGCCTACAGTCATTGGTAAAGACGTGTTTAGATCTGTTACACATACCAAGTTTTTGTTGATTTTTTTATACAGTTTTGGACATATAGATCGAATTTAAGTTGATCAACAGTGATACCAAGAGGTTTGATGCGTGTGTCGCTACTTCTATTAGGGTGTTGTCAAGGGAAGTGATAGTGAAGGATGATTTGAGGTGAGAATGAGATTTAGGGAGAAATAGAAGTAAGTTTTTTTCTCTTTTAGGATTGAGTACTAGCTGATTGTCAGTTAGCCATCTTTCAATAAAGTTAAGGGATTTTTGGATAATAAATTAAAGGTGTAGGAGATTGTCGGATGAACAGGTGATAGTGGAGTCTTCTGCATATTGTATTAGAGAGGACTGAGAGCAGGATGAATGAAGATTGTTAATAAAGATGCTGAATAGAATTGGACCAATAATGGAACCTTGAGGTACTCTGGTGTTAAGAGGGAGAAGACTAGAAAAGGAGGAAAGCCACTTGACAGACCACAGTCAATTGGAGAAGTAACTAGCAAACCAATTAAGGGTAGAGTTAGTGAAGCCAAGAGCAGACAGTTTGGAGAGAAGAAGAGTGAAAGACTGTATAGGTCCAGAAAAAGGGAGGATACCAAGTTGTGATTTTCTCTGTCTTTAATGATTGTGTGAGTAAAGGAGACTAGTGCAGTAGTTGTGCTGTGACTAAGTCGAAAGCCATGTTGGGGGGTGTGAGTAGATATCCTTTTAGAAGGTGTTCAAGAAGTTGCTTGTGAATGCATTTTTCAAGGTATTTTTGAAAGGGGTAGAATTTAGAATTGCAGTAGGCCTATAGTTTGTGAGTTTTGTTGATTGATCACCTTTGTGGAATGGAATAATCTAGAATTGTTTCCAGATGGAAGGGACTGAAGATTCTTGGATAGATCTTTTAATTAGAATGGAGATTGGGTGGGCTGTTGAGTTAGCTGCTCATTTTAGGAATTTTGCAGGTAGATTGTCTGTTGAAGGAGAGCAGGGTTTTAATTTGTTAATTAGCAATTTGATGTAAGCAGTAGAGACAGGTTATAGAGAAAAAGTGGGTATGTTGTCAGAGGGAGGAAGAGGAAGTGTAGGGTTAGGGAGTGACAATTTTGGGTTACTTTGTTTAATACAGTCAATGAAGTAAGTATTAAACTTTGTCTATTTCTTGGGGAGAGTTATTTGGGCATGGCCTTGGTATACTGGGAGAGAAAGGGTTTAGGATCCTATTAATAATGTACCAGAATTCTTTTGAATTATTTTGATGGTTGATTTGAGGCTTTAGAAAGTATTTTTCTTCTTTGACTTTTTTTTGTGAGGTTAGTAGGTTTGAAGGTGATTAGGAGATATTTTCCAAGCCGTATCCATATTGTGCATAAAGACTTGGGAGGAATGAGAAAGCCAAGAAGCTTGGTGAGCGTCGGCTCTTTCTTTTTTTTTCCTGAGCAGAGCTAAGGAATGGAGAGCATCTAGGAATATACATAGCTTTCATCATTTTGTCTTATTTTTCAAGCCTATTTTGCTTGCAAAAATTTGCTTATATCTTAAGTGAAGGGCATTAATCTTGAGATCATATTAGTTTTACATACAGTACAATCAGAAAATGTGTATCCCTGTCCAACCCTAGCAACCCACTGTCACAGTGTTATATTAGTTTAAGTTTGCTTCTCTTCAGCATTTAGTCTCTTGTTATAATGTAAAACATACATTTCTTACAACATAAAAGTTACTTGTTTACTTGGATGCATTTAACACATACAGAAGTCACTGAAAGACCCCCCCCCCTCCCATGTACAATATAAAATGCAGTTTTTATCACAAACTGTTTTATACAGATACTAAAAAGAACAAAACTGTTTCACTTCTTTTCCCCCTTTTGTGTCCTTATAAACATTACAGACATAATGCGGGGTACATGCTTTAAGGTCCACCCACAACCGTTTATATTTGAACAGACATATTTCACAAATGTGATTAATTGCTGTATAATCTCTCATTTTTCACCAATTTCAGGGCTGTTGTTCTTCCTGATCATCTTTATCTTCCACAGTAAACTCTGGTTCAAGTCCAAGGTGCTCCTGATTCATCTCAACAATTCCTGTGCTTTTTTTGTCTTTCAAGCATTTTCCTTTTGAATATTGGAAAAGGTTTCACTGGCAAAGTCTCTCTATGCACTTTATTGTTAAAAAAATGAGGAACAGATTCTGTTTGCCGGCTCTTTTTTATTTTATTTTTTTTTTTTTTGTGTGCATAATCCTTTTTTTTGTAAGAGCCTATTCAGCTTATCTCCCTTATTAATATAATAGTATAAATATAAATTTACTGTTAAATGTTTAACTATTGACTTGTGTCACCAAGAAGCCTGGTCTAAAAATCACAGTTTAAATATCCACTGTATTAAGTATACCAGTAAAAGAACAGGCTCTCCCAGTATTTTATCTTACCAGAATATTTTCTGCCGTGATAAATGTTTATTTGTGGTGGAAGTTAGCTATTGCCTAAACCTGTACTGTACTCCCTTTATGCATCTAATACATTGTATAAATGCCTTAAAAACACTTAGATATTTCGTGTCAAGATAAATAAACAATTTTGAGTATTGAAGCATGTTACTGTTCTTGAGTGATCAATTCTAATGGGATTCTTTTGCCTCCCAGTCTAGTAGTAGTGTACATTCATTCAAAGCATTGATTATTTGTGTCCAGTTACAAAACAGTAAAATTCATAATGCTCCAGTTTAAAGTTGAATTTTACA
Source organism: Protopterus annectens (assembly GCF_019279795.1). Lineage (NCBI taxonomy): Eukaryota > Metazoa > Chordata > Ceratodontiformes > Protopteridae > Protopterus > Protopterus annectens. The sequence continues at coordinate 286,671,243 of NC_056751.1, read as the reverse complement.
ATATTAGTAGTCTCAATTGCTGTTGAGTAATTTAGTCAAATGAGATTGTTCATGACCTGAAGAACTTCAGGCCTCTAGATCAGTTTTTCAACAAATGCTTCTTTTTAAATTGTTGGAAATTTGCATTCATTATTTAAGGAACACTGACCCAACCACCTTAGAATCTGCTGCCCCCTTCCTGTTTAAGTTCTGATCTTTCCCAGAATCAGTCTCTTCTCTAGTGAAGTCTGTCGTCATACTGTGTGTCCAAAGTGTTTTGGGTGTTAGTTTTAGTATTAGGCCTTCCAGTAAACTGTCTGGATTTGTTTCCTTAAGTATTGACTGATTCATTCACCTTGCAGTCCAGAGAATTCTCATGTTTTCATCAAGCACCACAGTTGAAAACTATCTTTTTTTTTTTTTTCAGCGCATAGCTTTATATATAGTCCAACTGTCCCAGACACACATTACTTCTGGGAATGCAATAGCTTTGGTTAAACAGACATTTGTTGACAATTTTATATCTTTGCTCTTTAAAACATATTCAGATTTGCCATAGCTTTTCTTAAAAAAATCAAGTGGTTTTTTTTTTTTTTTTTTTTTTTTTTTTTTTTTTTTTTTATTTCGTGGCTGCAGAGATCTTTGATTCCCAGGAAAATAAAATCTGTCACTGCCTCCACTTCTTCCCACTTTATATGGAAAGAACCTAAAGGTTAGCAGAGGTCATTTTTGTTTTCTCATAATCTAATTTGTAGTGCTTGGTAAAGGTGTGTACAGACGACCAAGTTGCTGCCTCTAGTATATTTATAGAGTCCACCACTTTCCAAAAAGCCACAGAAGTAGCCTAAGCCTGGTAGAGTGGGCCGTGACCTTGTCTGGAATTTTCTTTTTATGTGAGGGTAACAAAAAGCAGTAGCATGAGACAATCTGTTAGAAATTCTGTTTTTGACATTGGCAATTCCTTTTTCTTTCCGCCATATGAAATAAACTTGATTAGAATTTCTGAAGGTTTGTGTTTTGTCAATGTAGTATCCAAGTTGCCTGTGGACATTCAGAGTATATATAATTACTTCTCTCCTGTGTTTTTTGGGTCTAGTTAAAAACAGGGATATGAATAGTTTAGTTCAAAGTAAACTCACAGTAGGTTAATAGTTTGCCTCAGCTGCAAGTGGGTCACTTTGCTGTGGCTATTTGTTGTACCTCAGACTATCTCTTTTACTCTTCATCCCTCTGGTGTAGCACCTGCAGCCACTATAGATCTGAGAGTTGGCCACATCCTCTGCAGCTGTTGCAGTCTCCTCAGTGGGCAAGGTAAAGCCACTCTTTTCAGTTATGGGAGAGGGAACAGGAAAGGTTTCTCTGCTGTGTCAGAATGCTGTACCCATTCTTGGGGAAGCTACTGTTGCCATTAGTAACAGAGTTGGCCTCATTTTCCCTGTCAAAAAGAAACCAAAAACCAAGCATGCATCCACTCCTCCACTAATTTCTTTGCATACGAGTAGTGGGTCTGTCTCCAGGTTTAATTCAGGCTATTTATCCAGCTTGTAAAGTAGTTTCTGGTGTTAGAGAGTTGTGTTTTTTCATAGGTTCATTGGTGTGTACTAGGCTAATGGCCCTGGAGCCTTTTCAAGCCTAGCCCATAGAAGTGCCCTGGCATCGTGCCGCCTGACATTTTTCCTGAAAAAGATTTATTTATTTATTGCATTTGTTTACCAGGAAAGTCCACTTGGCCTAAAAGAGCCCATTTTCAGTGGAGGCCCAGGGAGGAAAGCTCCTACAAGAACGTAGATGCAGAAAAAAAATTAAAGTAATATATATAGAGTGTGTGTGTATGTGTGTATATATATATATATATATATATATATATATATATATATATATATATATGTGTATATATAACAAAGCAGGAATTTAGTTGGTTGCCAGATAAATTCATAGTGGTAAAAACGGAGATAAATTAATCAGCATTATTGTGCCAGTATCAAGTGATGAAAGAAAAAAAATAATAAATATGGAGAAAGTATCATCAGTCACTAGTAGTAAAAAGCATAGAAATTTAGTTATAATATAAGGAGAGGGAAGAGGCTAGGTTATAGAGCAGGTACATAGCCCGGAAGAGTTGAGATGATTTTTCAGTGTTTGTTTGAAGGTGGTGGTGCTGCCCGTGTTTTTTATAGGAGGAGGAAGCGAGTTCCATATTTTGGCGATGGTGAAGGAGTAAAGCAGTTGACCAGCTGGTAAGGTGGGCTTTCCTACTTTTAGAAGTAGATGATTTTCAGATCTTAGTTGCCTGCTGGGTTGGTATTTGGCAAGTAGAGTTGAGAGAGCAGGACAGTCTGTGGGTCTGTAGATTATGCTGTGTGCTGCAGTTAGCTGGGTGAATGAGAGATGGTGGGAGAGTTCCAACCAGCCTAATTGTTTCAGTGAGTTACGATGGTGGGATGAAAATTTGGCTGTGGTGGGAAATTTGGCTATTCTGTTGTAACACATATCTAGTAGACAGGCTAAGAAAGTGTTGGTGCCTGTACAGCATACCGAGCTTTTAGTGTGTTTTTTGATGGTACTGTTTATGTGTAGGTCAAAGTTTAGGTTTTCATCTATAATAATGCCTAGTAATTTAGTGTGTGGGACAACTTCTATAGTGGTATTGTCTTGGGCTTGTATACTGAAGATTTTTTTTTTATCTAGGGGAGTGGTTTTCTTAGGGGTAAAAATTACTAGTTTAGTATTTTTTATTTATTTTTTTTGGATTTAGGGCAAGATGATTGTTAAGCATCCACAATTCATTAGAGGTGAGGACATTCTGGGTGATCTGCTGGAGTTGAGAGCTGGAATTTGCAGTGTGTATTATTGTAGAGTCATCAGCATACTGGATTACTGAGCATTGTGGGAGAGTGGTGTGAAAGTTGTTAATAAAGATGCTAAATAAGAGAGGACCAAGTATGGAGCCTTGGAGTACCCCTGTGGAAGTATTGAGGAAGAGAGAGTAAGACTGTTGCCACTTGGTGGATGGCTGCCTATTGGAGAGATAGCTATTGAACCATTGTAGGGTAGGTGGGGAAATCTGGAAGGTGGATAGTTTAGAGAGGAGGATAGTATGGGAAATGGTATTGAAAACTTTGGAGAGGTCGAGGAAAAGAGAAGCGATTATTGTACCAGAATCCCGTGCCTGGTTAACTGCATCAAAGAAGGAGAGGAGGGCTGTAATGTTGCTGTGCCCTGGTCTGAAACCATGCTGAGTGAGTGACATAATTTGATTTTCAAGCAGGTGGTTGAGGAGTTGGGCATGGATGCTTTTTTCCAGTATTGTAGAGAGGGGTGAGAGAATAGCTATGGGTTGAAAGTTTGTGTTGTCTGTGTTGGTGCCACCTTTTGTGTAAGGGGAGAATGAATGCTTTTTTCCAGATGTCTGGGACAAGGGACTCTTTAATTGATCTGTTAAAGAGTATGCTGATGGGATAAGGTATAGAATTTGCAGCTAGCTACAGGAAGTGTGGGGGTAGATTGCCAGGAGCTGGAGTACAGGGTTTAAGCTTAAGTAAAAGTTTTTTTTATTGTGGCAATGGGTATGGGGGAGACTTTTAGGTTAGAGTTGTGTGAAGCATTGTTTTCTGGGATGGTTTGGTCATTAGCTGTGGTGGTAGTGGTGGTGTTAACCATAGGAAAGGTGGTGATTAGGTTAGCTATGGTGTCAATGAAGTAGGAATTGAAAGTGCAAGTTCGGTAGAGGTTTTGTGTGGGTCAGGGGATGGGTTGCTTTGAGAACCTGGATGTAATAGATGATTGATGGAGGACCAGAATTTTTTTGGGATTATTTTTATGTTGACTTTATAGGTGGAGGTATTGGGCTTTTTATCATTGGTTATTAGACGTTTCGCCTGGTTACGGAGTTAGAGTTGTAGGGTCTTTGTATTTCTGCCATGATTTCCAGATTTTATCCCTTGTGGACATGACTTCTTTGGTGGATTTTTGAGAGCCATGTTGAATGGCTATGTTTTATTCATTTTTGGTGGGTAAGTGCATGCCTATTTAGATTAGATTCAGGATTCTGAAACTGAACAAGGAAGATGCTGGGATGGATAGAGATTTCTGGTTCAGATTCAGAGGAGAGCTCAGTTTCTGATTCTCCCTGTGGGAGTTTCTTTCTCTGAGACTATTGCTAGAAAATGCCAGTGGTTTCTTTGGGAGAACTCTGAGGTTTCTTACTCCCTCAGAAAATATTGACTTTTTTACAGAAGGATTTTCCAGATTCTACACCCTTTCTTTCTGTTCTGTTCTGTCTGCTTCAGAGGCTTTGTGTATTTCTGCTTGGACTTTTCTGGATAGTAAGTCAGCTGTCCCTAAAAAGGCAGATAGAATGTATAAACTTCCTCAGTCTTTTACATTTGTATACACTATTTCCAAACCAGACCCAGCAGGTGTAGCTCTAATTGATCCCACTGCTGCTAAGCACCTAGTTAATTCCAATCCTACACTTTCTGAAAAAGACTGGAAAATTATTGGTAGGTGTGGGGAAAGGTGTATACTTCTACAACTTTGATTTATTTCTGAATTTTGAATTATCAGGCTTGTTCTGACTAATTGTGAATGTATGAAGAAAGTTTTATCTGCAGTTTCTTCTTGTGAGAAAATTTTGCTTTAAAGTGATTTGCTGATTTGAAATTTGCTTTTGCTCTAGCATGCAATGCATAAACTTATGAACAGCACTTTCCTCATTAGGAAATGTTTTGGTCATCACATTCCTATTTAAAATTATTTTTAAAGTTTGTGTTTTCTTTGTACTGGCATCTCTGAGGAAAAACAACGTTTAACCTCTGTGACATAGGCATAGGAAAAATGTCTGTTACATTCATAGACTTTAATGGGCGCACCTCTGTGCATGCGCTGAAGTGCCCGTTTAAAGTCTATGGACGTAGCCCACATTACCTCTGTGGTAACATCACAAACAGAAAAGCTAACTTTTGGGGCCATGGTTTAAGTTTATGAAGCTTTTTTTTATTAAAAAAATGCCCCAAAAAATGAAGAAAGGGAAAGCTGGAAAAATACACTGCAGCACTTAACTCATTGAATGTTGTACATCTGTGGTGGTGCAGCGGTAGCATTGTTGCCTGCCTCACAGCAAGAGGTTCTCCCGTTCGATTCTCGGCTGGAGTGCGGGGAGTGCCTTCTGTGTGGAGTCTGCATGTCCTCCCCGCGGTTGGGTGGGCATTCGAAAAACATGCGTAAATGGGCGTGCCTTCGTTGAAGGTTGAATGTCGAGCTGGCACCTCGGCATTTGTGAAAATCTACTGCCAGTCATTAGCGGACCGGAGTTCCGCTGTGGTGACCCCTAACCGGGAAAAGCCGAAAGACAACAACAACTTAACTCATTGAATGTTGTGATGTATATAGAAACACCAGCAAATTACTTTAAATAACTTAAAATCTTCTAATGCACAGGTCACTAGTACTTGTTTTACAGCATGGGCATGACTCTGTTAATACTTCTTCCAAGGCTATGGCCCCTGGTACTTTTTTGAGGAGGTTGTAATGTCTGCATTCTCAGAACCTCCCAGATTATCATAAAAATGAGATTTTAAATTCACCCTTGGCTAGAGATTAGTGTTTGACCCCTGTGCTGCATAGGTGATCAAAAAGTGTGATGAAAGGGGCAAGCTGATCCAAGAAATCTTTAAGATGTTTCATCCCTCCTTTTTCCAAATTTTCCAAGGAATTTTCTCTCTCTAAATTCAGTTTCTGCAAAAAGCAAGAATAAACAGTCTCAACAAAATGCAGTTAAACAGATATATCTGATGTTGTCCATTTCATTATTTCTCATGGCTGGGTCCTTGGATCAGACATTGGATCCAAACTGGCCATTCCGGAAGACGGTTGCTGACAATCTTGAGCTCCTGCTACTTCCACAGTGCCCTGCAGCTTGCCCAACCCCTGACATCTTGTATATTACTTTCCTGTATAGACACACATTTTTTGATCTTTAGCTAGTGAGAAGTACCTTTTTTCCTGTATTTTTTCTCTCTAATTTCTGCCTAAACTCTATTAGAACCTTATTTATTTTTCCCCTCCATCTTTTAGAGTTTATTGGGTGTTAGTTTTTTTTGTATTTGTTCCTCCTTTCTTCCCTCTTTTATGGCCATTGGCCTACACCCTTCCCCTTCGCTAAAAAAAAAAACTTTCCCAGTATTTTTTAGTTGATTAGTATTGCCTTTCAGTAGTTTTCTGGTGCAAGTGGTGTTTGCTTGCTTGTCAATGGTGGACAAGCCCATGGAGTTTGAGGTGTCTCTCTTGTGGACGTAAAATTCCTCACTCAGACTCCCATGGCAAGTGTGTGTACTGTTTAGGTGCTGCTCATTTGGAGCTGGAATGTGAAGTGTGTGCAGCCTTTTAACCCCCGCATCTTAGAGGATCACCACAAGTTGATTCTTAAAGGACTGTTACCTTCCTCCAGCCAGTACTCAACAAAGCAAGGAGTTTTGAAGGAACCAAAGAAAAGGGTACCTCCAGTTTCCTCTGGGGCTTCTTCAGTTCTGGAGAAGAAGAAACTGACGGATCCGTTGCCATCGGATCCTAGGAAGTCCAGGTCTCCTTCAGATCAGAGAAGTACCTCGGAACCAGTGCTATTCATCCCAATGTTGCACGTTCTCTGATTCCACATACCTCAGATTCAAATGCCTTGGCTTCTAGGGTGCCTTCAGATTCATCTGAGATTGTTTTTGTTTGTAGCTTGCCTTGAAGGTTTCGGATCCAAAGTCTTCGAGCCATATGCCGAGGCGAGAGAAGTCTGCTTTCCCATCAAGGTCTGCCCACTCCTCAATGTCTTCTAGGTCCTCTAGACTTCCCCGCTCCGACATGGACAGGATGATGTGGAGCTTACTCAAGGCTCAGATTGAGATGGAGCTGTTACCCTCTCTGTTACATCTCAGAGCTGTGAGACCCCCCCCATCACCATTTCTTGTGATTCCTCATCCGATCCCACAGTCTGCTTCAGAACCCCAGGATCTGGATGTCATGAGGGAGACTGAGCCAAGCATACTGCTTTCCTCTACTCGGGCAGTGTCACAGACAGGCTCAACACTGGTAGTCTCTGATCTGAGTGGGTCCTGGACCTGAGAGGCTGGTGCCAGCTCCAGGGAGGGGGTGCACTCAGCTTCAACATGGTCCATTCTGTCTCTACCACTCAGGTAGTCTGCCCTTAACAGCTCTGGTCCTGTGTTGTCTGGGGTTCACGAGTCTGGAATAATATCCTACGTTTCTCCTCCTGCTTTGGTTCTGAGGAGATGTCAGATGGATCGTCGGGGTTATCAGTCTTCCAGGTGGCAGAGAAGGCATTCTACAGACCTGGAAATGCGTCCCCTCTTCCTCCAGCTCCTATGCTGTCCTTATCTTGTCAGGGCCTTGGTCGCATTCATCCTGCCTAAGGTCAGCCCATCTCCAGAACATCCTCCAGCCTTCCACCATGGTGGCAGCCCCCTCCTCTTCAGAGTCCTCCCCTGAGTCTCCCCCGGAGGAGGTGCACTGGAAGAAGATGTGCAAGAGGAAGCACGTCGACTCTCCTTTGGAGACTTTGACAGAGGACACCGATCTCGATGAGGGAGAAGGGTCCCCTTGATCTCCACCCAGTGATATCGCCTTTGGAGATATCCTGGAGGTCCTGAAGCACAAGGGTGGATGGTCTGCCCAACCTTCTTCTTATGCTGAATCTATGTTTCTGGAGGTGGTCGGGATAGGCCCATCTACATCCTGGATGTCTCCACCGGTGGACAAGCTCATTAATCAGGTCTCCCACCAGGCTTGGAAGGAACCCGATGCCGTGATACCTGTTCCCAAGTGTACCAACACATTCTTGAGCCCTCCACTAGATTGCTCCCACTGGAGTAAAGGAATTCCTATTGATGCCATTTATTGTGCCCATCGCCACAATGAAGGAGCTAGCAGAGCAGAGCTCCTCTGTCCCCCCCCCCCCCCCCCCCAAGCAAGGAGTTTTGGGCCTTAGACACGGGAAATGTGTACATACCTTGGCAACTTTTTTGCTGAGGGAGCTAAACTATTTGGCACATTTTACACACCTTCAAAGAGAGCTGTCCAAGGTCGTCATCAGTTCGCTGTCTGAGTGCATGTCGGAGGAGGACTTCTTACGTCTTTAGCTTAACTCATCGATGAGGTTGATTTCCAATGCTGTGGAAAGTACCTCTTGAGCAGCCGGAACAGGCATAGCCCTTAGGAGGCATGCCTGGTTAAGGCCTTGCAGGTTTGCGGAACCCTTTAAGGTGTTTTCTTTTTACCAATGCTGCCTTTGACGGGTCTTCTCTGTTTGGACCGTCGGTAAAGAATACACTTACCCACAGTAAGCAAGAGGGGAGAAATCTGTCTGCTGTATAGATCAAGTTTTTTTCCCTGCAGAGGCCATTTTCAAGGAACCAGCACAGTGGGAAGAAGATTTGATTCAAAAAGTCTCTGTGTTCTTTCCTGGATGCTCATGATGAATCCTCTCCCAGAGGCAGAGGATGAGGTTTCAATGGAAGACTCCACCTGAGGGGTAGGAGGGGGGTCCACAGAACCAGGGCATCTGGGAACCTTTCTCTTACAGGCCCCATCAGCTTTCCTGAAGTGCTGCCTAACTGTCTTACTCTGGAGACAGTCGGGGGGCGGACTTTCCTTGCACCTAGACGCCTGGGTACTAAACATAATTTCCAGAGGTTATTTTATTCCCTTTTTCCTTCCTTCCTAACCTCCTGCAAAGAAACTCCCCGATGTCCTACCCAGTCAAAAAGAGTGCACCGTGGACGAAGTTCAAAAACTTCTAGGAAAAAGAGTTATCCAGCCGGTCCCAACTGCGCAACAAGGATGCAGAAATTATTCTTGCTTCTTTTTGGTGCCAAATAATGCAGGGGACCTGCATCCTATATTGTACCTGAGCTATCTAAATGTGTTTGTCAAGAAGTCAAAGTTCCACATGGTGACAGTCCAGTCCATCTTACCCTTACTACACAAGGGTGATTGGATTGTGCTCCATAGACCTGCAGGTTGCGTACTATCACATAAAGATTGACGTGCTCCAGGAGACATTTGCACTTCCAGCTTGGAGCCAGTCATTACTGGTTCAAAGCACTATGCTTTGGGCTCATCACACCCCCCAGGGTGTTTACCAAATGCATGTCAGTAGTGGCAGTTCACCTGAGACTGCAAGGATTCCAGGTGTTTCCATACCTAGCCGATTTGGCTCCTGACGGCACAATCAAGGCATCAACTGGAATTGGAGACACCGTATCTCCTTTATGTCTTCCATCACTTGTGGATCACAGTAAATCTGACACAATCGAATGTGACACCTGTGCAGGTGATAGAATTCATAGGAAAGAAATTGAACCCTGTCACGCAGATAGCAAGCCTTCCTTTACAGCAGGTGTCATCTTTGAGACATCAGGTTCAGCTTCTTATAGATATGCCCTTTCTTCCAGCAAGACTTGTTCTAAGATCTCTAGGTTATGTGTCAACTGCCATACTTCTAGTGCCCTTAGCAAGGTTTTATGTGCGAGTACTTCAGTGGACACTAGCAGTCCAGTGGTCCATTCTGTATCATCCCTTAATTGTTCCTATAAAATTGACTCTAGTTTGCAGTTGGCATGTTCAATGCTGGATGTCATCAGACAATCCTCACCTAGGCAGACCCCCCCCCCCCCGTTGGCCATAGTGACCATGGATGCTTCCTTATTGGGGTGAGGAAGATTGGTCAAGACATGTGGTCCACCGTGTAGACAAAATTGTAATTCAGCTTTTTGGAGATGAGAGCAGTCCTTCTGACGTTGCAAACCATTCAAGACTGCCTACCTCTGGGAATGATAGCAATTCATAGACAGCATGTCTGTGGTCTGGTATATTAACAAGCAGGGGGAAACCCACTCTTACCCATTATGCAAAGAGGCCATGAGAATGTGGGAATGGGCAATCTCCCCGAATTGCTTTCTGATTGTAGTGCACATTCCTGGGGAGACCAGCATTCTCGCAGACAGACTCAGACGATCCATTCTGAGCACACACGAGTGGTCCCTGAATCGGTCAGTAGTGAACCAAATATCTAACCAATGGGCCCAGCCTTGCTGCAACCTCTTTGGAACTCCTCTCTCTGAACACCAAATTCAGCAACTACTTTACTGTGATCCCCCCAGCCGGGGAGTCAACCAGGGATGCTGTAATACACGATTGGCCTCTGAGTCTCCTGTAGGTCTATCCACTGATCCCATTGATCCCAGAAGTCCCACAGAAAGCCAGCAGGTTCAGGAGCACATTAATCCTCATGGCCCTTTTCTGGCCTTGGCAGGTATCGTTTCCCTTCCTATGGTTTCATGGCAAGTATCCACCATGGATACTGGATCCCAGACAGGATCTGATCTCTCACCAATTAGGTCAACAGAACCCCAGTCTAAGTTGTTTAAAACTAACCACTTGGTTTCTCCAGTTCTAATGATTTTACGAACGTCCAGGCTAGCGTCTCCCATCTGTGACATTATTCTTGCTAAAACCTGCTACCAAAAAAGTTTACAATAGCAAGTGGAAAAGATTCTCACTGTGGGCACGGAACCATAACATCTACCCTTTCTCAGCTCCCATTTTATCCATCGTACTTTTTCTAAGTTCCCTTTTTCAAGAGGGAGCCAATTTCTCCACAATTAAATTACAATTGGCAGCAATTGCTACTTTTCATATCACTTCTGATTCATAGTCATTAGCTTCCATTTCATCATCTAGGTTATGAAAGGCCTTTATGAAAGGAATTTTCCTTCTTAGACCTCCTGTGAAAGACCCTTCTCCTCCTTGGGATCGGAATCTAGTTCTTCTCGGTGTTGCGCAAAAGCCCTTTGAACTGGCTGATTCCTGTGGCATGAAATATTTTACCTGGAATACCATTTTTCTTTTGGCATTACTTCCGTTAAGCAAATGTCAGAACTGCAGGCCTTGTCTTCTAAACTGCCTTGCGTCCCCCCCCCCCCCAAGGATGTAGTATCTGTGAGATTGAATCCCTCCTTTATGCCTAAGGTGGCTACAGAAACTAACATAAACCAGTCCATTCATCTCCCAGTCTTTTTCCCTAACTACTTTACTTTAACAAGGGTGAATATATGCTTCATCTCCTTGATATTCATAGATAGATGTGTTTCTACCTGCACAGGACAAAGGAGTCTGAGCAATTATTTCTTTCCTTTTCACCCAACTGGTTAGGCCAACCATTGTCAAAAGTAACCCTGTCTAAATGGATCAATTGTATCTCCATCACTTACTCCATGAAGGGCCTGCAATTACCCTGTCCAGTGAAGGCCCACTCTACTAGATCAGTATCTGCTTCTTCAGCCTTTGTGGCTAGAACCTCTATTGATGGTGTATATGCTGCAGCAACATGGTCCAGGTCACATATCTTTGTTTTGCATTACAAACTGGACAGAAGTTCCAGAAAGAGAGCATCCTTTGTCTCCACGGTGCTCAGGCATATTCTTCCATAGGGCTACCCTGGGTAATTATGTAACTGGGGACTCTGACCCAGTCGTGAGGAATGGTGAAATAGACATCAGATTTAAGAGTTATGTACTTACCATAACTTGGTGTCTGTGTTGTCCTATTTCATTATTCCTCACATCCCACTCAACCTTCCCAAGAAGTCTAGGGGCTCCTAGAAGAGTTCTGAGTTCTTTGGTTCTCTGTTGTGAACTTCAACTGAGAGCTTGGTTATTGTAGTTGTTGCTGTTTATAGTTGTTATACTCTTATTTCGCTTTGCTTTGTTGTGAGGAGGTGAACTCTATCTGAAGAGTTTGGGAAACTGCAGGGCATTGTGGGAGTGGGAGGAGCTAGAGATTGGCGGCAGCTGTCTTTTGGAATGGCCAGTTCAGATCCGATGCCTGATCCAAGGACCCATTTGTGAGGAAAAATGAAATAGGACAACACAGATACCAAGTTATGGTAAGTACATAACTCCTAATTAAGAGAAAACAGCAAGGGGGTACCAGAAAGAAGATTCAAACCTCCCAAAAACCAACCAGCATGTCTAAATGACTATTCAAGAGAACTTGTGCCCTTTTCCCACTCTGGCCCCCCTTTTTTTCAGGTTCACAGGTTTATACTAGGCTAACGACCACCATGGTCTGTAGAAGGCTTGCAGTGCAACCCAACCCAGTTTTGACCTACAGTTCCTTGGATGTCTATATGGTGGGGTACGTTAGAAAAGAGGTAGGCAAGGGTTATGTGGAAAGAGGTATGTTAGTTGGGGATTAATTTAGTTATTATCAACCTTTTCTTCAGAGACATAAAGGTCAGATATGTGTGAATTTACAATTCCCATTCAATGATGGTTTCTTTTGAATAAAGTTATGGATGAACTCTGCTTCACATATACTGGTAGCTTATTCCATAGCATGTGGATCCTTTGAGGCATGTATCGGTCCCTCCACCATGTTATTTTTATGGTTGCAGACAAAATTCAGGTCCTTGGATCCAGGTTTCTGGTGCTGTTTGTCTTGCAGATGTGCAAGTGATCCATCAGAGTTGCATCCAAGGATGCCTTACATGCTAGACATAGATTGCCTCTCAGTAACCTGATGATCTTCAGTTTCTTCCAGAAAGACTGAGTCTCTTGTGTGTTTTTTTTTTTTTTTTTTTTTTTTTTAAGTAGCAGATAGTTTCAGACAAATGGGTTTTGAAAGTCATTCATCAAGGTTATAGATGGCAGTGGGAGAAAATTCCGCCTTTCAGGGGATTATTCCTTATTCTCCGGATAATTCTTTTGTGTACACTGGTTCCTCATCACATGCTGTTCCAAGGAGTGATGGAACCAGTTCCTCTTTCCCAGGTGGAGAAGGGTTGTTATTTTCAAGGATGTTCTTATTGTCAAAAAAAGAAAATGTTTGTAGGACCAGTTCTGGATCTTTCCTTCCTTAAACCTGTTTGTGGTAGTACCAAAATTCAAAATGATGCATCTTCCCAACATGTTACCTCCTCTTCCTCTTTCAAGTTTCCTGGTAACATTGCACTTAAAAGATGCTTATCAATCCTTATTCATCAGACTTCCGGTGTTTCTTAATGCGGTCTAGGCACACACAACTTTATTGAATGTCTTTTTATATCACTAGTGCAGTATTCTTTGCTATAGAGATTCCCTGCCAAGGGCGGCCTGATGTTTGGCCAGCATACAAAGCCTTAAGTTGTAAAAGTGACGCCATACGTCACACGTATGCTCCCCATGCCTAGGGTAGGGCATAAAGGTTACATACGAACGTTCCATGCTCATAACTTCTTGCCGCCAGTCCGAAAAACATTTTCGGTCGGTCTGAACACTCGTTTGTCTGCTGGTTACCAAGCCATTTTTCAGATAAGTGCCCTGGTGGGGTTTTTTCCTCCTTATCTTTTATTTTGTGGTTGTTGGTTTCATGTCATCCAGAAACTGAAAATGCCAGTGTGGGAGACAGATTCCCTATAAGGACTGTCACAAGCAGTTTTGTTTTGCTTAGGTGAAACTCATGACCATACATGTTGTCTTGTGTGTCAGGTGTTTGTTCCACAGACCATGCATAGTTGTTTGTCCTCTTTAGCCATTTACTTAGAGAACCAACATCTTAAATTGTTGGCTAAGGGTATTATGGAGGAATCTTTCCAGCCTGAGGATCAGCAGTTTGTGAAGAAGGCCAAGAAAGCTTGGTCAGATTCTTTAGCTGTACCACCTCCACCAGACATCTCTTTCGAGGCTAGTGAAAGCCCAGATGACCACCTGTTTTTTTTTTTTTCAGTCTGATTCCTCTGCTGTGAACATTTCAGGGGCCAGCATAGATCCAACTTCTTGCATGTCCTTGGAGGCTCTACAAACGTCTGTTTTGGGTTTTCAGGTGGGACTGCAGCTGATCATTTCCGAAGGGCCTAGGGGTGTTTGCAAATCCTTATTAGAGAGGAGATTTCTACTTTGCTTATGGAGCGTCATCGGGGACCCGAGCCACCAGAGATCATTAAGGCTAACTTCCCCTTGAAGAAGCAGGAAACTAAGCATCTTTCTCCTGCTCCCAAAGAGCCACAACGTGAATGGCAGGACTTCACACAGGGTCTGTTTAATGCCCGTATGGTTTTGAGACCCCTTCAGAGGAGGTCTTTGTTCCTGCTCCCTCTTGGTCTTCTATTCCTCTGAAGAGGCCTAGGAAATACGTTTCATCTGATGAGGATGTGGATTCTGATGAAGAATCCCTGACCTATTCTTCCCAGATTCCCTATCCCATGAACTATGGATGTTCTTCGTGTTTCACTGTTGCAGTCATCACACTTGGGTTATCCTGCCAGGGGCTTGCCCTCAGTCGGCCCGAATACCAGAGGTTTAGTATTTCTGTGTCGGTTGCTGTCGCTCCAGGACTGATGTCAGTTCATCAGTGGTATAAAATCAGGCAGCCGACGCCATTACATCGGTCTTTCTTGCCGAGGAGCCAGAAGCAGAAGCAGTTTGCATGAGTGCCGGTCAGCCGCTACCTGAGTTTTCATTTCCGAATTGAAGTTAAGTCTTCTAAAACGAAGTACCCCATTGGGGATCCTTTTTTCTTGCTCTAACTGATGTCAGAAAATGTTAACAATTGCCTTGCCTGTGGAAAGCAAATACCACACCGAGACTTCCATTCTTACTGCGTTACCTGTTTAGGCCCAGACCACGACAACCCTCACTGTTGCTTTTGTGCTTTGTTCAACACCAGAACTATACGTCGTCGGGCCCTTATTGTAGCTAAATATTTTCGCTCTTAGTCCTCGTATTCCGATATGGCTTCGGTAAGCCATCCGACTACCGATCTTCAGAAAAAAATGTAAGGTTAAAGCCAGAGACAGACCGCACAGGTCCAAAACTGCCGACGACACTTTTGTTAAGCTAGTCAGTTCTCCGGTCCTCAGTGAGGTGCTTTTGCAGCCCTGATGCCCGCTTCTTTTGATTTGCAGGCTGCTACCGAGACCCGTTCGGAGTCCGGTATGCCGCAAGACTCTTCTTCGACTAAGGATCCTGCAGATGTCTCTACCTTGAATGGGTCCGGAGCCGCTGAGCAGGCACCGGCGTCCGAGGATGTTTGTCGCTCTACTGATACTCAACACAAAACAACGACTTCTTTTGCGTCTTTAGTTCTTTCTAAAACTACCGAGTTTCTAAAGCCCAGGGTACGAACTACGCCTAAAAAAACGATGACCCAAGCTCAAGCACCTCCCTCCATGCCTCAATCTCAAATGCTTAAAATGGCGGGAGACATTATTATAAAAACCACAATGTGGTGTGTAGGTGCTGTAAATGCCAAAACCAAAGAGAAATGCACCAAAAGGACCGTGAAGTACTTAATTTAATTTAGTAAAAACCAATATAAAATGCAAAATACATAATGTTGAGCGCTTTCTTCAATAATTTGGCTTCATTAGAACAACCAGATCGTTTTCACTAAACATTTTAAGTAATCTCTATCTGAACAAGCATTTAATCAACACATCCATAAAGCAATAAATCAATCAACTCAAATCCTATTTAAAGAAACAGAAACAATTCAAACCACTATTAAAAACCTTTCACAAAATGTCCTGCATTTTAAAATACATACATTGTAAGTTAATGCCACTAAATATTTAATCTAAATTAAACTTCTACTTTTTCATAACATAACATTTCACTTGCAAAATAGATATTTGAAATATATGTGCATATTATTCCTATATATAATGAAATTATAAATAAAAAAATTAAAATAAAATTATTATATAAAAAGTTATTAAAGTATGAGTCTTCAATAAATCCAGTGGTTATTTACACTATTATAGCCACCATCCTCAGAAACAGAAAAAAAAAAGCATAGTGAAAGGTCAGGCCATTAGAGTGGCCAGGATGACCTCAGAGAGGGAAGATGTAATTACAGAACTGGATTTATTGAAAACTATGTTTTTTGAAAGAGGATGTCCACCTCACATAACTATCACGAAAGACATTTTTGATGATTGGGGAAAGAAATACAAACCCCTTTTAAGTTGTGGGGGTGTCAGAACAGTGCTTAGGAAAGATGGATTTAGTGACTGGTCTGGAAATGCTGCAAGTGAATAGATACCACTTTCACTATAGAGACCAACAACTTTAGTAAGGCATGTATCATTCAACACAACCCCCTTTCTAATAGGATTAAACAAATCTTACATAAAATCTGGGGAATCTTTAAAATCAACAGTGAAATACATAGGAAGGTAGGTGAAAAATCTATCTTTTCTACAAAAGTTGGTAAAAACATTAAGGCAAACTTAGAGAAATGCAAAGTGAGCCAGTCTCATACTGAGGAAAACACAAAGCATTGTGGACAGTGTTCCCAATGTGGATAGATATTACAGGTTTGATCTGTAACATTGAGTTTCAGGATATGTAGTGTTTTACACTTTAAAAAAGGGAATTGCCACACAAACAGAATAGTTTACATTGCACTATGTAACACCTGCCCAGGGTTTTACATTGGAAAAACGGAGAGGGCTCTCAAATGTAGGATTTATGAGCTTCAGCAGAGTTAAAGTTCCTCTCTTGGAAAATAGCCTTGCCTCTGGCTATCACTTCAGCTAGAAGAGTTTCAGAGCTACAAACACTCATGGCTGTAGAGCCCTTCATCATTTTCCATGCTGACAGGGTCTCCCTCAGGACTAACCCATCCTTCATGCCTAAAGTGGTGTCCAGTGTGGCTCTCAACTAATCCGTTCATTTGACCACCTTTTCCCTAACCCACAAAACAAGGGGGAAAGGATTCTGCACTCTCTAGATGTGTACAGACAGCTCAGATTCCATCTGGATAGGACTAAATATTTTAGAAAAGCTGACCAGCTTCTAGTCAGCTTCGCAGCATGGTGGCTGTCAACCTATCCATTCATTTGCCCACCTTTTTCCCTAACCCACAAAACAAGGGGGAAATGATTCTGCTTTCTCTAGATGTGCAAAGACAGCTCAGATTCTATCTGGATAGGACTAAATCTTTTAGAAAAGATGACCAATTGCTAGTCAGCTTCGCAGCAGGGGCAGAGGGCAAGGCCATATCTAAACAAACCGTCTCCAAATGGATAGCACAGTATATCCGTTTCTGCTACAAACAGCATGGGAAACCGCCCACAAAGGGGATCAGGACGCATTCCACCAGGGCAACCTCCACCTCTGCAGCGTTTCTCAAAGGGGTCCCCACCAGAGACATCCTGGAGGATGCAACATGGACTTCTGTTCATACCTTCACCAAGCAATGCCACCTGCCTTCTCCAAATCTAGGGCAGGCTTTGCCAACGCAGTCTTGCAGAGCATCCTAGCCAGTCCCCCGTCTTCTTGACTGCCTCCACCCTTTTCTTCAGCTTTGGGAATCAACCCAAGTGTGATGACTGCAACAGTGAAACACGAAGAGCATAGTACAGTTGTGTACACTTATCATAAATGTAGATGTTTAAGTGTATTCACTGTTGCAGTCCTGGTTTCCCACCCTCCATCACCCTTGTCTCTCTCTCTCTCTCTCTCTCTCTTCCTCTCTCCTTACAGGGAATTTTTGGTATTTACTTTCTACTGGTGGTGATCTTCCACTATAACCTATCTCCCTATTTGGGGGCTCCTGACAGTTGGGGCAAGAAAAACTGATGTAATGGCGTTGGTTGCCTGATTATATACCACTGACGACCTGACGCCAGTCCTGGAGTGACAGCAACTGACGCAGAAATAGTAAGCCTCTGGTATTCGGGCCGACTGAGGGCTACCCCTGGCAGGATAACCCAAGTGTGATGACTGCAACAGTGAATACACTCTCAACATCTACATTTATGGTAAGCGTACACAGCTGTACTTTCTGAGAAGGATGAATCTATTAGTCCTGATTCTCCTTTTGAGGATATTTCTTTTGGTGATGCAGTTTCCCGTGTGATGGAGATTAAGTGGGACTGTACCCATGTCTCAGATGTGCAGGAAATGTATTATGAACTCATTCAAATGGAGTCTTCCAAGCTCTCTGCTGGTCCCTCCTGTTCTTGCTGCCTTGTTAGAAGCCTTTTTCTGCAGCGTCTCAGGCTCCTCATTCCCAGACCCCTGCTTCCAAGAAACCTGATAGGTCTTATAAGGTGCCTGAGAATTGCCACTTCCTTTACAAGTGTCCTTCTGCTGACCCTTCTGTTATTTATGTTGCTTCTGATAAGCCATGTAAGCCTTTACCTTCTACAAATTCACTCTAATCTGACAAGGACAGCAGAATTATGGAGATGTTGGGTAAGAAAGTATGTACTGCTGCTACTCCGGCCTTTAGGGCTGTGAATTACCAGATGCACATGACCAGACATGTTTTGGCTCTTCTCTCTCAGGCCTGTCAGGTTATTTCAGATCTTCCTGACTCTGAGGGGAAGACTTCAACTCTTTTTACTAAGGTTATCTTCTGAGGTAGCTCGCCATTCTATTAAATGTAGGTATGATACAGCTGATGCCACATCTAGAGCTGCTGCTTTTGGTTCTGTGTTTAGGAGGTATTCCTAGCTTTGCCTTCAGACTTTGCCTGATGTTATTAAGGCTAAGTTGATGATGCTCCTCTAGATAATAAACATCTATTTGGTGCTACTGCTGAACTTTGTAAGTCCTTTCAGGAAAAGGGTAAGGCTTTGCAGGATTTTTAAACGTTTTTGTTTCACTTGTTCCCAAGCTTCAGAGGAATTACCCTAGTAAACCTGCCTTTGTCCACAGATCATCTTGCCCACCTCCCAAAGGTAAGAAGGGTGGTAGAAGGGCTCCTCCTAAATCTACTCAAACTCCTTCAGCTCAGAAGCCTCCTTTTCCAGACAAGCCAGATTATTTTCAGCTGTCCTTGTCCCTTCCTCCTCAGTCACTCTCCTGTTTACTTCATCTTTTCCTGTGCCTTCCAGTTTGGTTAAAGACTATTCAGGATTCTTGAGTTCTATCCATCATTTATCAGGGGTATTGCATGGTTTGGACCCCCCTTTTGGGAGTGGGGGCATTCCTCAGCCTCCTCAGGAACAGCTGCCCTTTTTCCAGAGGTTCTTTGGAGCCTTTTGTTTTAAGGAACATTTCAAGAAGTTCAGTTCCTCAAAAGGGGAAGGGATTTTACTCCAGAATGTTTTTGGTTCCCAGGAAAGAAGGCACCTGGAGACCCATTCTGAACCTCTTTCAATTCAACGTCTTTTTGAAGGTTTCTTCTTTTTGGATGTTATCCTTTCAAACCTTGTTTCCTGTTCTTCTTCAGGCTTTCCTAGTCTCCCTGGATCTCAAGGATGCCTATCTCCATATCCCTGTTCAACCCCTTTTCAGGAACTTTTACGTTTCTCTGTTTCTTCCCTTGCATTTTCAGTTCTCTGCTTTGCCCTTTGCTCTCTCTGCTGCCCCAAGGGTCTTCACCAAATGCTTCGCTACTGTGATTGCTTTTTAACAGGTTGAGGGTAATTCATATCTTTCCTTATCTGGACAACCTGCTCATTCAGGCTTTCTCTCTAGAGATTTTACTTCAACAACTTCACATTGCTGTTTGTCTCCTGCAGAGCCTGGGGCTTAAAGTGAAGTTCCAAAAATGATTTCTGACTCCTCAGGATCATGTGTTTCTCTGGTGCAGGCTGCAGACTACTTCAATGCTGGAGTCTCTGCCTCCTTCAAATGCTTTAACTCTGATTGCATTCTTTCAATCCCTTCTTCCTGTGAATTCCATTATGGCAAGAGAGTTTCTAAGGGCTTTGGGATGGACAAGTTCCACCATTCCTGTGCATCCTCTGTTCAAGCTTCATATGAGAAAGCTGTAGGGATTCCTAAGTTCATTCTGGCTTCAACATTCTTATCCTTTGGATTTTCTGATTCCCCTTCTATCATGCTTCAAACTGGAACCTCAGCAGTGTGTTCATCAGTTGTCCCACAACCCAGGGCTAGCATTTCAACTTCCAATCCCTACTCAGGAACCACCCCCCTAAGATGCCTCAGACATGGGGTGGGGGGCCTCCTATGCTCTGAAAGTGCAGGGCCTTTGGTCTCTTCATCAAAAGAGCCACATCAGTGTCAGAGGTGAGAGCATTTCTCCTGGCTCTTCAGGCATTTCATTCTCTCTTCCTACCAGGGCTCTGAAAAATCTTCACAGGCAATACCACAGTGATGTGGTACATAGACACACAAGGGGAGACAAGGTCTTATCTCTTGAGCAGACAAGATCTTCAGGTTTGGGATATAGCTGTCCATTATCAGGTGACTCTTCAGGCTGTTTATATTCCTTCACATTTAGAGCATTGAGGCAGATTCTCTGAGCATGCCCAGAATGCAAACTCATGAGTGCATGCTTTACCAAGATGTGTTTCTGGACATTGTCCACAAGTGGTGTACTCTTCAAGTAGATCTTTTTTGTCTCCCCTCTGAACAGACAGCTTCCTGTCTTTTGCACCAAAGTCCCATGTCTTCTGGCTCAGAAGGGGACACCCTGTCTTTTTCCTGGAAGGAGATGTTTCTTTGCCTTCTCTCCCCTTCCTCTCGTAGCACATGTCCTGTTGAGGACAAAACAGGATGCTCCCAAAGTCTTGCTGGTAACTCCCATATGGCCCAGACAGCAGTATTCCCTCTTCTGCATTTAGCCAAGAGCAATCATCACAAGTTACCTTGGCTTCGTTCCAAGTCAGACTTTCCCGGTAAACAAATGATAAATAAATAAATAAAAATAAATAGGGTGGACCCACTTGCATAAGACCAAGGGTCTGTCGTCCATCCCCACTTATCCACTCTTTAGCTGACACTGTGAGTAATAAGGTGTTGATCCCTTTTAGGCATCTTTTTTGTAAGGACGTACTTTGGGTTCTGCAGGAGGCCAGGAAACCCACTACCAGAAAATATTATTTATCCAAATTGAAGCGATTTTCTGTCTGGTATCATTCTCATGACCTGGATCCACTTTCTGTGGTAGTTCTTTGATTCTCTCTTATTTGTGTGAATTGCTCAGTGCTGGGTTGGTATACTGATCAATTAAAGCCCACCTGTAAGCTGTTTTTGCTTTCCTGCCTTTGACTCCCCCTTAGCTTCTAGATTTGAGGTCAAACAATTTCTTAAAGGCATCCTTCATGATAGGCCTCCCAGGAAGCCTATTCCTTCTTTCTGGGTCCTTAATTTTGTCCTGGAAGAATAGAGTCAAGCTCCTTTTGAGCCTGCAGCTTCAGCTTCTTATAGCATTGTTCTTGGAAGACTGTACTTCTTTTGGAAGTTACCTCAGCCAGACTGGTATCCGAGTTGCAGGCCCTTGTGGCTGTTATCCAGGTTTGTTTTTTCATAAGGACATGGTGTCTCTTTGTACTAATCCTCCTCTTATTTCCAAGGTGGTTAATGAGCTGTCTCTTAGTCAGTCTATTAATTTGTCCACTTATTCCCTTCTTTGCAGTCTGCTAGTGAGAAGGTTCTTCACACCTTGGATTTGCATAGATAACTCAGATCATGTCCTTCAGTTTCATTGTTGCAGTATTTATTAAACTAGGAATCCCCTGCCAAGGGCTGCCCAACGTCCGGCCAGTATACCAAAGCATTTAGTCTGCCTTAAGGTACACCGTACATCACACATATGCTCATTGCGTAGCATAGGGCATACAGGTGACGTCCAGACGTACCATCCAAAGAACTTCTTTGCCGCCATTCCAAATGACATCTCTTGATAGTCTGAATGCTCTTTTCTTTGCTGGTTCATCAAACCATTGCAGATAAGTGCCCTGTAGTTTTTTCTATCTTATCTTTTCTTATATTCGGTGTTGCTCGAGAGGCTTCATGCTATCCAAGAAGGGTAAATGCCAGTGTGGTAGCACAGATTCCCCATAAAGACCACTACGAGCAGTGTCTGATGTTCATCGTGTTTCACTGTTGCAGTCATTACTCTTGGGTTATCCTGCTGGCAGGCGACCCGCAGTCGGCCAGAATTCCAAAGTCTAGGTCTGGCGTTGGTTGCTGTCGCTTCTTCCCTGACGGCAGTGCGCCAGGGGTATAAAAGATGCAGCCGACGCCATTTTCTTTAGTCTTTCTTGCCGCGCAGTGCCCGAAGCAAAAGCAGTTCGCAAGTGCCGGTCGGCCGACTCCTGAGATTTTCAAATCTAAATTTCAGAACCGAAGTCTTCATTAAAGCTAAGTAACCCGTTGGGGAAACAACTTCTTGCTCCAGACCGATGTAAGGAAAAGTTAACAATTGTATTTCTTGTGGGAAGCAAATACCTCATAAGGATTTTCACTCTTACTGTATTCCTTGCCCAGGCCCTCATCGCAACGTTGCTAGCTGTCGGTTTTGTGCTAGATTCAACCAACGCACTATCAAGCGTCTGTTCAATTTTGCATTTCATTACTTTGGCCGAAGATTTAATTATATTATGCCGGCGGAACAGCTGGCAACCGGAGTTTACAAAAAAACCACAAGGACAAAGATAAGGATAGGCATCCGAGGTTCAAAACCGATGAAGCCTCTTCTAGGCCAGTCGCTGGTTCTCAGAGAGGCGCTTTCACAGCCCCTGGCGCCCGCTACCTCAGAGCCACAGGCCGCTACCGACTCCCACGTGGAGCCGACTCGGCCTCTGGAAACTCAAGGTATTGGACACTCAGAAATCAATCCCTCAGATGGGTCCGGAGCTGTTGAGCAGGCATCGGCTTCTGAGGGTGTCTTCAGACCTACACAACTATATATTAAGCCATCCTCAGCTTCAAAGACTAAAGCAGCTCTAAAGACAAAGAAACAAGTACAGCATTCTCCTATTCAGACTTCCATGCCTAAAAAACAGATGCTCAAAATGGCCGAAGACCTAATTACTTTGATCAGGGGCTCCCATCCCCCTCCTGATAAGAGGCCTAGGCAAGAGACAGGGTATGATTCTTCTGATCATCTATCCATTTCCTCTGATTCCTCTTCTGAACAGGATTACTCCATGCTTCCCTATGAGGATTCTGATGCTGAAGAATCCATTCCTTCAGCCTCCTCCTGAGGACTATTCTTTTGGGGAAACACTGCATACTATGAGGGAGCATTTCCATTGGGAGAGCCCAGAATATTCTGAGTCTAAGAAAAGGCTCAGAGACTTCCTGCTTCTTCCTCACCATAGACCCCTTGCCATTCTACCTGTTCTAGACATTGTAGATGATGTATTTTCAGAGTCCGGACTGTCCCCCGACTCTTTACCCCCTGCACCTGCTAAGCCAGACAGATACTACAGGGTCCCGGATTCTCATAAATTCCTATATAAAAATCCCACTGCTGACCCAGAGACTATTTCTCAGGATCCCAAGGGGGTTAAGGCTTCCACTGCAAAAAACCCTGTCCCCTCTGATAGGGATTCTAGGGCTCTAGACAGATGGGGGAAAAAATATACACTTCTGCTACCCTGGCTGTAAGGGCTTTAAATTGTCAATTTCATATGCTGATATATCAGCAATATTTAATGTCACTACTTAAACAGAAAATGTTGACAAATACTGAGTGTTCAGAGAACAAGGAGTTGCAGGATTTATTGCATGCAACTGAACAAGTGGGAAAGCATCCTTTGCAATGTGGTTATAATTCACTGGAGGCCTCTTGCAGGGCCGCTGTTACAGGTTCTGTTATTAGAAGGCATGCTTGGTTAAAGGAACAAAATCTGCCTGATCATGTTAAAGCAAAATTATTAGATGCACCATTACAGCATGATGCTTTGTTTGGTACTAAAGCAGAAGAGGTGTTGAAAAAAATGGAGGATAAAGCAAAATCCATGCAGACAGTCAAGAATTTCTTACAGGTACAGCCACCCAGGTTTAGCAGGAACTGGCCTTCTAAAAATTGGTCCTTTCCAGTCTCAGACAGACCACAAAGAGGCAGATACAGGCGTCCCAGAGGCAGATCTCAGCCCCAAGGCTCATACAGGCCTAAACAATGGGGTGCTCCTACCTCCAAAAGCGGAGAAGACAAATCACAGCCTTACAAGAAACAGTCCCAATGACTTTCCTGTACCAGTTCCAAGCAGTTTTCTTTTGACAGCCCCCTTAGGGGGAAAACTAGCACTTTTTTCATCAAATTTGCAAATGGTTACCCAAGACAAACGGGTCTTGAACATAGTGTCCCAAGGCTACAGGTTCCATTTTCACACTCTACCAAGGTCAAAGGGCATGCCAGACCTGCCACACGATCAATGGGCAGAGGCACAAAAACAAATTACAGCCCTCATGGACATGAGGGCCATTCAGCAAGTACTGGACCTTCCGAAAGCGCTAAAAATCATTAAATCTGAGTTTTTTACTTCATTTAGAAGTTCGTATTTCATTTATCCAGTTTCCAGCTCCGTTTTCATTTTTTGTGCGTTCTCCAGTTTGTCTCAAGTCTTTTTGGTTTGCTAGTTTTCCATGGCCAACGAAGACGGAGCCGTGGAACTCAATTCACCACCGTTATTCACACAGAATGCTAGGTATGGTGAGCCAAGCAACAGTGTACTCAACAATTTATCTAATGAAGTCGTGGAGGCGAACGCCGACGGCAATTTAACCACTCTTATTCAACTAATTATGGGGCGGATTGACCGGCTGACACAGCGTTTCGATCAGTTCGACAATGCCTTTAATAAAACCAACTCAGCTACATTAAGAGATCAACAACGAGAAGGGCAGAACGTTTTACCGGATCCTTCTTCCCTTCCAGCTGAAGCCATTGCAGTCGGGACAAATTTGGCTAGGAGTGCCCAGGCAGGCATTATTTCATCGCAACCCTCCAGCATACCGGCTGGGCAAAGGCAAGCGGATTTAAATGTAGAGAGTGTTGTTCGAGCTGAAGGGACAGTACAGCTTGGACGGCAACTCATCCCCTCTATTAGCAACTTCCTGAACAGGAAAGATTTTTTTGCCAACAGCAGCACTAGCGTTGTGGAAGTGCAGCAGCCATGTGAAGGTAGGAACAGCGACATTACAACTTTTATTAATGAATTTGATTACAAGCTGTTCAAATGTAAAAAACTCCAATTGGAAGTAGCCTATTTGGAGGAGTGCTTAGCTAAAAAATTGTTCCTAAAGGGCTAAGGCAATGGAGGTTCCCAGTAGGATTAATCAAGGGTTCTCACCTCCATAGTAAATTGTTAGACTTGTTTGATAAACAAGGGTTTGACTTCATGCAAGTGCTCACAGCACACTACTTAGAACAAATCCAAGAGTACCAGCTCGATTTAGAGAAATTGGAAGTGGACATTAAGGAAAACCAGGATTTTCCCAGATACAGGTATGAATATACAAGGATCTTTTCAAGCATAGAAGCAACTATGGAAAAATTGTCAATTAATAAACAAAAGAAAATTAAGAGAGATTTATTTCAATACGCCAATCATATAGCTTATCCGAATCCACCTTTGGTCACTCAAACGAAATATGGCACTAGGGGAAACAACAACTCAACTGATGGAGGTCACCATACTAGCCATGTGGTGCCCTCACTCCCTGTTAGTGCACCTTTACAACCACTTCAAGGTGAATTCCACCAGGACATGTTGGATGACCAAGGTTTTAATAATTACATTCAACCTAATGAGAATAACAATCATGAGCAGGGTGACAACAATAATAGACAAATACATAATAACAATTCTAACGAAACACAAAATGCTCAGGGTTTTCGGCAGGGACAGAACCCTCACCAGAGAAACTTGAGGTCCAACACCAATCAGAATGCACCGAGGAACAAACGGAACCAGAGGCGGAGGTAGCGGAACGTTCCAACACATTGAACATTGTGCTAAGTACGGAAGGAGACTTTAAGATATATAATTTTACTTCCTTTGAAATTGATCAAAGTACATGCAACTTTTTCTCCAAAGGGTTGACTTTTGTTCCGGACACACATTTTGACTTAGTAAAAACCATCATAGATGTGAAATTATTTGTACGCAAATTAAACCTGAGAGCCACTTTAGGTGACATGCCCACCCTTCTTAACAATTTTAGGATAGCTAGTGTCTTTAACCCACCGCTGTTAGACAGGCTCAAAGTTTTTGAAATGGCCTGCGAATTGGACTTAAGACACTTGGCATCGAAGCAAAACAACATTAAAGGTGGTAAATTTAATATATCAACACAGCAAAGGGATCTTATTAAGATTCTAAAAAATTGTAACATCAGGGTTATGAAACCCGATAAAGGGAATGGGCTTATTTTTATGGATCAATATGTTTATGTCAACAAAATGTTAACCCATTTAGCATCAGGACCTTACCAAGAAGTCAGTACCAATGAAATCAACACAGCATATGGTAAAGTCAAAGGCATTTTAGATGATTTACTTCTTGAAAATTCTATTGATATTGACCTGTATAGGTATTTAACTGTTCCATCACCTAGGTTACCATTCCTGTTTGGGGTGCCCAAAATCCACAAATCAGTGTCGGATCCACCATTTAGGCTTATAGTTGATGGGAGAGGGTCCATTTTGAGTGCTGCAGCCACATATGTAGACAGTTTACTCAAACCACACATAGCCAATGAAAAGCAGATTTGCAAGGACTCTTGGAGTTTTTTGAGGGACATAAATAAAATTCCGTTTAATTCTGAGTATGTTCTCCTCACAGTAGATGTAAAAGATCTGTATACGGTTATTCCCCACAACATAGGCTTAGAGTGGATTAGAGAGTTCCTTTTTGACAGGAAGGTTAACAATACTACTATTTGTATAGTAGAGACCCTGCTTGAGCAAATTCTCATCTCTAATTTTTTTAAGTTTGAAGGGTGTACGTACTTACAGACATCTGGCGTGGCGATGGGCTTGCCGTGTGGAGGGGCCTATGCCAATTGTGTCATGGCACAATGGGAGAATTCCCTCTTGTTTCAGGATCCCACATTCAAAAGGCATGTCGCCTGGTACACTAGGTACCAGGATGACATGTTCTTTTTATGGAAAGGGCTTCCCGAAGACATCCCCTCTTTTATTGCTTCCATCTCCAACTTGACTAATTTCTTGGAATTCACTTATGAATGCCATTATTCTAGCATTAGTTTTTTGGACATCATGTTATATAAAGATGAGCAGAATTTGAGATTTAAAAGCACCATTTACAGGAAACCCACACATTCTAATGGTTTCTTACACTATTCCAGCTGTCACCC
Organism: Protopterus annectens; assembly: GCF_019279795.1. Taxonomy (NCBI): domain Eukaryota; kingdom Metazoa; phylum Chordata; order Ceratodontiformes; family Protopteridae; genus Protopterus; species Protopterus annectens. The sequence goes on along the minus strand of NC_056751.1, from coordinate 286,644,187 downwards.
GTACCATCAAAAGAAAGCCGTGGTAAAAGGGCAAATGGTACGGGCAGCTAGGATGGTTACTGAAGATGAAGATTTTCTAAATGAATGTGTAAAACTCTCAAATATCTTTCATAATAGAGGTTATCCGTGTAAAATGGTAGTGGAGATTATGGAAGAAGTTGTACAGAAACGTAACACAGGGCACTTTAGCCCCATATTGAGCACAGAATTGCCGCTCCACATTGACGATGGCCAACGAGATGGGGAGCAAAACATAAATTTAGCCCATAGTGAACGCCAGTGCAACTTAAGGTTTTTATGTACCTTTTCCATAGACCACCGATTTATTAGAGACATCTTATGTAAGAACTGGGTCATACTATCACGTGATAGAAACCTTCAGGAGAAGTTTGAGGGTCCCCCGGCTATTACATTTAGAAGAGGGGTCAACCTCAAAACTTTATTGGAGGCTGGAAAACCCATGGCACACGTATATAATTTAGGTATGGCAAAATGTAGGGCTTGTAGACAATGTGGGTTCATTAAAGAAGGACACTCTGTAAAAATAAACAACATCGAATACAAAGTCAGAGGTAAATTTAATTGTAACACCAGGGCAATAGTTTACGTGGCAACCTGCTCAGATTGCCATGCTTTCTATATAGGAAAGACTGAGCGCAAGCTGAGACAGCGCATTTACGAGCTATGACTAAAAAAGATGAAACAAATGCTTTGGCTTGCCACACTATTGAACACCCAACCCACAAATTCAAATTTACAGTACTGAAACAGGTAGATAATACTCCATACACAGGTCCATGGCAAATCCATCTCGAGATGGAAGAATTATTTTGGCAAATAAGGACTGCAGCCAGTCACCCACCAGGTTTAAATGAACAAATATCTATTGCCTGCATCCTAAAAAAACTGGCTTTAAACAGATAGTTTTACAAGCCAGTTTTATGCAGTAAGCACTTTAACATTTGTTCAATGTAATTTCACTTTCCAATATGTGTTGTTAGTTCATTTAGATTGAATGTTCTCTTATATATGTTTTAAATGGATTTAATATTATTTTTAGTGTAGAGTGGCATTTATCCATTAGTTTAGCTCAGCACGTTTAATTGAAAGCAATTTTATATTTAACATACAACAAACACTTCCACAATTGCTATGAAGGTTTTAAAACGTATGAAACACGAATATTGAATTGTTTTTATATTGATTTTTATGCATTGATACATATTTCTAGTAAAATGTTTCACGTTTTATACTTATAACTTGTTTTAAGACTAACTAGATGTGATATTAGTGGACACCACAAGATTGTCTTCAATTGTTTAATTATTTAATTAACTAATTAACTATTTTTAAATATGACTTGTTGCCTGTGTCTCCGTTTGTCTGTTATTTCTGAGGAAGGAAGGGCACTGGACCTTCCGAAAGCGCTAAAAATCATTAAATCAGAGTTTTTTACTTCATTTAGAAGTTCGTATTTCATTTATCCAGTTTCCAGCTCCGTTTTCATTTTTTGTGCGTTCTCCAGTTTGTCTCAAGTCTTTTTGGTTTGCCATTCAGCAAGTACCACAGCAAGAGCAGGGGCAAGGATTTTACTCCAGACTTTTTCTAGTACCCAGGAAGGACAAAACCTGGAGACCAATTCTGGACCTGTCTATACTAAATACGTTTCTGGAAGTTCCAAAATTCAAGATATTGACTCTTCAGCAGCTACTGCCCATGCTGGGCAAGAGGGCTTGGCTAGTAACTTTGGACCTAAAAGAGGCATACCTGCATGTCCCTATCAGACAATCTTGCAGAAGGTATCTCAGATTCATAGCTGGCTCAATGCATTACCAATTCTCTGCACTGCCCTTTGGCTTATCTACTGCGCCCAGGGTCTTTACAAAATGCCTGGCACCAGTAATTGCATTTTGCAGACAGAGGAATTCAAATATATCCCTACTTGGACGACTGCCTAATTCAAACAGAGAACAAAGACACTAAGCATCTGGCGTTTGTAAAAAGATTGCTAATTGGCCTAGGGTACACAGTAAACGAAAAGAAATCGAAACTAGTGCCCTCTCGAGATAATATTCCTGGGTGCAAGCTTAAATACAACTGCCCAAATGGTTTATCTCACGCCAGACAAGCAAAAACAACTGACTACTTACTTCAACAAATTGGCAACAAAAGACCACTTATCTGCAAGGAAAATCCTGCAGGCCTTGGGTTTCATGGCATCCTGCATCCTACTAATTCCATATGCCAGACTGCATATGAGGAAACTACAATGGTATCTGAAAAGTGTTTGGACTCAGCATTGTCCCAGCCTGGAGACAGTAATTGCACTCATTCCCTGCCTACAACAGGAGTTTCGATGGTGGGCAGACGCCTGTCACCACAACAAGGGTCTGCCATTCAGTTTACCCACAGCCAGACAGACACTGACAACGGATGCATCAGATTATGCCTGGGGGGCCCATATGGCAGGAAAATGTATACAGGGCACATGGCCTGCAAACCAGATGCATCTTCACATCAATCTAAAAGAGATGCTAGCTGTTCAAAATGCCCTGACAGCTTCCAAGGACCTGCTTCATCCAGGACAATTACTAATAAAGACAGACAACACTACGGTCATATGGTACATAAACAAGCAGGGAGGTACTCATTCCTACCCCCTCTGCAGACAAGCAATGACCTTATGGGACACAGCAATGGTTTTTCAAGTTCACCTGCAAGCACAATTCCTGCCAGGAAAAACAAATACTCTGGCAGACTAACTAAGCAGAAACCTCATGGATCCCCACGAATGGAAACTGGATCCACAAGTCTTCAGCATGATAATAAGAAAATGGGGTTGCCCAGACATAGATCTATTTGCCTCCCCTCACAACTGTCAATTGCAGAGATTTTGCACAAGGATTTACCACAAACAAGCATGGAAAGTGAACACCCTATCATTCAGCTGGAAAAATCTAACAGTGTATGCTTTTCCCCCACTACCTCTCCTTCCCAGAGTACTCCTAAAGGTCAGACAAGAGAAGCCAAAAATGATTCTGATTGCACCAGACTGGCCACGCCGGCACTGGTACCCAGTCCTAAAGAGCTTGTCTCAAGGTCCAGCATGGATATTGCCTCAAACTTCTCACTTGCTGACCCAGCAAAACAATCAGATCCTGCACAGCCAATTCAGGACCTTAAATCTGGCAGCATGGCAGATAATGTAGCCAGGAGGCCTAGTACCAGAAAATCTTATGCAGAAAAATGGAAGAGATTCTGTGCTTGGAACCAGGAACAGGGCATTGACACGTCTGTACCAAACATTCCTCAGATTTTACAATACCTGACTGAGATGCTGAACAAAGGCCTTTCTTTCTCATCAATTAAGATTCATGCCTCTGCCATTTCTGCACATTACAATACGGAACCACCTATCTTCTCTCATCCTTTAATAAGGCAGTACCTCAGAGGGGCAAAAAACATTAGGCCTCCAAGGAGAGCACCAATTCCAGCCTGGGACCTCAATTTTGTTTTGGAAAAACTCACACTGCCTCCTTTTGAGCCAGCATCAACAGCGGATATTAAATTCTTATCCTGGAAAACAGCTCTGCCCCTAGCCATTACCTCTGCAAGGTGAGTCTTGGAGTTGCAAGCACTCATGGCTGTGGAACCTTTCATCATTTTTCATCCAGACAGGGTTTCTCTGAGGACAAACCCTACATTTATGCCTAAGGTGGTGTCCAGTGTGGCCCTCAATCAAACCATTCACTTGCCTACCTGTTACCCAAATCCACAGAACAAGGGTGAGAAAATTCTGCATTCTTTGTACATACACAGGCAGTTACATTTCTACTTGGACAGAACTAAAGCTTTCAGAAAGATTGAGCAATTTTTAGTGTCATATGCTGCAGGATCACAAGGAAAGGCTATCTCAAAACAGACTATTTTTAAATGAATAGGCCATTGCATCCGTTTCTGCTGTTCTCAACATGGCAAATCAGTGCCTAAGGGCATTAGGCCTCATTCCACCAGAGCAGCAGCCACTTCAGCAGCCTTTCTCAGGGGAGTAAAGAAATCTTAGAGGCTGCAACTTGGAGTTCAGTGCACACCTTTACAAAGGACTACCACTTGCCTCTCTACTCTAAGTCCAGAGCAGGTTTCGCCACTGGCCTCATAGCCTCTCCTAATCCTATTTAGCCCAGCCACCCTTCCTCAGCTTTGGGATTCAACCCAAGAGTAATGACTGCAACAGTGAAACACAATGAACATAGTACAGTTGTGTACCTACCATAAATGTAGATGTTCGAGTGTGTTCACTGTTGCAGTCCAGGTTACCCACCCACCATCCCCCTTCTCCTTGCTGGGACTTATCTGCACTTCTCTATCCTATACAACCTTGTTGGTGTATTTGCTTGTAGATGAAGGAAATGTTGTTTTTGTGTATGCATTTGTTATTGTTATATTTTTCAGCCTACCTGTTTGGGGCACCTGACATTTGGGGCAAGAAAAACTGAAGAAAATGGCGTCGGCTGCATCTTTTATATCCCTGGCGCACTGACTTCAGGGAGGAAGCGACAGCAACCGACGCCGGACCTAGACTTTGGAATTCTGGCCGACTGCGGGTCGCCTGCCAGCAGGATAACCCAAGAGTAATGACTGCAACAGTGAATACACTCGAACATCTACATTTATGGTAGGTACACAACTGTACTTTTTGCCTCTGTGCTTCCCACGACCGTACGTCCCTTTCAGTCTGCCAAGTCTTTATTCCCAAGACCCTCCGTAGTAGGCTGTCTTCTTTGCTATTGTATCTAGAGATTCAACGTCTTAAGCTCTTGGCTAAAGATGTTATGATAGAACTTCACGCTCCGAGGGGCAGCTGTCTAAGAAGAAGGCCAAGGAATCTAGGCTGGATTCTTCTCTACAGTCTCCGTCAGATAAGGAGAGTGAAAACCTGGAGGATCGTCTGGCTTCAACGTTGGATTCTTCTGCCGCGACAGTGTTGGAGGCTGGTGGGATCAGACCTTAGGCATGTCCTTGGAGGCCTTGCAGACGTCCACATCAGACTTTCAGGGGGAACCACTGCTGATTTATTTTTGTGGGGCCCAAGGGTGTTCCTCAAATTTTAGTCAGAGAAGCGATCCTTACTACTATTATTGAATGCCATTTGTGGTCAGACCCTTCTACATTTCTTAAGGCAGAAGTCCCTTTAAAGAAAAAGCAGAAAACTAAGAACTCACAGAGTGAATGGCAAAGTTTCACTCAGGGTTATTTAATGCTTTAATGGCTTAAAAACCTCCTCAGGGTGTTTCAGTTCCAGCTACTCCTTGGCCCTCTTTTCCCCTTAAAAGATCCAGGGAACAGGATTCATCTGAGGAGGAGGTGGATTCAGATGAGGAATCCCTTGCCTACTCCTCAGAGTCCCTCTCCTTTAGATTATAGGTCTGAGGAAGAGAAATCTACTAGTACCGGTACTCCTTTTGAGGAGATTTCTTTTGGGGACACAATCTCTGGGATGATGGAGTTTTTTAATGGGATTGTGCTCCGGTTTCTGAAGTGCAGTAAAGTATTATGAGCTCCTGCAGATGGACTCTCCCAGGCCTTCTGCTGTACTTCCTGTTCTGTTTGCATTGCTGGATGCCTTTTCTAATGGTTCTAAGACTTCTGACTCCCAGCCCCCTGCTTCCAAGAAACCTGATAGGTTTTAAAGGGTGCCTGAGGACTGTAAATTTCTTTATAAGTGCCCTTCTGCTGACTCTTCATTGGTGTCTGTGGCTTCTGACAAGCCAACTCAGTTGCTTCCTTCTCCAAAGTTATTGTCTTCTGACAAAGATAGCAGAACTATGGAAAGGTTGGGAAGAAGGTGTACACCTCTGCTACTTTAGCGTTTAGGGCTGCCAATTATCAGATACATATGTCCAGGTAGATGTTGGCTCTTTTTTCCCAGGCCTGTAAGGTAATTTCTGATCTTCCAGACTCTAAGGGAAAACTTTTTCCTTTCTTTGTTAGGGACTTCCTCCCAGGTGACTCGTCATTCCATCAAGTGTAGTTATGATGCAGCAGATACTTCCTCTAGGGCTGATGCTTTTCATTATGTAATGAGGAGACATTCCTGGCTTTGGGTTCAACCTTTGCTGATGATATTAAGACTAAGTTGATGGATGCTCTTGTGGATAATAAACACTTGTTTGGGGAAGCTGCTGATGATCTGTTCAAGTCTATTCAGGATAAGGGCAAGGCTTTACAGGAACTTAAACGTGCTTTTGTTTCTCCTGTGCCTAAGTTTCAGAGACATTACCTCAATTAGCCAGCCTTTGTTTGTAGACAGTCTCACCTTCCTCCCATGGGCAAGAAAGGTGGGAAGCAGGCTCCTTCTGCTAAAGCTACTCAGACTTCTGTGCCCAAGAAGTCTCCTTTTTCTGATAAACTAGGTGCTGTCTGACTATTCTATTCTTCCCAGCTGCATTACTCTTTCTCTTCGCTATTCTTTGTCTTTCACAGTTTGGCAAAGACTACTCTGGACTCTTTTTGAGTTCTGTCCACTATCCGCCAAGAGTGTTTCTTGGTCTGGAAATCTCTTCCCCCTTTTATGAGAATGCCTCAACGCCCTGAGAAACAACTGCCCTTCTTTCATGGTGCTATTCAGGAGGTTCCAGTTTCCCAAAGGTGGAGGGGGTTTTACTCCAGCATGTTCCTAGTACCCAGGAAAGAGGGCACTTGGAGACCAATTTTAGACCTCTTTCATCTAAATACTTTTCTGAGGGATCCCTCTTTTTGAATGTTGACCCTTCAGACTTTGTTCCCTTTTGATTCCTCAGGCTTACATGGTGTCTCTGGCTCTCAAGGATGCTGATCCCCATATCTCAGTTCATCCTCTGTTCAGGAAGTTTTTATATTTTTCAGTTGCGACATTTTCAGTTCTCTGCTTTGCCATTTGGCCTTTCTACTGCCCAAAGGATATTCACCAAATGCCGCACTCCTGTGATTACTTTTTGCATGCTGAGGGGAATCAAAGTCTTTCCCTACATGGATGACCACCTCTTTCAGGCATCCTCTCCAGAAATTTTGTTGCAAAGTCTTCATTTTGCAGTCCCACTTATGCAGAACCTAGGGTTCACTATAAACCTTAAAAAGATCTTTCTGACAACTCCTCAGGATCATATCTTTCTGGGGTGTAAGGTCCAGACTGTTCCTATGCTGGCATCCCTGCCTCCTCCCAAGGCTCTATCATTTCCTTTTTTTCAGTCCCTTCTTCCTCTGACCTCTGTAACAGTAAGGAATTTCTGAGAGCTCTGGGGTCCATGGCTTCCACTATTCCTGTTCTCCTTTTTGCCAAACTCCACATGAGAAAACTTCAGTGGTTTCTAAAGTCAGTTTGGCTTCAGCATTCACTTCCCTTTGATTTCTTAGTTCCTGTACTCCCATGTCCCGAGCAGGAATTCTAGTGGTGGATTCAACAGTTGACTCTCAATCCAGAGCTCCCTTTCCATCCAACTCCTAAGAGGGAAGAGGTGGATGGTAAGGGAGCTCTGGATTCAACAGTTGACTCTCAATCCAGAGCTCTCTTTCCATCCACCTCTTCCCTCTTAGGAGCTGTTCACAGACACCTCAGACTTGGGATGAGGAGCAGCTTTTGGCTCCCTAAAGGTTTAGGGAGTCTGATTTCCTCTGCAACAGAAAGACCACATCAACATCAAGGAGATGGCAGCTCTTCTGCTAGGTCTTCAGGCCTTTCATCCTCTTTTCTCCCTAGGACCTCTCAAGGTGTTTACAGGCAATACCAAAGTGATGTGGTATGTCAGCAAACAGGGTTGGGACAAAGTCTTATCTTTGATGGTTGGCACTCCTAGTGTGGGAACTGTCTGCCCGGTACCAAGTGATTTCTTCAGGCAGTATACTTTCCTTCAGGTCAAAACATTGTAGCAGACTCTCTTAACAGGTCCATAACTCAATCCCATGAATGGATGCTTCACACGGATGTGTTTCGGGACATTGTTCACCAGTGGAGTATTTCTCAAATGGATCTTTTTCCTCCCCTTTGAACAGACAACTTCCTCTGTTTTGTGCCAGAGTTTCAGGTTCTCTGGTTTGGAAGCTGGACGCCCTCTCTTTCTTGGAAGGGGGTGTTTCTTTATGCTTTCCCTCCCCTTCCCCCTCATTCTGAAAGTCCTGTACAAAATACAACAGGATGCTCCCAAAATCTTGTTGGTGACTCCCTTTTGGTCGAGACAGCATTAGATGTTCATCGTGTTTCACTGTTGCAGTCATTACTCTTGGGTTATCCTGCTGGCAGGCTACCCGCAGTCAGCCTGAATTCCAAAGTCCTGGTCCGGCATCGGTTGCTGTCGCCTTTTCCCTGACGTCAGTGCGCCAGGGGTATAAAAGATGCAGCCGACGCCATTTTCTTCAGTCTTTCTTTCCGTGCGGTGCCTGAAGCAGAAGCAGTTCGCAAGTGCCGGTCGGCCGACTCATGAGGTTTTCATGTTTGAATTTCAGATCCAAAGTCTTCATTTAAAGCTAAGTACCCCGTTGGGTAAACGTTTTTCTTGCTCCAGACCGATGTCAGAAAAAGTTAATAATTGCATCACTTGTGGAAAGCAAATACCTCATAAAGATTTTAATTTGTACTGTATTCCTTGCCTAGGCCCTGACCACGACGTACCTTGCTGTCGGTTTTGTGCTTTATTTAATCCGCGCACTCTCCGTCGTCTGTACATTTTTGCCACTAAATATTTCCGTTCTCAGTTTAATTATCCAGAAATGATGTCAGTTAGCCATCCGACTACCGGGATTCCGAAAAAACGCAAAGATAAAGACAGAGACAGGCTGTCGAGGTCCAAAACTGCCAACGACGCTTCTCCTAAGCCAGTCGCCAGTTCGCCGGTACTCAGTGAGGCGCTTTTGCAGCCCCTGATACCTGCTACTTCTGACTCGCAGGCCTCAACTTAGACCCATTCAGAGTCCGGTATGCCACGTGATGCTTCACTTATGGAACCCGCGGATGTCTCTACCTTGGATGGGTCCTAAGCCGCTGTGCAGGCACCGGCTTCTGTGGGTGTATTCAGGCCGACAGACTTGCATATTAAATCGACTCCACCTTCAATGCGAAGACCTAAATCTCGATCTATGTCTAAAAAACCGACGCCCAGGCCACATGTTCAGGCCCCTATGCCTAAAAAACAAATGATCAAAATGGCTGAAGATCTAATTACTCTAATTGGGGGTAGTCAACCCCCCCCCCTTTCTAAGAGGCCTAGTGCTGAGCTTGACTATGAGTCTTCTGATCAGGACTCTGCTTCTTCTGACTCTTCTAATGACCTGGATTTGTCCATACTTACTTATGAGGATTCTGATGCAGAGGATTCCATTCCCTCTGCTTCCCCCGAGGACTTTTATTTATTTAAATTTGTTGACCGGGAGTGTCCGACTGGACGTAGGTCCATTTTCAGCGGAGGCCCGGGGAGAAAAGCTCCACAGTTAAAATAAACAGACAGTATTTACATTGGATTACATAGTGATTAACAATTTACATAGCAATTACTTACAACATATTTACAGATGAAGAATATAGTACATCAGTAGACAACTAGAATCTTTATCTGTGAAGTGCATACCAGACATTAACAAATGTTACAAGAAGAAGAAGTTTGTGCTGTATAATAAGTACTGGCTTATGAGCATCTGAGCTTGCTATAATCAAGGTAGTTAGTGGAGTGGAAAGAAAGGTAGTGGTTGGATGGGGTGGATGATATTAGAGTGGGAGTTGCAAGGGCATAGCCAGCATGTTTTTAGTTGCGCTTTTAGTAAAGTTTTGAAGTGGGTGCATGATGGTATGGAGGGAATTGTGGGTGGGAGTGAGTTCCATAATTTGGCTATGGCACAAGAGAATAGTGCTTCACCAGCAGAGTTATTGGCTTTAGTGATCTGCAAGTGATTTTTGCTGCTGGATCTTAGTGGTCTGGTGGTGCGATAGGGTTGGAGTAGATTCTGGAGGGATGGGACATTTAGTGGATGGTTTACTAGTTTGTGGGCAAGTGAGAGTTGATACCACTGAAGGAGGTGAGGGAGTTCAAGCCAGCCCAGTTCAGCAAGTGAGAGACAGTGGTGACTACGGTAGGATGCCCCTGTGGCGAATTTGGCGATTTTGTTGTAGCAGGTCTCTAGCTTGTTTAGATCACATTGCCTTAGGTTGGTATATATTGTAGAGGCATAAAGTAGGGTGGAGATAAGGTGGGAATTTGCTATTGAAATCTTTGCTGCTTTGGTGAGAAATTGCTTATTTCTGTATAACACTTCTAGTTTTTTGTGGATTTTTTTTATAGTCATGGATATGTGAATGTCAAATTTTAGTTTATTGTCTATTTCCACTCCTAGCAATTTGGTGTGTTCAGTTGGGTATATAGTGGTGTTGTCTTTTGCCGTGATGTTAAAGTGAGAGTTGTTTTGAGTATGTTTGGTGGGTTGGAAGATGAGTAGTTTAGTTTTGTTTGGATTGAGTATTGATCGGGCATCGGATAACCATGTTTCAACAGAGGAAAAGGCTTCCTGTGTGACTTTTTGCAGTTTGGGTAGGGACTGGGCTGAGCAGATGATGGTAGAGTCATCTGCGTATTGTATGAGTGTGCCATGTTTGGTGGCAGAGGCTAGATTATTGGTGTAAACAGAGAAGAGTAGGGGTCCAAGGATGGATCCTTGGGGAACCCCTATGGAGACGGGTAGTTGGGGAGATATGTCATTCTGCCATACAATGGATTGTTGGTGGTCAGACAGGTAATTCTGAAACCAGTTGGTGACCGATTGTGAGAAGGATAGGTTATTGAGAACAGAGATAAGTTGTTTGTGTGGGACCATGTCAAATGCTTTAGATAGGTCTAGGAAAGTAGCAGAGGAGAGATAGCCATTGTTTTTATGCTGAAGGATAGTGTTAGTAAAGGAGAGTAAGGCAGTGGTGGTGCTATGGTTTGGTCGGAAACCATGCTGAGTACTGGAAAGGAGGTTGTTAGTAAGGAGGTAGTCTGAGACCTGAGAGTGTATGCATCTCTCTAGTATTTTGGAGAGTGGAGAGAGAGAATAGCTATGGGGTGGTAATTGGTTAGTTCTGTGGAGGGTCCGCTTTTGTGGAGGGGAATTATATGTGATACTTTCCACAGTGTGGGAACGTAACTTTCTGACAGAGATCGGTTAATCAAGATGGATACTGGGTAGGCCAGAGCATCAGCTGCGATTTGTAGGTATTCACTTGGGAGGCTGTCTGCTGCTAATTTGGTGGGTTTAAGTTTAGTTAAGAGTTTTTTATGTTGGAGGTAGGTACAGGAGAAAAAGAGAAGGCAGTGGGGAGATTACTAGTTGAAGGTGTGGGTTGGAGGGGAGGGGGTTGTGTTGTTTAGCTAGTGATACTATGGTTTGGGTGAAGTGTGTGTTGAATGAGGTAGCAATATTTTCTTAGGAGTGAGGGATGTTAGGAGGAGGGGTACTGACTTTACTTGGGTGGAGGATGGAGGACCAGAATTGTTTGGGGTTGTGTTGTGAGGAGTCTAGGGCAGACTGGTAGTATTGGGATTTGTCCTGTTTTATTAGCTTTTTGACTCTATTGCGTAGTTCTAGGAATTTCTGTCTAGCTGAGGGGGTTTTGGTTTTGTGCCAGTGCTCCCAGGCTTTATCCCTGTTTTTCATTTCTGACTTAGTGGTTTTCTGTAGCCATGGGGAGGGTTGTGCTTTGGTTCTGGAGAATCTTATGGGGGCATGGTATTTAAGGATGTTCAGGAAGGTAGTATTAAAAAATTCAACTGCATCATCTAGACTGAGGTACTTTAGAGGATGCCAGTTACATTCTTTGAGGGATGAGAAGAATGCGAGTGGGTTAAAGTTTATTTTTTTACGTATTTGACGGTAGATGACAGGTTTAGCTTGGTATAGGTATTTTTTGAGTAGGAATGTTGGGGAGTGATCACTGAGGCTATCTGATAAGCAGCCTGTTATATATGACTGGGGGCTCTTACTGACTAGTGTCCAATCCAGGGTAGTGTGCTTGGTGGAGTTTGTATTTATCCTGGTTGGTGACTGGACTAGTTGAGTGAAGCCATGAAGGTGTACATGATGGGTTGGATTGTTGCCAGAACAGGATTGCCAGTCAATATTGAAATCACCTAAGATGATAGTTTCTTGGGGGAGATGGTGGGTAGACCAGCTGAGGAGGTTTTCTAGGGGAGGGATGTTTTGGCCAGGTGGGAAGTAGCATCCAATTATGTTGATGGTTTTGTTTTGGTTAATTTTGAGGTTGGTGTATATTATTTCTTCATTGCCTATTTGTGGAGCTGATGATTTTAAGATCTGGATGTTAAGATGCTGTTTAAATATTATAGCTATACCACCTCCTTTTTTGTTTAGCCGGTTTACTCTTAGTATGCCGTAACCTGTAGGGAGTATTTGCTCACTGGTAATGTGAGGTTTTAGCCAGGTTTCTGTCAGGATGACTATATCTGGGGAGTACAATCTATGGTGGCATGGAGTTCATGGACTTTGTTAGATATACTTCTACTATTTAGGCATAGTAGAAGGAAGTCACTTGGCTTTCTATTGGCTGTAATATGGGAGAAGTTGTGGTTTCTAGTCTGATTATGAAGATTGGGGTTGGAGATGGTAGGGCCAGGGTTGGGGTGGATGTCTCCACTTAGGGCTAGTTTTGATAAGCATGAAATTATTAGTTTTCTCAGTTTTTGAATATGTTTGTTTATAAGGGAAACTTTATGATTGTGCTCTGTGGGTAATAGGTATGGTGGGAGGGTAACTATGTTAAGTTGTAGGGATGCTTTATGTTTGAGTAATATAGTTGGTAGAATATGTGGGGGGTGCATAGGGATGGTTCTTGGGCTGGTGGGAGGGGAGCTGAGTGTGGGTGAGACATGAGTGGTGGTGTGAGTAGTAGTACAGTGGTAGTGGTTGAGTGGGGGAATGATGGAGCTTTGGTAGGATGTAAGATATGCAGTGAGCATAGGAAAGGTATGCTTGTACATGTTAGTTGAGGAGGTGAGATAGTAGTGGGAAGATGGAGGAGGTAGTGTTGGGTTAGTGCTGTGGTTGGCTATTAGAAAGATGGGAGGGGTTTGAGTGCAATAAAGGTGGGACCACTGGGGGCGGAGGAATAGGGGCAGTGTGGGGGCGGCGGTAGAGACCCTGTTACTTGCTCATATGAGGGGCTGGAAACAATCACAAAGCAAAGACAAGTATGTGTTAAGAAACAATCACAATTGACCAAGGACTGCTCTGAAACTGTAAGTCATTTCTTAGTTTCTCAGGTGGAAAAACAGGATAACCTTGTATCAGTAGGCTACTGTGGTCATAGTTTAAATTTACAAACACACAGTATTGATCAGTTATGGATACTATTTGCTAACAGAAGGGAATAAGAGAAAGTGGAAGGTGTGTGTGTGTGTGTGTGTGTGTGTGTGTGTGTGTGTGTGTGTGTGTGTGTGTGTGTGTGTGTGTGTGTTGGGGGGGCTGCTTACAACCAAAGCAGAGTGCTCACCAGGGGAAAATGAATATTGGCTCAAACAGGTAGACACATACTCAAAGTTAACTGTAGCTGTTTGCAGACAGTTCATACCTGGACTGCGCTTTTCTTACAAGAATGTTAAAGGTGGTACCGCAGTTGAATACTTAAGAGTGGTGTTAGGTCTAGAAAAGAAGAGTACAGAGAGGAGTAAGCACTTTTGAGATGGTAAATATATATTATAAAGATTATGAAAAACACACTGAGCAAATAGCTACCGCATGCAGGACAATGCCATGCACCAACTACTTAGTATATGCAGATACTGAGCCAATTGGAAGAACAACAGTTATACTGTCACAGATAAAAATATGCAGATACTGAGCCAATTGGAAGAACAACAGTTATGCAGTCACAGATAAAAATATAGCGAGCAGCAATCTGTCGTGGTTCTCTAATGTGTTTCTATCCACCAGTAACAGCACAATTATATAGAAATAATTAGACACTAGTATGAGCTGTCTACACACAACACAATTACATGAATAACATTAGTGAACAAGGTGCAGCTATGAAAATAGACCATACATACTATTATAGTAAAAACAAATTGGTGCATACAAATGCTAGCATGCCATAGTAACATCTAATAATAATAAAGCATAAATCATATTAGATGTCTAACACAATTCAACATAAATATATACAGTTGTAAAATGTCTAATACAATTCAACAAAAATAGGCATTTACAGTTGTAAAACACTTACTGGAGAGACACTGAGCCTTCATGGGGCCTGTAGCAGAGTGGATTGTAGTTTTAAAAATGGTGCCTGCCACAGGTAATATTTATTAACTTTGGGTTTGTCTTAAGGTAATAAACAGGGAAGGGGGAGGGGAGAACAAGGGTGTGAGCAGGCAGTTCTTTGTACTGCTGCTAATGAGCCAAAGCAAAGACAAGTATGTGTTGAGAAACAATCACAATTGACCAAGGACTGCTGTGAAACTGTAAGTCATTTCTTAGTTTCTCAGGTGGAAAAACAGGATAACCTTGTATCAGTAGGCTACTGTGGTCATAGTTTAAATTTACAAACACACAGTATTGATCAGATGTCCTTCATGGATGCATCTGCAGTCATAACAACTGGGTTGTCCTGTCGTCAGGCAGCCCTTCCAGTCGGCGCGGTCCAAAGTCGTCCGGCCGGCCATTTGATGTCGCACTTCACCCGGCGTCATCTATTTGGTCTTGGTATAGGCATCAGCCCGGCGCCGAGCCTCCTCAGTCTTTCTTGCCGCGTGGCCTGGCGCCAGAGAAGCTGTTCGCAAGTGCGGTCGGTCCGGAAGATTACTTCTCTGCGAATACTACTTGAAGAAGACTAAAGCTTACCCGTTAGAGGACTCTTTTCTTACTCAGCCGATGTCAGAAAAGTTAATAATTGGTATTTTAACCTGTGGAAACAATACCTCATAAAATTTTCCCTCTTATTGTCTGCCTTTGACCCCTTGCGCCCACGACGTGGCAGCCTGTTAGGCCTGCTTCTTTCAACGAACCGCTTAGCGTCGGTCGGAGTTGAAGAGGTTGTTTTTAGGTTTTTGATTTCTGATACGCCGTACCCAATCTGCCAAAAACGCCAAATAAAGACCCGACACCCCGCGGTCCAGCGGTTTACGGCGAAACCATAAATAAACGAGTCGAGTGTCGTTTGTTCCGTAAACCGAGAAAACTGATCAAAATACAGCTGAGCTGAATCTCAACTGAACTGCCCTGCTGCCACTCTTGAATCGGCCTCGGCCTCAGAAATTTTCCAGTGGTTGCTGTTCTCTCTGTGGTGGATGATGTCTTCAATGATGTCTGCTCTCCAGATTCTTTTACCCCCAGCCCCTGCCAAACCAGACAGATTTTACAGGGTACCAGATACAGGACAACCCAGTTATGTTATGGACTGCAGATGCTATCCAGTTCGGACATTTATGGTAGGGTAGTAACTGTACTTTATGGATACTATTTGCTAACAGGCGGAATAAGAGAAAGTGGAAGGTGTGTGTGTGTGTGTGTGTGTGTGTGTGTGTGTGTGTGTGTGTGTGTGTGTGTGTGTGTGTGTGTGTGTGTGTGTGTGTGTGTGTGCGCGTGTGTGTGTGCGCGTGTGTGTGTGTGTGTGTGTGTGTGTGTGTGTGCGCGTGTGTGTGTGTGCGCGTGTGTCGTGGGGGATGCTGCTTACAACCAAATCAGAATGCTCTCCAGGGGAAAATGAATATTGGCTCAAACAGGTAGACACATACTCAAAGTTAACTGTAGCTGTTTGCAGACAGTTCAGACCCGGACTGCGCTTTTCTTACAAGAATGTTAAAGGTGGTACCGCAGTTGACTTTTACTTTTCTTTTGGGGAAACTTTACATACTTTAAGGGAGCATTTCCGCTGGGAAAGTCTAGAATTTTCTGATTCAAAAAAGAGGCTTCGGCATTTCTTTCTTCTATGTCAGCACAGGCCTTTGGCTATACCTCCTGTACTAGACATTGTTGATGATGTGTTTTCGGAATCTAGTATCGCCCCTGATTCCCTGCCGCCAGCTCCTAGTAAAACTTACAGATACTACAGGGTTCCTGAGTCCCACAAGTTTCTTTTCAAAAATCCTGTTGCAGATCCAGAAACCATTTCTCAGGGGCCCAAGAGCTTTAAGGCTTCCAGTGCTAAAAATCCTACTCCTTCTGATAGAGATTCCAGGGTGCTGGATAGATGGGGTAAAAAGGTTTATACTTCTGCAACTTTGGCAATCAGGGCTTTAAACTGCCAGTTTCATATGTTAAAATATCAACAGCATATTATTGGACTGCTTAAACAGAAAATGATGTTGATTTCTGACTGTGTGGAAAATAAAGATTTACAGGATTTATTGCATTCTGCTGAACAAGTTGGAAAACATACTTTGCAATGTGGTTTTGATTCTTTAGAGGCCTCTTGCAGGGCTGCTGTTACTGAGTCTGTGCTTAGAAGGCATGCTTGGCTTAAGGAGCAATCTCTGCCTGATCATGTTAAAGCAAAATTGTTGGATGCTCCTTTAAATCAGGACCACCTGTTTGGCAGTAAAGCTGAAGAAGTTATAAAAAAGATGGAAGATCAAGCTAAATCTATGCAAACTGTAAAAGATTTCTTACAAGTGCAACCTTCAAGATTTAGTAGGCACTGGCCTACTAAGAATTGGTCCTTTCCAGCTCCTTCCAGATCCTCTCAAGCCAAACCCAGACACCAAAAGCACCAGGTTTCAGTCCCAGAGGACTCTCAGAACTAAGCAATGGGGGGCCTCCTCTTCCAAATGTGGAAATAACAAGACACCCCCCCCCATGGTAAACAGTCTCAATGACTTTCCTTTAAAATTACCAGGCACTTACCTTTTAGCTGCCCCTTTGGGGGGAAAGATTGCTCTTCACGCAAAAAGACTGGGAACTCATAACCCAGGACAAATGGGTTCTAAATATAGTGTCCCAGGGATACAGATTTCAATTCCACACGGTGCCAACACCAAACGGGTGGCCAGAGGCTCAAATACAAGTACTTTCCCTCTTAAACATGGGGGCTATTCACCTGGTACCAGAAGAAGAAGAAGAAAAGGGACAAGGTTTCTATTCTAGGCTTTTCCTGGTAAATGACAAATCATGGTGTCCAATTCTGGACCTGTCTACTCGAAACACCTTTCTGGACATTCCAAAGTTCAAGATGCTGACTCTTCACCAGTTACTTCCTATGCTAGGCAAAGATGGCCTGGTTGGCAACTCTAGATTTAAAAGAAACTTACCTGCACATCCCAATCAGGGAATCTTGCAGAAGATACTTACGCTTCAAAGCAGGCTACTTGCATTATCAGTTCTCTGCACTGCCCTTTGGCTTGTCTACTGCGCCCAGGGTATTCACAAAGTGCCTGGCTCCAGTAATTGCATTTTGCAGGCAAAGAAATATTCAAATATATCCATACCTGGACGATTGTCTAATTCAGGCAGAAAACCAGGGCATACTTCTAAATCATCTGGCGTTTGTAAAAAAGTTTCTAACTTGTCTGGGATACACCATAACGAATAATAAAAAAAAATCACAACTGGTACCCTCTCAACAGATTACATTTCTGGGTGCAAGCTTGAGTACAACTGCCCAGATGGCTTTCCTCACACCAGAGAAGCAAATTCATTTGGTAACTTACTTCAAACAAGTGGCCACAAAAACCCTGCTATCTGCAAGACAAATACTGCAAGCCTTGGTGTTCATGGCCTCCTGCATTCTTCTAATTCCATATGCAAGACTGCATATGAGGAAACTACAGTGATACTTAAAAAAAAAATCTGAGTCAACATTGTCACAGCCTGGAAAGAATGATTCGTATCATACATTGCCTATGTCTGGAGTTCCTATTGTGGGCAGAGGCCTGCCACCAAAACAAGGGACTGCCATTCACACTATCCCCTGCCGCCCAAACCCTAACTGCGGATGCATCAGACACTATGCATGGGGGGCTCACCTGGCAGGGAAGTGCATTCAGGGCAAATGGAACCCAAATCAAATGCACCTACTTATCAGTCAAAAAGAAATGCTAGCTGTACAGAATGCTCTGACAGCCTTCAAGGACTACATTCTTCCAGGACAACTAATGGTAAAGACGGACAACACCACGGTTATGTGGTACATAAACAAGCAGGGGGGTACACATTCCAACCCCCTCTGCAGACTAGCCATGGCATTGTGGAACACAGCCTTGAGCTACCAAGTGCACCTACAAGCTCAATTCCTGCCAGGAAAATTGAATACACTGGCAGACGGACTAAGCAGAAATCTCATGGACCCACACGAGTGGAAACTGGAACCACGGATTTTCAACATATTGACAAGCAAATGGGGAAGCCCTGACCTTGATTTATTTGCCTCCCCCCAGAACTACCAGTTGGACAAGTTTTGCACAAGGACTCCCCACAAAAAAGCCTGGAAAGTGGATGCTCTGTCCTTCAGCTGGTAAAACCTATCAGTCTATGCCTTTCCCCCTCTGCTCTCCACAGTTCTGCAAAATGTCAAACAGGACAAACCAAGGATGATTTTGATTGCTCCAGCCTGGCCACGCCAACACTGGTACCCACTACTGCGCACTGTGTCACAAATATCTCCATGACACCTGCCTCAGACACCTTCTTTGCTGTCTCAGCAGGAGAACCAAATTCTGCACCCTCATCTTCCAACATTGAACCTTGCAGCCTGGCTAATCACTTAAATTCACCCTTAGCATCTCTCAGCAAACCTGTGATGGATGTCATCTTGAAGGCGAGAAGACCTAGTACTAGAAAATCTTATGCTGACAAATGGAAAAGATTCTGTGCCTGGAACCAGTCTTTAGGGATGACCACAGCAGCGCCCAATTTACCTCAGATTTTGCAATACTTAACTGACATGCTTCACAAGGGCCTGTCTTTTTTCTCTATTAAAATCCACGCCTCAGCTATTTCAGTTCACTATAACACAGAACCACCCCTCTTTTCTCATCCCCTGCTCAAGCAGTATCTCAGAGGGGCAAAGAAGTTGAGACCACCCAGGAGAGCTCCTACCCCTGCCTGGGACCTTAACTTTGTTTTGGAGAAGCTCACTCTACCTCGTTTTGAGCCAGATGCTACTGCAGACTTAAAATTTCTTACCTGGAAAACAGCCTTCCTTTTAGCAATCACTTCAGCTAGAAGGATATCTGAATTACAGGCCCTTATGGCAATGGAGCCTTTCATCATCTTTCATGCGGACAGGGTATCTCTGAGGACCAATCCATCCTTCATGCCCAAGGTGGTTTCCAGTGTGGCTCTTAATCAGTCCATTCATTTGCCAACTTTCTTTCCGAATCCACAGAACAAAGGGGAACGGATTCTGCATTTCTTGGATGTGCACAGACAACTTAGATTCTACTTGGACAGAACTAAATTTCGAAGAAAATCTGAATGATTGCTAGTAGCATTTGCTGTTGGGGCAGAGGGGAAGACTATTTCAAAACAAACCATTTCTAAATGGATAAGCCATTGCATTCATTTCTGCTGTAAGCACCATGGAAAACCCATCTCCCAGGGGATCAGATCTCACTCCACCATGGCTGCATCTACTTCTGCAGCCTTTCTCAGAGGTGTTCCTACCAGGGATAATCTAGAAGCTGCTACCTGGATTTCTGTACATACTTTCACCAAGCATTATCATTTACCAATTTTCTCTAAATCCAGAGCTGGCTTTGCCACTGCTGTCTTGCAGGGCCTTATAGCTGGTCCTTATGCTGTATAAATTCCTCCTCCCAACCATAGCTTTGGGAATCTACCCAAATATAATGACTGCAACAGTGAAATACGAAGAACATATTGTGTACACTTACCATAAATGTAGATGTTAGAGTGTATTCACTGTTGCAGTCCTGGTTACCCTCCCTCCAGCCCCCTGTTTTTCCCTGACTATACCTTTACTTTCTTTTACTATGCTTAAAAGCTTTTTTGGTGTATTTGCTTTTGATTGGAGGTATATTTTTGTGTTTTTAATTTTATTTGCTCCCCATTTGGGGGGCACCTGACATCTGGGGCAAGAAAAACTGATGTAATGGCGTCAGCTGCATGTTTTATACCCCTGACGATATGACATCATGGAAGAAGGGACAGCAACTGACGTAGGACCCAAGACTTTGTTAATCAGGCCGACTGAGGGCAACCTGCCAGCAGATTACCGTAATGTAATGACTGCAACAGTGAATACACTCGAACATCTACATTTATGGTAAGTGTACACAACTGTACTTTCTTAACATGGAAATAATTTAGTGATTGCTCTAACTTCTGCAAGAAGGATATCTGAGTTGCAAGCTTTTATGGTGAGTAAATCTTCTCATTTTCTATAGGAACAGGGTTTCTTTGAGAACAAATCTTTCTTTTATGCCTAAAGTGGTATCAGAGTTTACTTTAAGCCAAATTATCCATCTCTATTTTCTTTCCTGAACCTAAAAATGAGGGAGAAAGGATATTTCAAACTTTGGATGTCCACGGACAACTCTGGTACTGTCTTGAAAGAACTAAATCTTTCAGATCTTTGGAGCAATTGTTCATTTATTGTGAAGGTAAGAAGAAGGGACAGCCTGTGTCAAAACAATCTGTTTCCAAATGTTTGTGCATTTTGCTGCAGTCACCATAGCAAAAGTGTTCCAGGCAGGGTCAAGGCCCACTCTATCAATGCCTTGGTTTCATCAATGGCTTTTTGTAAAGAGTTGGATTTTACAAGTATTCTAGAAGCTTCTACTTGGTCCTCTGTGCATAATTTTACAAAGCACTATAAGCTTGATTCCTTTTCTAGGTCCACATCGGGCTTTGCTAGGATCATTTTAAAGAGCTCCTGGACTCTTCTTCCACCTCCCAAATGTAGTTAGCTAGGGTAATCTCCCATATAGCTAAGGCTGTTGCAGCAGTGATCATTATGATGAGCATAGTACTGTTGTGTAAGTTAACTTGCCGAAACAGTAGGTGTTTGAATGGTCTCTGCTGCAGTAGCCATTCCCTACCTATGCCCCCCTTGTATTTTAGTATGCTTTTTATGCCAGTTTGTGGACATGTACTTTTTATTGTTCCTAGCTTTGTCCTTTCAGAACTCAGTTTCCCCCTCTGTCTCTGTTGGCAGGAAAGCTCTGAAGGGCTTTGTGCCTAATCTTGCGTTTTAGTCAGCCCAGCTAGAGCTGCCTGACAGTTTGGATGCATAGAAATGTGCCCTGAAACTTTGGAAGATATCTTGGCAGGATATAACCTATTTACATAAGACTACTGCAGCAGTGATCATTTGAATATCTACTGTCATGGTAAGTCTACTTATACAGCTGTGCTTTGTGCAAGTTGCACTTATCCATAGCTGGTTGAATTCCTCACTGCTGCAGTAGCCCTTAGGCTATATGGGTTGTTTCTTGCACAAAGCACAACAACCTGCCAGCCTCCGAAAGCTTTGACTCCCTTCTTCACTTCTACTCTGACAGCTGATTGATCAGCCCTCTGAAGGGAAAATCAGCAGTCGAAGTGTAAATATCTTCAGGACTTTATTTGCCTGAAGTTGAGAATTAGTGTTCTCATCCTGAAGGGGGGGGCAAGACATAACCACCTAAGTATTTCCCATTTAAAACTATATACAGTAGTATGGGAAATGGAGGGTGAGTGTGGTTACTGTAGCAGTGAGGAATTCAAGTATCTACTACTATAGGTAAGTGCAACTTGCACAACTGTACTATATTCATCATTCCCACTGCTACAGTAGCCTTTAGGCTGTATGTATTGATTACCATAAACTGTTCAAGTCATGGAGGAGGAAAGGATATGGATCTGAGAGCACCCGGAGAATGATCCTGACAAATCCAGTTCTGGACCTGGAAAAGGAATCCAGTTTGAAGTGCCTTATAAAAGTATGTACAAAGGACTATGTAGCTGCCTCTAGAGTATTTGTAGAGTCTGCCTCATTCCAATATCCAATTAAATGAAACAAGGCTGTCATAGAGTATGCTTTGTCACTGCCTGGAACTGTTTTAGCATGGCCAATAGCAAGGGACAGCTATTCAGAAATTGTCTGTTTTGACACCAGTTGCCCTTTTGTAGTCCCAACATAAAAACAAAAATAGCAGATCATCCTTTCTAAAGGAAAATGGGTCCATAACCACCTTTAGTATGATGTTCTGTAATAATGTAATATCTATAAGTAAATTGTGCTGTGATGTCATTTCTGTAGACTTAACTTTAGCCTTTGATAGGGTCATACAGAAAACACTGATCAGTAAATTAGAACAGCTAGGTACTGAGGTAATCTTGATAAGCTGTATAACTATATGGCTTACAAATAGGACATGGCAAGTATCATACAGCAATTACAGTTGAAATTCAAGGATACAGTCAGGGTGTCCCACATGGTTCAGTTCCAGGTCCATACTTATTTGGATTGTATCTTTCAGATTTATATTTTCATCTGAGGTGTTCTGCAATCTGCATGCAGATGACTTGAAAATGGGTAAATGGATTATATCTGCTACAGATAAGGGCATGCCTGCAAAAAAAAAAATAAATAAAAATAAATAATAAAAATAAATTGATTAAACTGACCAGTAATAAGCTGATAAATACATCAAAAACTAAGTAGATGAGATTTGGAAGACCTAGATTGACAGGTGGATATTTAATACAGCTCACTCTGATTGAAACTTGTTAGTTTCATTTAAGAAGCTGGTTTATGGATCATTCCAGTTTTGTGTTTTTCTAATCACATCAACCAATTGGCCAATGGTAGTTATAAAATTATAGGCTGTACAGAAGGCTTTATAAAGTCCTAGGAAATTAGAAATGATGAATTTATTGCCTGCAAATTTCATTAGATGCAAAGTAGAGTATGGAATTTGAATATGGAAATCTTATAAGAAAGCAAGCATGAGTAAATTAAGAGTTCAATGGAAATGTACCAAGGCAGTCCATGGATGCGACAAATTCCTTTTGTTTTCAGTCTTTTTAGTTAGCTGTGATACTATTTTTTTTTCATAATTATTAAAGTTTGTTTCCCTTGTTTCCTAACTATGACTAAAAAAATAAAATAACTGCTGAGTAAGATATGCTGCCACATCTTTACTTTACAGCTGCAAGGGCTTGCAGACTTCTGGTAACAAAACCTGTAGAAACCCAAAATTCAGTAACATTTCTGCTGCCTTCCAAATGTGCGATGAACGGGGGCATGTTATACTCTAAAGCCGTTTAGTATGCAAGGACTGACTTGTCCTGTGTGTGTACAGTACTTCTGCATTGGGGTTAATAAACACCTGATACACTCAAAAGAAGCTATACACTGTACAGCTGCATGTTAAGAGTTATAATCTGTGCTGGGCCCAGAGCCTTTTAGTGCAGTCTTACCAACAGCAGCAGTACCTACTTTCACATTCTTATGGGATAAAGAGGCAAATGATGTCTTTCCTGCACCCTCTCCGCAGTCTGCAGTAATGCTGCCACCAGTTGAACTACCATGGCAAACTGAAGAACAGAAAATAATGTTTCACTTAAGTTCAGAGGTTCAAGTAGTCTGTATGATCACTGAAGAACTCAGCCAGTGCACCCTAGCAAACTTGTAAATTGTCTGCTTATTTGAAAAGTAAATATATAAGCAGGATTAATACTGGACAAGAAATTAAAAAAATGTAATAATAAAGTTATGAATAGGCAAATTATGTTCAGCAAACTGTAACTGTCCACTAGCTTGGAACATAATATAGCAATAACCCACGCCTGGGTGTGGGTAATGCTGGATTTACCCACGGTTGGTGTGGTTTGGTCACGTGGGTGAAGCCCGAGTGGCCAAACAAAGCCAACCGTGGGTAAATCCAGCATTACCCACACCCAGAAGTGGGTTATTGCTATTATACAATGACATTAAGAAAAAAAATAATTACTTTTCTTAAGTAATGGCATTGTATAATGCCTCCTTGCTGCCCTTCCAACGCTGTCTGGTATTCTGCGGCAGTTCTGATGTACTGCGCATGCGCATGCTTACGCAGTACATGAGAGCTGTGGGCAAAAGCAATGGAGAAAGCAAGATCTCCGTTGCTTTTTAAAAACTGTTTCGCTATGTTAAATGAGTTTAACATTGCGAGACAGCTTTAAAAAAAGCAACAGAGAATCTCAGTTGCTTTTTTAAAGCTGTCTCGCTATGTTAAACTCGTTTAACATAGTGAGACGGTGTGAAGCAATGGAGATCTTGCATTCTCTGTTGCTGTAAAAAAAAAAAAAAAGAGTTATAGTAATGGAAAAAGTCCGGGCGACCGGACCTTTTTCCATTACTATAACTCTGATTTACAACGTGCACGCTGACCAATCAGCGTGCACGTTTTTGAATATTTAATGGGGGGGGGGTCATTGTGAAATTGTAGTTAGTCTCTCTTTATATTTGCATGAGTTCCAGGCAGTATTTTCTGCAGGCTTTAAGTTTGAATCTTGGAAAATGCTTTCGTGTTCCTAGAATTACATAATATGAAGTGAGTCACAAATAAAGGAATAGCTGTATACCTAGAGTCTCATATTTTAAGGAATCTTAGGTTCCCAGCACTGCAGATGTCCACACAGCAGTTAATTTCCTTTCAAAACTATAATGCATTCATACAATAGCAAATGTATATTTTTCCATACACAGTTTTACACGTATCGTTTTAAACACTACATACTTACATTAGCAAACAGGTTGGAGAGGACAAATCAACATGTATGCAGACAGTGTGGCATTACAGGCAGACTGTGAGCTAGAACTTCAGCAAGGGATAGGAGAGGAATGCAAAGCTGAAGGCACATGGGAATGAAACTAATCACAGATAAGATGGTAGTAATGGCAACAAATTGGGGAAATCAGAAGAAGCTGAGAATAGAGATAGAAGGGAAGATGATGGAACAAGTAAACAGCTTCATGTATCTGGGAGGGGTGGTTGAAGAGAAGGAAAGTCTGAATGAAGAGGTCAGAGCTAGAATCAGAGGGACTGCAGCCAACTGGCATAGAGTGTCAGGTGTAGTCTATAACAGAAGAATGCCAAAGAATGTGAAAAGTAAGGTGTACAAGACAGTGGTCCGACCAGTACTACTGTATGGTACAGAAACCTGGGCAGTAAAGGCAGAACAGTTTTTGGAAGCTGGAGGTGATGGAAATAAAGTGCCTGAGAAGGGTGGTAGGATGCACACTGTGGGGCAGACGAAGAAATGAGGACATAAGAGCAGAAGCCAAAGTAGCTCCAATGGGAGAAAAGATGAAAGAGAACAGATTACGATGGTTTGGAATACATATGCAGAAAAGCAGAAGACAGTCTGGTGAGGAAGATTTGGGACAGACAGGACGAAAGTAATTGGAAGCGAGAACATCCAGCAAAGAGGTGTATGGATTGTTTGAAAGAAGATCTGCGACAGTCAGGCATGAGTGTTGAAGAAGGCAGGAGTGTGGCACTGAATCAAGGGAGTTTGTGACAGTTAACACAATAGCCCGACCCCATGTAGAAAAAATGGGGAAAAATGGGGGCTGATGATGATTTTAAATACTACATACTTGATGAATTAAGTGCACTGCAATTTATTTTGTCTTGTAAAGAATTGTTTACATTTTTATTTTTTCAACACAGCTTTATTGCAGATTAGTTCACATCTACATTACATTTTCCTCGTCTTATTATAGTGTTCACAGTAAATTCCCATAGTTTTAAGTGAAGTCTGTGCTGGTGTGCGAGTTTTATGTCACCAAGTTAAAATGTGCATCAGCTTTGTATGTGCTTAGACATTCCTTTGGTATTATGAGATTTTTGTCTCATGTCAATTCCCTGAGTAAACTGGTTTTCTTTAATTTAAGTCTGCATGTCCTCCCTGTGGTCACGGGGGGTTTCCTCCGGGTGCTCTGGTTTCCTCCCACATCCCAAAGACATGCTGTAGTTCTGATGGACACTCTAAATTGGCCCTAGGCATGAGTGCATGTGTGTGCCTTCCGTGGAAGGTTGGGCGCTGGGCTGGCAACTCGACACCTTAAAACTTTGCTGCCTATCATGAGCAGACAAGTGATCCGCTGTGGCGAACCCTAACTGGGAAAAGCCAAAAGAAGAAGAAGACTTTATCACAGTGACATAGGCCTAAAAGATTATTAACATTAGGTGTTAGGAAAAGTTGGGGTACATGATTTTTTTAAAGCAGTGTGAGATTTTAACTTGTATGTCAGTCGTGCCGGTTGTATTAAAGTTGTAAATACTTTGTAATACGTTTGCATTCCCGGTGCTGATTAGTTTACATACCATTGTCTATTTTTTATGTTTCATTATCAGAATTAATTACAGATTTGTCGTATTTTTATTTTATAGTTTGTTTCAAGGGAAGTTGCAGTTTTTTTCATTTGTTTCCTTAGTTGTCTTTTTGTACTTCAAAAACAATGCATTTCCTTATCTTATTAACAGAAAAGATAAGTCTAAGTTTGAGATGAGCAGTCAATCCACTTCAGTACCTTTAGGACTTGACCACAGGTCAACTTATCTTAGTACATGGAAACTTGCCAGTCAGCCCTTTCCCATAATGCACTGCACTCTTCACCAGCTATCCACTGCTTAGCTTGAGCTTGCAGCAGAAATTATCTGCGGCAGATTCCTTCAAAGTAATTGAAAAGTTATTTAAAAAAAACTCCATTTTGGGAATTTTCAATTCTTCTTACCTGTTATAATCTTAAACTCTCTACTCAAGTAAGATAAATTCTTTCTACATACCTATGTTGAGAACTTACTAGCAAAAATTTTTGTTTTTAAATCCCTCTCCCAAACCATGACTTGATATTCTCATTCCATTCCATTTTCAGTTTTGAAAGTCTGTTTTTTAAGCAGTGTTAGTTTAGAGACAGTGTGCATGCACACACGCGTCAGTGTTTTGGGGCATATATCTAATTTGTACTGTACTACTGTTATACTCAGCAGACATGTTTAAAAACTAATGTGAGAAAATGCATTCGTAAGATTCCACCACAGGACAGACATGTCTTGTATGTGTTGTACTTTTGGTTTCAGTATTTTCAGCTGTATTGTGACATTTATAAGGGTTTTGATAAGCAACCACCCAAGAAAGGAAAACTCAGTTGCACTTAAAGGTTTCTTGGATGTTTATCGCCTAAGGAACTAATGCAGCTGAACCTCCACCCTCTTCACATGCAAAGTACTTTGACTATAAAGTACCTAAATCAAGTGACAAAGGCAGTAAAAGAAAAGATGATTAAGTCAGGCCTTAGTCATTCAGGAATTTTACCTTTACTCTTGAGAAGAAATCCACACAGGAGAGCTGCAGGTTTCCAGATGTTTCAGGCACACCCAAAACAGTGTTTCTGGAAAGGAGTAGACCTAGGGTGAAGAGGCAGCTGGGTCTGTTCTCTACCATGGAACTAGAACTATATAGGTTTTCCCCATCTTGCCCTTCATCCCACAGATTGTTTGTCTGCTAGATAATGTTTCCCTGTACAGAAGTCTCTTAGTTATGATAGGTTAGGGTTCAGGCAAAATGATGGATCTGTTGCATTTCAGAATAAGATGGGTCTTGTTCTTCCTCCCGCTGTCTGCAGGTGATTTGGGATTCCACTTGTCTTCCAGCTTTTGCATTGTTCTCACCAGCCTATTTTAATATGACCAGAGAACATACAACAGATGCTAAAGCTAGCCTCAGTAGCAGCATCAGATTTGACCATGGTCAGTGTCACAGGACTTCAGTCATTTCTGCATCCTTGTTTGACTTATGCCATTGATTGTTGCATGGGTGCTAACCTCATTGACTCATGGTCCCTGCTGAGTTTTGTTTTTTGAGATTTGGGAGTGGAGGTCAGCGTTGGTGCTGATACCCTTAGTGCCATTGCGACTCTTGTCTTTGATCTCAAGACTTCATGGCAAAGAGTCTGTGTTAACATCTGCACCCGGTGACCTCTGAACATTTGTGGGAACTGACCATTTCAGCATCACTGCACATTCTGGTTCCATTGTTCATGATGATCAGTGTCAATTCTCTGCTATCAGTGTCAAAACCCTTAGGGCTGATGGGATCTTTGACATCGACCTGTACTTCAGAATTGAACTATTCAGTGCAGGGGTTTCCCCCGATGTTTGCTGCTACTGCACAGGTCCTAACCCATGCTTCTCTCTTTAATCTGCTTCTGTGGACTCCCATCTTGCCCACTCCAAGGACATGATTAGAAAGTCACATAAAATATCATTATCACTGGTTCTGATCTCCTTCTCATTCTCGGAGCACTCCTCACTGAGGAGGCCCAGAAAGTGTAAGTGCAAAAGGAGATGCGTTGATTTACCTTGGTAGTCTCCTGTTTCAGATATGGAATATGGAAATGAAAACAATTCCTCAACAACCCCCCTGATGATCTCTGAGATCCTTGAGCTTATAAAGAAACAGGAAAGAGCTGGGCCACAAACCCACCCCGCATTCCCAGAGAAGATTTTGGAAAAGCTCCCCCCACTAACTTCCTGAGTGGTGTCCAGGTGGACAAGATGATGTCACTTGCAATTATCAGGTATAAAAAGATCCCAGCACAGTCACTGCCATACTTGGGAAACCACTCAGGCTCTTCTGTCTGATTAAAGATTGGGTTGCTGTGTAACTGATCGTGACTGTAAACTTTTCAGTTACTGTTCTGCCATGAAGAGGAAGGCTGTTCCCCAAAGTCCAAGTGGTCACATCTTGAGCAGAGAATCTAGGGCATTGAATTGCTGCGGGAAACTTATCTGTGGCATCACTGTTTTCAGTAAAGGAGCTCCATTATCTGTGCCCTGTGTTAGTTTCAGTGCGTGTCTGCCCTCAGAATGGTCAAGAGGCTACAACAGCTGTCCAGAGATAATAAAGTTAAGTGAAAACTTCTATCATCGATGGCCGCTTTTTTTCTCCATTTCCAATCTGACCATGTGCTTGGTATACAATGCTACAAATGGGGCAGTGATCTGTATGCTGTGCCTTAACAGATTTTGCTGAAACTTCAAGGCATCTATCATTAATGCCCCCCCTCCCCTTTAATGGCAGTGACCTCTTGTGATCCAAAGGTTAGAGAAAAACTGCAAGACTGTGAAAAGTGTGGCAAGACTGTCATAGCTGTGGGAAGCCACATTGTGACATCGTAGTAGATTTTTGTCTTGATGCTGAAGAGTCTTAAGCAAATTTGGTCAAGTGGAACTAGCAGCAGTACAGAGGAAATGGAAGTTTGGATAGAAACAATGTGGGCAATGGACTTTTTATAAGGAACGCCTGCTCAAAGGAGAACTAATAGGCCAAAACCGGGACTAGTGATGTCTCTTTTCCAGGGGATCACTGCAGCCACAGAATCCCTGAAGGCTTACTTGATTGTCCCGCTTTCCCTCCATTACCAAAGAAGATCTTGCAGCAGGCTTTATCACCTCCTCCCCGAACCACCACCTTCCTCTTTAGATGGCCATTTCACAGGGCCACACTCTTCTCTGACCTTACTCTCTCCTATTCTTTAACATTCTGTTTCATGAGAGGAGTGCATCAAGAAGGAAGGTAGTCAGTCTTGTTCAAAACAGGCCCATCCAGTAAGTCCCACAAGACCAGAAAGGGTCTGGATAGAACTCAAGGTTCTTCTTGCTCCAGAAAATACTAAGGACCTCAGACTGGTCCTGTATCTCAGTAGTCTCAACAGATTCATCCCCAAACTGCTTTGGGTGGTGTCAGTGCAAACAGTTTTTTCTTGCATATTAATAGAAAACTGAATGTGCTGTTCTCAAAGATGATTACTTGCACATAAAGATGTCAAAGGAGTTGAGGAGGTTGTTGTAGTTCTGGGTCGGAGCCAGTAATTTATGAGTTTGGGCTGTGCCATTTGCTTTCACTTCATCCCCCAAGCTTCTTAGTAAATGTGCATCCAGGTTGCAGCACACCATTATTCTTGGTCTCATATCACCTACTTAGAGGCGATCTCTGCTTGACATACAAAGCCATGTCTGACCCAGCTCTGTTAGAAATGCTGTATCTAAAGAAATCCCAATCCCTCTGCACCACACACTCCAGAGACCTCAATTTCATTACCACAATTAACAGAACATGCTGGATGGACAGGTTCATAACCCAGAGACTGCCCGTGCTATGGTGCAGACTTCCCATACATGTCAAGCAGAGCACTTTGCTGACCCTCTTCAAGAGAAATCTTGATGAGTGGATGAGAAACATAAAATTCACCCCAGGGATAACACCAGCGGCTGTACTTGACAGAGGCACTGGGAACTAAGGTTGAGTGGCAGTATGCCAGGGTAATCCTATGGCTAGGCTTGTAAAGATCCCATGGCCATTATTAGCCTAGTACACACCTATGAACCTATAGGCATCAAGTGGCAATGACCTTCCCTTACTTCATACAATAAATACAATGCATAAATACAGTACATGTTGCAAATTAGTAAATTAACCATAGTACAATACTCCTAAGGTCCATAATGTAATACTCTAATGTTCACAGTGCAATACTCAAATGCCTCTTTCTCTGCAAAGATCAATGCAATGTCTTAACCAAGTACCTGTGCAATACTAAAGTCTCATGCAAGTAAGGGTTCACTTCAAAAAATGCTAAAATGTATTTCTAATTGTGTAATATTATTCTGTCTACCTGCATGTCTGTGATGTAATAGCTAGGTGTTATACGTACCTCCCTGGACTACATGAAAAGAGACATGGAAGAGCTCTCTGATCATGTAGCACAGGCGGGCATGACCCTGACCCTGAGTAGCATCCTGCCCTCGCCAAGAATGATACCTCAGTATAAAGAAAAAAATGATCAATTTCAACAATTGGCTAAGCTTCTGGTGTCATTCAAAGGTGATCCAGTGTCTGTCAGCCTGGGATGACATGCTCGACAAGCCGCGTTGCTTCGCAAGAGACTGCTTGCATCTGTCACCCCTTGGCTTTCGAATGCTGGCCAAGGCTCTTGCTGCCCCCATAGTGCCTTTTTTAGGCAAGGCTCAAAATTCAAACCCACCTCCGTAAACAGCACAAGTAAAAAAAAATGAGGGTTATGCTACTCATTGCCATGAGTTTAAATCTCAAAATGCATGCGCTCGAAGCACTCCTAAGTATGGAGAACGTCGACATCTGTGCAGTAACTGAAATCTGGTTCAAGGCTCCAGAGAGCACTCCAGCACTACTCGGCTATAACTCATACCACACATTTTGGCCACAGAACACGGACCGAAACACAAAAGGAGGGGGGTGTATCCATATTCATCAAGGATACCCAAACCTCCAGGTTACTGGTGCAGCATGATACCTCTGAGATCATCCATGTGCAACTAACATCGGGCAAATCTGCAATGCAAATTGTGGCCTGCTACAGATCACCCTCCATGACCCAGGACCACCACTCCGCCTTTCTGGAGACACTGGAAAACATGAAGGTCCTACCAAACACCCTGATATTGGGCGATTTCAATTACCCTACCATTAACTGGGAAAACTACTTGAGTACAAACTCCCAGGCTCAGCGCTTCCTGGAATTTATCAACTCAAATGCCCTGGATCAGCTGGTAAACTCCCCTACCAGAGGCCACAACATATTGGACCTGGTCATCACCAACATGGGTGACATGTGTTCCGTACCGGAGGTCAACCCGTCACTGGTTAGATCAGACCATAAACTAATCACCCTGGATGTCCACACCCCACCACCACCCCCAACTAAGGAAACCACAGTGAAATACTTTTCTAAAGCAAACTTCACCTTAAGGCAGAGGTGGTAAGTTTCACAGCCCCCACGCTAAAGGATAACACTGCCCAAGATGCAGAATCCTTTACAATTGCACTCTGAATACCTACAAGGATGCATGGATCGTGCCATCCCTAGCTAAACCAAGACTCACTCCCCTAAGAGAAGGAAACCAGTCTGGTGGACCCCTGCCATAAACAGGTTATACAACAAAAGGAGGAAACTAGTTCAGAAAAAAAGCAAATCCCAAGAAGGAAAGACATCCCTGATCAGTATCAGTAAGAAACTAAGGTCCCTCATAAAATCATCCAAGGCTAACTTCGAAAGAAAAATAGCCAAGGATTCGAAAGATATCCACAAAGCCTTCTTTAGCTATGTCAAGAATCTAAGTGGCAACTCGCAGATATGCTCTGAGCTAGTGCAAAATAGCACAAAATATACTGAACCTACTGATATTGCCAATATCCTGGCAGATAGATTCAGTGCAAACTTCACCTCCCTCTCACCTTCAAAAGGGCCCACAACAATACCGGAAAAGTTTAGCGTCCCGGAAATCACAGAAGCACAGGTGAAAACAGCCCTTTCAAAAACCAAAAACACAGCATCGATGGGACCAGATAGTGTCCCAGGCTGCGTTTTGCACGAACTACAGAACAAACTAACCCCCCACCGAAACATGCTGTTTAACCTCAGCCCCTCCACAGGCTACGTGCCCATAGAATGGCGCACAGCAACAGTTATTCCGCTCCACAAAGGAGGGGCCACAACTGACCCTGGTAACTATCGCCCCATAAGCCTGACTAGCCTGGTCTGCAAGGCTATGGAGCGCATCATCATGGAACTCGTTAACAAAGACATTGGGAACCTCCAAACACTTGACCCGACCCAGTTTGGCTTTGTTAAGGGCATATCATGCCTAATAAACCTGGTTGACTTCTTTGAGACAGTCACCAAGGCCATAGACGTGGGAAAGGTGGTTCACACAGCCTACCTTGATCTCGCCAAGGCGTTCAACACCATTCCCCACTCGGGTATTATAGAAAAACTCACCAGCCTGAACATAAACCCCTACGTCACAAGATGGGTTGCCAACTGGCTTACAGACAGAGCTCACATGGTTAGAATAGCAGGCTCCAGGTCCGACTTTAAACCAGTCACAAGTGGGTGTCCCTCAAGGCTCGGTTCTGGGACCCCTACTATTAGGCATATATTTCTCAGAAGTACAGGCAAACACGGGAGGACTATGGCTAACCAAGTTCACCGATGACTGCAAACTGGGAGCCATAATTGACACTCTGGCTGACACGGACATCCTTCAAAAAAGGCCTTACTGAGACAGACACCTGGTCTCAAAGTCATGACCGCAAGCTAAATGCCAAAAAATGCATAGCCATCCCATTTGGAAAAAACAAAACACCCATGAATTATCACATAGGCGGCAGCCCCCTTAATACAGAAGAGGTAATAAGAGATCTGGGGACCCAAGTAGATAGTAATCTCTCCTTTGACAATCATATTGCCAAAGTAGTTAGGAAATCCTTCTATGTGGCCCATCTAATTACTAAGTGGTTCACATCTAGAAATAGGTTATAGTGCCCCTCTACTCGTCACTCTTCAGACCCATCATAGAGTACAGTGCCCCATTTGGGATGTACCTCACAAGACACGTCCATCAGCTGGAAAGACCACAAAAGCACCTCACCAAGAGGATTACTGGCTTCAAACATATGTCCTATGCAGCCCGACTGAAAAAACTCCAGCTGTACTCTGTGACATATTGCTTACTCAGAGGTGATCTCTGCCTGACTTACAAAGCCATGTCCATCTCAGAATTGCTGGACTTGCTCCACCTAAAGAAATCCAAGTCACTGCGAGCCACGCACTCTAGTGAGCTAAACCTCACCACAACAATAAATAGAACATGCTGGAGGGATAGATTCCTGTCACAGAGACTCCCCCATGCTTTGGAACAAAATTCCTAACTACATTAGGCAGAGCCCCTCACTAACACTCTTCAAGAGAAGCCTTGACGAGTGGATGGGTAACAGAAAATACACCCCTGGGATCACTTCATTGCCTCTGCTTGACAGAGGCTCAGTTAAATAATCAGTGGGGCGGCGAAAGCTGACACACACTGGCTAGGCTTATAAATGCCCTCGGGCAAATAGCATAGTACCTACCTATGAACCTAAATGTGTGTGAAATAGTCTATATATTGTCTGCACATTGAGTCTGGAGAGACAGAATTTCATTCAGTTTTTGCACTTGTGTGATTTCTGAATGACAGTAAAGTTTACTTTGACATTGACTTTTGACTTTGACTTACTTGGATGACTGGCTTCTACCAGTGCCAACTCTGGGTTTTGGTACTATGTCTATTAGTCCTTAGGCACAGCTGTGAACCATGTCAAGTTAAAATGCAGAAATGGTAGGTTATCGTTGTTATAGGTTGTTGTCTTGACACACTGTCATGCAGGGTCAGTTTACCTGTGGAGAGGGTCCTCCATTGAGCTGTCTCACAGCTTATGCATCAAGTATCTATTTTGGCCATCTTTTGTATCAAGATTCTAGGTGTCACGGCAAGCATGATGGTTTTGGTATCTCATGCCAGGTTTCGCATAAAAATCCTGTAGTGGACCCTGTGAGCCTTGTGCTGTCAAGTATCAGATCCTTTGTCACACCAAGTAAGGATTTCAGAAGTATGCAGAGAGATCATAAACCATCTCCGGTGGTGGTTACATATACTCACTTCCTTCTGTTTTCCCATCCCATGGTGATGGCACCATGGATGTTTCATCTATGTGTTTGGTGTGCACTGCCAGGATAAGACAGAGCCAGAGGTCATTCTGCACTTCACTGTATTAGAGATGTGAGCAGTACTGTTCACCATGCAGGTGTATAAGGACTCCTTCCCTCATGGTGCTATTGCCATCCACACAAAAAATATGGGTATTGGCACTCATTCTTACCATGTTTGTTGAGAGTCTCTAATGGTTTGGGAATTTGATGCAGCAGCAAATTGCCTACTGATTCCCGTTGCAGGTTTTAGAGAATGATGTCCTCTTCCAGTGACATAGCAGCACTTGCAAGTTGGTAGCAGTTGTGCTACATTTTTTACAGTTTGTTATTGAGATCCATGTGGATTTTACTTCACCGCTAACAACCTGCACAGATATTTTCCTGCTGCAGTTGGAAGGTGTTGAGATTTAGTCTGAATTGTTGGATCAAATGCAGCAGAGGTGTAGTGGATGGATGCTGCATAAGATAATTTTGATGTCTGCTGGCATTCTGAGGTCTGGTGTTCAATGTGAAGACCTGTTTTTGGGGATTTTATTTTGCTGAATTCCTTGTGAATTCCTCTGATTTCTGGGGATTGCTCTGGTTTTGTGTTTTTTGAGACTGTGTTGATATTGACTTTTTTCAGTTTACTTTTATCCAACTATTTTCAGTTGTTGTAGCTGTGGCTGTTATAGTTTTTACTGTCTATTTTTATCAATTTATTTGTATTTTGGACTTGTAAGCCATGTGCTAACATGTTATGAGTACTTGAGTGCTGCTTAAAGGGAGATAGTGCAGTCATACAATTCTGTTTGATTTATACATAATTGTAATTTTGTTTGGAGTGACAGTAAAGTTTCCAAGTAAAATTTTTCCAGTATAATGAAAGTGTGGTTTTATCTGTAGATTTTAATATTATTTTCTTGTATTCTTCAAAGAAAAAATGTTCATTATTAATTTTTGAGGACTAGTTGCAATAGGACTTGTCTAAATATGTGAAATGTAACTTAAGAAGTTTGTAAGTGTGTGACAAATATGATTTATTTTTCATTACATTATTAGTGGTATCTGTTGAAAATTCCAGTAGTTTGGGGAACAGTTTCTTATCTAGGTCAAATGTATTTATATCTGTGTTCACCAAGTTCATAGGTTCATAGGTTCATACTAGGCTATCTGCCCAAGGGCATTTATAAGCCTAGCCCATAGTTATGTGGCTTTCGCCACCCCTTTAGTTTGAATAAAAACTATGCCTATCATTTTGCTGTGCCTCTGTCAAGCAGTGACACTGAAGTAATCCCTGGGGTATATCTGCAATCTCCCATCCATTGGTCAAGATTCCTCTTGAACAAGGCCAGAGAGGTGCTCTGCCTCACATGTACCGGGATTTTGTTCCACAGCATAGGAGTCTCTGGGTGATGAATCTGTCCCTCCAGCACGTTCTATTTATAACCGTGTCAAGGTTTAAGTCTCCGCCCTTGTGGTTCTGAGGGATCTAGATTTTTTGAGGTGAAGCATATTCATCAAATCTGGGTTTGACATGGCCTTATATGTCAGGCACAGGTCACCTCTGAGCAAGCGGTATGAGACTGAATAGAGCTGGAGTTCTTTCAGTCGGGCAGCATAAGACATATTTTGAGACCCTTTATCCTTTTGGTGAGGAACTTTTGGGGCCTTTCAAGCTGCAGCAGGTGTCTGGTCAGATACATTCCGAACGGGGCATTGTACTCAATCATAGGTCTAATGAGTGATGAGTACTGGGGGACGATGACCTCCCTTGATCTAGATGTGAATCTCTTCATGATCAGGTGGGTGATATAGAAGGTTTTCCTAACTACTTTAGCAACATGAGTGTCAAACGAAAGGCTACTGTCAACCTGGGTCCCCAGATCTCTGATGACTTTTTCTGTGCTCAGTGGATTGCCACCTATATGGTAGCTAGGGGTAACCTTGTTTTTCCCGAAGGGTATGACTATGCATTTTTTGGCGTTTAACTTCAGGCCATGGCTCTGGCACCAGTTATCCGTTTCTGTGAGGCCCTTCTGGAGGATATCTGTGTCAGATGTGTTTTCGACTATGGCGCCCAGTTTGCAGTCATCTGCAAACTTTGTCAGCCATAACCCTCCTGTGTTTGCTTGTACTTCAGAAAAGTAGATGCCGAACAAGAGTGGACCCAGGACTGAGCCCTGTGGGACACCACTTGTGACAGGCTTTGAGTCTGACATGGCTCCAGCAACTCTGACCCTGTGGGTTCTGTCACTTAGCCAGTTTGCAACCCATCTTGTGATGTATGGGTTTACATTCAAGCTGATGAGTTTTTCGATGATACCTGAGTGGGGTATTGTGTCGAAGGCCTTTGCCAGGTCGAGGTAGGCTGTATGGACTGCCTTTCCTCATCAATGGCCTTGGTGACTGTCTCGAAAAAGTCAACCAAGTTTAAGAGGCAGGATCTGCCTTTGACAAAGCCAAACTGGGTTGGATCCAAAGTCTGCAAGTTCCCTATGTCTATTTATGAGTTCCATTATGATCCTCTCCATGGCTTTGCAGATAAGGCTTGTCAAGCTAATGGGGCGGTAATTTCCAGGGTCTGTGGAGGCACCGCCCTTATGAAGTGGGACCACAGTCGCGTCGCCACTCCTTGGGTACGTATCCTGAGGTGAGGCTAAGATTAAACAGCTGTCCTAACTGTGGGTTTAATTCCTCGTTGAGTTCATGAAGCACACAGCCGGGGACACCATCCGGTCCCATGGATGCTGTGTTTTTTGCCTTAGTGAGGGCAGTTCTCACCTGGGCGTTGGAGATGTTTGGGGGGCTACAATCCTCTGGAATAGATATCTCTCCTTTTGGGGAGGGGAGAAGTTTGCACTGAACCTGTCAGCCAGTATGTTGGCAATGTGTGTAGGTTCAGTAATTTTCACATCATTTTGAACTAATTCTGAGCATATCTGGGAGTTTCCTCCTAGGTTTCTAACATAGCTAAAGAAGGCCTTATGATTCTCTTTAGAGTCCTTGGCGATTTTTCTCTCAAAATTTGCCTTGGATGATTTTATGAGAGCTCTTAGTTTTTTACTTATAATGATCAAAGGTGTCTTACCTTTCAAGGATTTTGCTCTATCTTGTAGTAGCTTCCTCCTTTTGTTGTAGAGCTTGTTTATGGCTGGGGTCCATCAGACTGGACGCTTGCCTTTGGTACTGAGAGTCTTAGTTTTGTTTGGGATTGCCTGATCCATACAGTCCTGTAGGTGCTGGTAGAAGGTATTTGTAAGTGATTCAGCGGTTTGAGTAATGTTTACCACTGGCTCAGGGGCCTTAAAGGAGACCACACTAGTTTTTAGAAGTGTGAAATCGGCTTTTGAGAAGTTTTTCACTGTGGTCTTTTTGTTTCAGGTGGGGCGGGATGAGGACCTCCAGCGAGATTAGTTTATGATCTGATCTCACCAGTGAGGGGTATACTTCCGGTGTTGAACATTTTGATCCCATGTTCGTGATGATGAGATCAAGTATGTTTTCTCCTCTTGTGGGGATGGTGACTAGTTGTTCCATGGCATTTGAGTTTATGAACTCCAGGAATCTTTGGGTTAGAGTGTTCGGGCTTGAGTAGTGTTCCCAGTCTATATTAGGGTAGTTGAAGTCACCTAGTATGATGGTGTTTGGAGATACATTTATCCCTCCAATGTTTTCAGGAAGGCCATGTGAGGTTCCTGAGTTTGAGAGGGTGGCCTGTAACATGCTACAAATTGCAGAGCAGTCTTGCCTATGGTTAATTGCACCTGGATGGTCTCCGATGCATCGTGCGTTGCCACCAACCTTGAGGTGTGGGTGTCCTTTATGAATATGGACACCCCCCCTCCTTTCTTGGTGTTGTCCGGATTTTGGGGCCGGAACGCATGATATGAGGTGAAACCTGTTAGTGCTGGGGTGCTCTCAGGAGCCTTGAACCAGGTTTCTGTCACAGCACAGACATCGATGTTCTCCATATTGAGAAGGGCCTCGAGTGCGTGCATCTTGAGATTGAGACTTCTGGCATTGAGCAGCATTACCCTTAGTTGTTTTCCTTTTTGGTGTTCTAGGGTGGTAGGTTTAGAATTTGAGCCTTGCCTAAAAAAGGCACTATGGGGGTGGCAAGAGCCTTTGCCAATATCCGGAAGCCCAGGGGTGACAGGTGCAAGCCGTCCCTTGCGAAGCAGCGTGGCTTGTCCAGCATGTCATCCCAGGCAGACAGACATTGGATCCCCTTTGAATGACACCAGAATTTAAGCCAATTATTAAAGCTGATCATCTTATCACTGTCAAAAGAAAGCGACAAAAGCAAATAACCACGAAAAAGACCTCAGAAGACCAGGAAGCCTATGACCAGTTGTCAAATACCACTCCGAAGTCGAACTACAAAAGGTAGTGGTACATACAAAGTCCAACAATAAAAATGTTAGTAGCAAGTTGACTTTACCACAAAATGACGTGTCCAAAGAAAAAAGCCAATATTTAAAAGTCCAAGTTGCTTTAATAATCCACAGCCAGAATACAAAAAACGAGCGCTTTCGCCTGGCGCATCCCAGGCTTTATCAAGTTGTAAAATATTGTGTGGCCGTCCCCTTTATTTATACTGTAGGATAGGCCAACCAATTATTTAATTAACAATTTGATACATCAATTAATCAAAAAAATGGCTGTTTTAAAATACATATACTTGCACAATGATTAAAAAATACATAGAATGAAATAAATCACATAACTAATACACACTGTGTAACAATTAAATTGACAAATAATGCCACCATACGTTAAAAAATGACAACACATATTTCATCCTTTGTATAAAAACCTCATACATAAAAACTTGTGTTAGCATAAAAAATTCTGAAAGTTAGGGTGTTGGTTAACCATTATCAAACACCCTGCTATGTAATATTGAAATAGTACGATATCAGAATATATTATGTAGCAGATTAAAAAACAACCTCATATAAACCTAAATACCAGCGTAGAAATATTAAGTCACCCCTTATATAATACAAATACCTATAAGAGTGAATAGCCCTAAAAAACCACACTACTTCCAAACAGAGCTCCAAAAGATAGTGCCCAGAGTACCAGATGATGCAATAGATTTCTGCCCCCTCATAGTTGATTACTTCTAATTTTAAGTACACTTTTAAGACTGACACTATCGTTCAGTCCAGGGGATCTCGTGGCATCTAAGACTAGTTGCCACATGAGTTCACGATGTTCAAGGAAATTTTCCCAGTCTCCCCCTCTAGGGTCATGACTGACCCTTTCAAGAATGAAAAATTTAACCACCATATTACTACACTTTAAGGAGTGCTTGAAAAAAGCATTACTCTCCTTTTTCTTTTCAATATCATATGCGTGTTCATATATTCTTTTTCTAATAGTCCTAGTTGTCTTTCCCACATAAAATGCAGAACACTCAACACATAGACCCAAATACACCACCCCGAATGAATTGCAATTAAAATGTTCCCGTGCTCTCAACATACGGTTTCTAGATGGAATAAAGACATGATCATCATTCAAGAGGAAAGGGCATTGGTTGCATGCCCCACATTTGTAGGAACCTTTCTTTCTAAGTGTATTGATGCTGTTAGCAATACAATGATTGTGGCCAACCTGTTCAAACATATCTTTTAAATTCGTATCACGTTTTCTGATAAATTGAATTTTATCTGGTAGCCAAGATTTAATGTCATCCTGAGACGTTAATATGGACCAAAACATATTCATAGTGTTTTCATTACATTCTGAATCTTCAGAAAAAGTGTACACAAAACCCCTAGAGGTATCTGTGTGCCCCTGTTTATTATTACTAGGTAACGGAAACCCATGTCCTAGAAGTGGGGGGTAATGTGAATCTCTTTTTGTTTTAATTTCAGCCACACATGCATTGATCAACCAATCAGGATACCCTCTCTCTTCAAATAAGGTAGCTATGTACAAAAGTTCATCCAAAAATAAATTCAAGGTACTACACATTCTTGAGGCTCGTATCATCTGTCCTCTGACTATTCCTCTTTTAGTATAATGCGGATGAAAACTGTCAAAATGTAAGAATGCATTTGAAAATGTTTCCTTTCTGAAAATCTGGGATGTAAATGTGTTATTGCTCCTGTCCTTCACAAGAGCTACATCCAGGTAATTAAGGGAGTGCTCACTGAGTTTGTAAGTGAAAGCTAAAAAATTGGTGGAAGAACTTATATAATTATAAAACTCCAGGAAACTGTCCTTAGAACCTTGCCATAATAGACAAATGTCGTCCAGGTAGCGCTTATAAAACATAATATTGTTCTTCCAGTCCGATGCATGAATGACCATAGACTCCCATTTATGCAATACAATATTAGCATAGGAGGAGGCACATGGAGCACCCATGGCCACCCCCTTACACTGCCTAAAAAATTCCCCACTAAAAATATATAATTATTACTCAAAATGATTTCCATGAATTCAACTATTAAATTAACCATGTTGCTGTTGAACCCTGATTCAGTGACCAGAATCTCCGTAAACCACTCAATACCAGTACTATGGGGTATACTGGGGAACAATTCGGTAACATCAATAGTTACCATTAAAAGATCAGAATGATAACTATCCATGGGAATGCTGGCTAAAAATTCCCAAGAATCCTTACAAATATAGGGCAGTGAAGCAACAAAGCTTTTTAAACTGTGTTCCACAAATTTACTCAGAGGCTCCGTGATGCCACCTGCCCCTGATACCACCGGACGAAATTTGAGGGGTTCTAACCCTTTGTGAACTTTCGGAATTCCGAATATGATCGGAATTTTAGGGTTAGAAACATGTAAGAAATTAAATAACCTCTCATTAATACATCCTTGTAATAAATGATCTTTCATCAAATAAGTAATCTTAGCATATGCTACATTGACTTCATTCCTAGAAACTTGTTCATATGTATTGTTATCTTGTAAGATGTCATGCATATAATTTTCATAGTCAAAGCAATGCATCAAGACCACCCCTCCCCCTTTATCTGCTTTCATTACTCGGATTCTATTTTTTCTCAAATTGTTCACCACCTCCTCCAAATTGGCATCAAAATTATTAGTACTTGAATTGTGAGATTTGCCACAATTTCTTCTGAGTTCTTTTTCCACTAACTCCTCATAAGTTCTTAAACTAGGGTGAGTGGGTGGGTTAAAAGTACTACTTCTATGTATACCACTGTCAATGACATTTTGGCCCTTAAAATAGAGACAGATTTAAACTCCTGATAAACAATTTTAACTCCACCAATAATTTAGGTAAATAGGCTGATTTAGCAGGAACAAAATGAAGACCTTTAATGAATAGTTCAAAATAGTCTGAAGTTATATTTTGTTCAGTAAAATTGTAAAGGGTGAGATTGTTATTGGTCACCACCCTGCAATTACTGCCAGATTCAACAATTTCTTCATTGTGAGGACCATCAATGATAGAGATAATCTGTGCCCCCTCCCCCAATTCTACTGGTGATAAGCTTGCTACACTCTCGCTAATCTGCCTTGAAGTAGAAATATTGCTAGATGCCGCCAAACATGTATTACCAGGTGCATGGATAATTCCATTAAATCCACAACCAGGTATAGGAATTATCTGCGTCCCCTCCCCCAGTTCTGCTGGTAATAAGACTGATTCCTCCCCATCGGTCTGCCCTGGGGGAACTGAAAAAAATGAGGGGAATTATTGCCACCCTTTTGCGCTAACCGCTCACTCCTCCTTGGAGGGTCCACATCAGGAGTGCTGTTGATGTTATCATTCCCTGCCATATTATCCACATTGGTATGATTTGTTGTATTTAAGTTATGACCCATTGGTAAGGGATAAGCTCTACCATTTCTATATTCATGTAAGTCCCTTTCCAACTTTTTAGTTTTTCTTTCCAAAACTTTAAGGCAATGTTGATCTACTTCCAGAAATACATCATCGTATTTCTTTTTGCACCCTAAAAAGTTTTTATCCTTAACAATCGTGTCGTTAAGTACAGTTAACTCATTCAAGATGTTATTAGCTTTACTTTGATAATCATTTATCATCAGTTCTAACATTTCGAGCCCTGTACGATTGAACAATTCAACCAACTGGGAATGTAATGCTGAGCCAAGTTTGGCACCGTTAGGAAATTTATAAACACGTAGCCCTTTCGGGACTCTTTGCACTTTAAGACATTCACTCAAATAATTAATTTCCAACTGTGTATTTTTATACATATAAAGTTTTTTGTTGAACGCATCAAAGTCTGAGTCCA
Source organism: Protopterus annectens (assembly GCF_019279795.1). Lineage (NCBI taxonomy): Eukaryota > Metazoa > Chordata > Ceratodontiformes > Protopteridae > Protopterus > Protopterus annectens. The sequence continues at coordinate 286,601,432 of NC_056751.1, read as the reverse complement.
ATTTATTAGAGCATACGTTAACAGTACCTTGTTTGAAGCTTGGTTGAAACTCGGTCCAAGCTTTAAAACTAAATGCTCTCCCATTGCTGTTAGAAGCGGCAGTTGTTTTACTCGGTTCCTTCTCCTTGTTGGAACCATCCATAGAGATTGCCGTAGGTAGATGCCCTTGGTTTCCTCCAGCGCTGTTCGGCTACTGAGTGGTCACGGCTCTCCCATTGAGCAATGCCTCGTGTTGTTGATTCCCCGGGATCGGAACATCCCGGTCAATGCTGCCGTTAGTCAAAGCGTTGCTAATTTGCGTAAGCAACGCTAACACATGATTGAATTCTTTCCGTGTTACCGGGGCCTCTTCAGGCTCACCACGCAACAACGCAGGTGTGTTAACCAGGTCAACGGTATCCGGATCCTCCGCCATAGACGTCAAAAGAAAGCGACAAAAGCAAATAACCACGAAAAAGACCTCAGAAGACCAGGAAGCCTATGACCAGTTGTCAAATACCACTCCGAAGTCGAACTACAAAAGGTAGTGGTACATACAAAGTCCAACAATAAAAATGTTAGTAGCAAGTTGACTTTACCACAAAATGACGTGTCCAAAGAAAAAAGCCAATATTTAAAAGTCCAAGTTGCTTTAATAATCCACAGCCAGAATACAAAAAACGAGCGCTTTCGCCAGGCGCATCCCAGGCTTTATCAAGTTGTAAAATATTGTGTGGCCGTCCCCTTTATTTATATTGTAGGATAGGCCAACCAATTATTTAATTAACAATTTGATACATCAATTAATCAAAAAAATGTCTGTTTTAAAATACATATACTTGCACAATGATTAAAAAATACATAGAATGAAATAAATCACATAACTAATACACACTGTGTAACAATTAAATTGACAAATAATGCCACCATACGTTAAAAAATGACAACACATATTTCATCCTTTGTATAAAAACCTCATACATAAAAACTTGTGTTAGCATAAAAAATTCTGAAAGTTAGGGTGTTGGTTAACCATTATCAAACACCCTGCTATGTAATATTGAAATAGTACGATATCAGAATATATTATGTTGCAAATTAAAAAACAACCTCATTGAAACCTAAATACCAGCGTAAAAATATTAAATCACCCCTTATATAATACAAATACCTATAAGAGTGAATAGCCCTAAAAAACCACACTACTTCCAAACAGAGCTCCAAAAGATAGTGCCCAGAGTACCAGATGATGCAATAGATTTCTGCCCCCTCATAGTTGATTACTTCTAATTTTAAGTACACTTTTAAGACTGACACTATCGTTCAGTCCAGGGGATCTCGTGGCATCTAATACTAGTTGCCACATGAGTTCACGATTTTCAAGGAAATTTTCCCAGTCTCCCCCTCTAGGGTCATGACTGACCCTTTCAAGAATGAAAAATTTAACCACCATATTACTACACTTTAAGGAGTGCTTGAAAAAAGCATTACTCTCCTTTTTCTTTTCAATATCATATGCGTGTTCATATATTCTTTTTCTAATAGTCCTAGTTGTCTTTCCCACATAAAATGCAGAACACTCAACACATAGACCCAAATACACCACCCCGAATGAATTGCAAATAAAAACGATAGTTTCAGTCTTAAAAGTGTACTTAAAATTAGAAGTAATCAACTATGAGGGGGCAGAAATCTATTGCATCATCTGGTACTCTGGGCACTATCTTTTGGAGCTCTGTTTGGAAGTAGTGTGGTTTTTTAGGGCTATTCACTCTTATAGGTATTTGTATTATATAAGGGGTGATTTAATATTTTTACGCTGGTATTTAGGTTTCAATGAGGTTGTTTTTTAATTTGCAACATAATATATTCTGATATCGTACTATTTCAATATTACATAGCAGGGTGTTTGATAATGGTTAACCAACACCCTAACTTTCAGAATTTTTTATGCTAACACAAGTTTTTATGTATGAGGTTTTTATACAAAGGATGAAATATGTGTTGTCATTTTTTAACGTATGGTGGCATTATTTGTCAATTTAATTGTTACACAGTGTGTATTAGTTATGTGATTTATTTCATTCTATGTATTTTTAATCATTGTGCAAGTATATGTATTTTAAAACAGCCATTTTTTTGATTAATTGATGTATCAAATTGTTAATTAAATAATTGGTTGGCCTATCCTACAGTATAAATAAAGGGGACGGCCACACAATATTTTACAACTTGATAAAGCCTGGGATGCGCCAGGCGAAAGCGCTCGTTTTTTGTATTCTGGCTGTGGATTATTAAAGCAACTTGGACTTTTAAATATTGGCTTTTTTCTTTGGACACGTCATTTTGTGGTAAAGTCAACTTGCTACTAACATTTTTATTGTTGGACTTTGTATGTACCACTACCTTTTGTAGTTCGACTTCGGAGTGGTATTTGACAACTGGTCATAGGCTTCCTGGTCATCTTATCACTGTATTGTGGCATCATTCTAGGTGAAGGTAGGATACTGCTCAAGGTCAGGGTCATACCTGCCTGGGCTACATAATCAGAGAGCTCCTCGATGTCCCTTTTCATGTAGTCCAAGGAGGTACGTCTCAGGTCGTTGACACCAGCGTGGACAATGACTGAGTCGTACTTGTACCTGCTGTTGAGAGACCCGAGTGCTTGCGTTATGTGGCGGATTCTAACGCCCGACAGGCAGCTTACTGTGACCTTCTCTTTACTCAGTCTGGTGAGCGGGACGTCAGTGTGTCTGACTATGGAATCACCAATGACAAGTGTGTCTGGCATTTTGTTTGGCCTTAAGGGCTGTGACTGTTTGACACTCTGACTGTGTGGTCTATGTGTTGCATGTGTTGGGTCGTGAGGTGGTAGTTGTTTGGGTGTCTGCTTTGGTGGCCTCTGCTGTTTTGGTAAATTTTTGATCAGAGCCTCCGAGTATGTCTTTGTGTGAGTATGTGTATGATTTGAAGTTGTGATGGTACCATGTGTGACTGGGTATGTATTGTGTGTGGTTACCTTCTCCTCCTGTCTGGTCTTGCCAGTCCTATGTTGAGAGAGCTCAGCCTCCAGTTTGGCCGTATAGTTGCATCTCTCGCATGTATTTGTGTTTTGTGGGAGAAGGAGAGGATTGTCTGTGTACATGAGGCAGTTGTAACATTGCCTCAATATTCCCAGGTTCACCAGTTGAGCTGGAGAGGACACTAGCAACTGATCCCTCGACATACTAGAAGTAGTAGATAAAGAGACTTTCAAAGGACTCCATGGGAAGTGGGTTTTAGGCTGGTGGGGTACTATCTATAATAAGAGTGCTTTATCAAGGTGCAAGTACTGTAGGAGTAAGTGCTAGGCTTTACAGATAGAGAATAGTCTACTTGGGAATCAAGTAGAGATGAACTTTTCAGTTATAGGATATGCTGGTTAGATCAACAGTACAGCTCGAGGAAGGTAGTTTTAAGGGAAAATTGGAAGAGTGGAATTTAGATGGCCCAAATAGTTTAACCTTGTTTAACCGCCACTGCTCTTGTGTGCAACAGTGGTAACTCAGCTTAAATCAGCTTACGCGTTTAGCGTGTTTTATAGCAGGGGGCTGAAGGGAGCTAGGAATTGGCCCAAAACGACCAATGGACTAATAGTTTCTGGCTGAAACTTCACCAAATCAGACAAAAAGGCGCTCAGTGCTTCCCACTCCCACTGGTAAGCAAAGAAACTTCCCTCCTTCCTAATAAGGCAATGGATCAGTAACAGGAACTAAAAACAAAGCCCAGGGATCAGCAACTCTGAAACTGGACTACTCTAGTTCAGTAAGGCAGGAAAACAAGAGATTTTTTGTTTTTTTACAGAGACAAGGAAAAACAGACAGTAAATGCTATAAATGCTGTAAATCGGCTAGCACTTTAGTGTGTAGCCTACAGAAACAATTTGCAACAATTAGTAACTTAAAGTGCAATAAACAGTGTAAAATGCAGAAATCACTTAAAGTAGCAGTAAAACAGGCAAAATGCAGTCGCTAGCTTAATAACTGTGGGAAAGCCACAAAAAATACTTATATCTGGTAGAAAGTCACTCTTTTAGCTCTCTGCTGCTTGGATCACTCTGCAGGCCACTACGAGGATCTGTGCTGAGTTGGTACAAGCTGGAAAACGCGTGTTTAGCGTGTTTTATAGCAGGGGGCTGAAAGGAGCTAGGAATTGGCCCAAAACGACCAATGGACTACTAGTTTCTGGCTGAAACTTCACCAAATCGGACAGAAAGGCTGCTCAGTGCTTCCCACTCCCACTGGTAAGCAAAGAAACTTCCCTTCTCCCTAATAAGGCAATGGATCAGTAACAGGAACTAAAAACAAAGCCCAGGGATCAGCAACTCTGAAACTGGACTACTCTAGTTCAGTAAGGCGGGAAAAAGTCTCTAAATATTTGTAAAATTATTAAATTCTCAGAAGCTTGATTGTATTTGAACCTTAAATTTTCAACTGTATGTATATCAGTACCATTTAAGAATTGATGCCAGTAAATTGTTACTTTGTTTCAATACTAGCATTTTGTTGAAGTTTTAAGAGCTTGTAAGCAGTCATTTGTATATGCACTTGGAAACAGAAAAGATTAAGTTTTTAATAAAATGGTTAGAATATGTGAACTTTTGAAGAGAGTAAATTATGTTATTTAAAAACAGAATTTGAGAAGTGTGTGTTTTGAAGAGAGTAAATTATGTTATTTAAAAACAGAATTTGAGAAGTGTGTGCAATTCCATTTACACAAAATATTTTAATAACCAGATAAAACTATTAAGGACTCTTTCTTTGACTGGTTGTGATATATTTATTAATAATACTTTTTGATGTATTTGTGTTCAGGAAGATGGCGTAATGGCTAAAGATGTTTGCCTTACAAACACAAGGTGCAGGGTTTGAGTCTCACAAGGGATAATTGGCTAGGCTTAAAATAGCTCGCAAGGGCAGTTAGCTTAGTACTAAACTATGAACCTATGAACCTATAAGATTTTATCCACAATGCTATAACTTTTACAATTGTTGAAGTAGCATACAAGTGAATGTCAGGAGATCCTATTTCACCATTACCCCAACCTTTCTGTGCCAATCAAAGGAAACTCTTAGTTTACTAGGATGCCAAAAAAATTAAGTAGAATAGTATTCATCATCCCTATCAGTTTCATTGGTGGGGGTAGTAATAAAGATTGTAAGACAAACAATGTTTTCTGGAGAATTGCCATCTTAATAAGCATTATTTGTTCTTATGTGGTGAAGAAAAATTTGTTCCAAGTTGTGACTAAACTAAATTTTATCAACAACCTGTTAAAAGTTTGTTTGTATCATTTATTTACTATTAGACGTAATGGTTATACCAAGATATTTCATTTGATTGCTGTTCCACTTGAAGTTAGAATATTTTTGTATGATTTTTTTTATTAATAATATGCTTGTTTTATTATAATTAAATCTTAAGTTCAAGATTTTTTCAAACTGACTCAGAACTGTTTATATCATTTAATTAATGTTCTATATTTCCTACTGTTAGTAAATATCAGCAGAGAGTTGAATTTTTAGTTCAAAATCTTTTATTTTGATACCATTAATGCTCTTATTGGATCTAATACTGTTAGCAAAGGTTTCTATAGCTAATGCAAAAGGCAACGACGATAATAGACAGCCTTGTCTTTTTGTAATATAATGGAATTTGAAAGAAAACCTATTTAACATAAGCACAAAAGTTATTGTAGAACTTAGAACTTAATGCAGTCAGCTGAGGTGAAAAATTTTATACTTTAAACAGGTATGACCAATTAACTAAGTCAAAAGCCTTATCTAAATTAAGACCAATGATAGAAAGTTTTTTTGATTTGTATAGTATATTAATGTATGTATTCTTGTGATATTATCCTGTATGTGTTTATTTAAAATAAAACCCAGTTTGATCATTGTTGATTAGTGTAGGTATAAGTAGATTAATTCTGTTAGCTAAAATGGACGCTAACATCTTATAGTCCACATTTAAACGTGAAATTTGCCTGTATGACTAACACTTTGTAGGATCTTTATCTTTTAAAATAGTGATATAAGGGAATATTTCCATGATGGAGGGCTTCAGCAGTTGTTTTTATTTCTCTGTAGACTTTTGTATAATATTTTAACTGCATTATCCAGTAGTACTTTATATAGTTCTGGTGTAAGGCCATCTAAACGTGGCACGTTATTTCTAACTTTTTATTTTATCTTTTATATCTGTTAAAGTGAGTGGTCTATCAGTTTTGTTTTTGTTTACTTGTTATTTTATTAGTTATATTTCCCTTCGAAAAGTTTGAATTATATCATCATTGTCTAGGTTTTGTATTTATATTTTCTTAAAGTATTTTAAAGTCCTCAAAAATGCCATTATCTGTTCTATATTTTTATTATTTTGTGTGTATTATAATTTCTTTGATGTCATTTAGTTTATTTTCTTTGATCTAAAAGCAAGTTTATGCAAGCTAATCATGTTTACTGAATATGCCCGTAGTTTGTTTTTCGAGTTTTATTGAAACTTTGATTTAGAATTTTTATAATCTTTGCCTGCTAAAATACGATTAAAATTACCAGCCATTGTAACTTCACCTTTCATGTAATAGGCTATAGTGTCTATGTAATTTTTTGCATCTTTAGCTTCAACTCTAGGACTCCAGTAAGAATTCATCAATGTGTAGTTTTCTTTTCCACTCCTTTATAATAATGGCTAACATACCATTTTTTATCAACATTGGTGTCTTTTACTTTAGGCAATACTGGTGAGTTCTTCCATAAAATGAGGATGTCTCTTCTTTTAGCTTGAAAGGCAGAACCTGCCAAAACCAAATAATTCTTTAATGAAAGTTAATTTGCATCTATACTAAGTAAATAGAAATACTATTTGAGCTTTATGTAATTGCAAGTATTTGAGCAAACTCCCCTTTACTGGATTATTCAATCCATTAATATTAATAGATATGCATTTAAAATCAGACATTTATATGTTGTTGTTGTTGTGTCTTTCGGCTTTTCCCGATTAGGGGTTGCCACAGCGGAACTCCGGTCCGCTAATGATTGGCAGTAGATTTTTACGTGCCGAGTTGCCAGCCCTGATGCACAACCTTCAACGAAGGTATGCCCATTCACGCATATCTCCACATAGAAAACGCTCTAGCTGAAAATTGAACAGGACAACGTCTTACTGTGAGGTGACAACGCTACCGCAGCACCACCACCACAGTTAAAATATGAGAGAAAAAAACAGGTATAATTAAATCAGATTTATGTACAGAACTTATATACTTTGTCTTCAGCTTTGGACAACTTTTAAAACAAATTACAAAAAATACCTAAAGATATAATCCTAAAACATTCTACCATGGAATAACGTATTCCTACTTTGTTGAAAAACACAAACTACCTCTCAGGCTCTCCATTAGACTAGCAACGCTTAGCTCATGCTTCTGATTTATGTTAATGTGTCTCATATTTTTATTATGCATCATCTTAAAAAAAGCCTCCCAGTGAGTTGTTATGAATAAGAAATGGATGTTCAGAATATTTATTATAAGTTGACCAAACTGAATATCTCTTCAGTCATCTTTCCATTTACCACACATTATCTCCCAGGTCTGCTATAGGGAGGAAGTCAGTTTGTATTTTCATGTTTATTAATTTATAAATTAGATGATTTTATATTTTTTCTATTTTATTTGTGATGTGTAAAGTTGTTCATAAGATCATAAGTTCATAAATTAGTACCTGGCTAACTGTCCATGTTGGCTATTCCAAACCCAGCCAATTACCTCATGTGAGAATCCAACCCTGCACTTTGTGCCTATAAGGGGAACACCTTAACCATTATGACTACCTTCTGCCTTGTAGGCATATATTCTTTAAGTGTATACATATTTACTTACTCTGATCACTTTCTATTTCTGTTTGTATACCATGTCTTGCACTATTTCTAGATTTGTAGGTTTTATAGTTTAGGTATAATCCTAGTGCAGAATATCATATAATAGAACATTTATATTTACCCTTTTATATTTAGTACTCTTTAATGTAGTACTGCTGGTAAAATCAGTCCTAGTTTTTCCTTAAATGTTATGTCTAATAGTATCTGAACAAACATCTGAAAAATCTTCCCTTTTAAGATTCAAACTTCCCATAATAAATTATGAGATATTTTGTTTTGTCATTAAAAAAGAGAGAGTAATATAGAAACAAAATCCCCACCCCCCCAATCAGAGGTGTCATTCTCTAGGGTATTATATAAAATATCCTTTTGGTATACTTCAAGCATTCAGAACTATTTAATAACTGACAGTCTTTTAGAAAGCAATTCACTGTCTCTTGCTTATTATATAACTTGTAGTCATTGACATCTTAACGTATGATTCAAAGCATTATGATTATTTACTTCTAGAAAGGAAGAAGTAACCTGGACAGTTCTTTGAATTTTCAGAACTCCCACAGCACCACAAAAATGCTGATAACTCTTAAGTTGTTTCACAATGGTTTTTATGATAAGGGCTTGAAAATGAACAAGTCCATCAGTTACAATTCACACAAAAACGCTCGCAAGTGAATTCAAGCCACCTCCACACCACACATCAATCCCCCAAACCCCTCCATACCACCAAAAAAACAACAAAAACATCTCAAAGTATCCAACCACTAAAAAGCTGTTTTACTCAAAGAATAACATTTAATGATTCAGCAAGCACTATTTGTTTAATATGTTTAATGTAAGCAGACTATAATTTTTTTAAGGAGATGTAGCATGTAAACTTGCATTAAAAGAATGACAGTTGTGTGTGATCCAGGTTTAACTTGCAAAAGTGTCAGTGTTACTCTAATTATTTGATATCATTCCAATAGAAAAGTATACATGTAAGAAGCTATATTTTTATACTTTGTTTATAACATAGCATGTCTTTCCTGGGTGCTATTGCATGTCAAGTATGCTGTCAGTAGCAAACGTACATACTGGACCATTTTAAGAACCCAGAATGCAAACTTAACATACCTCTTTAGTGTCATTTGTTGCATCTTGTATTATATTTAGTAGTACATTTCTCAACTATGCCAATATATCAGAAACTGTGCCACCTAACATAAGTTTCACCATAGTAATGATTAACTTTTAATAAAATAAATAGTTTAACCTTTTAAACTCTAAATGAAAATAAGTGGTTTTAATTTCATATAGAGTTAAAAGAATCAAATTCTAACATTTTTAAAAGGAACTAGTAACCATTTGAAGTAGAGGCAGACAGAAAGAAATTGGTTTACCTTGTAAAAAGTGATATACAGCACCTGTTCTTAAGTATTCAGGCATGTTAATAAGAATTCATAACCATGAAATACATTGATTTTCATTTGTCCTTCATTTTTTTAATGTGATTGTATTTTATAACCCCACCATATCTTGTTGCATTTCTCTTCAAAGAAGTTGATAGATTCCTGTCCATTTCTTCTGTTTTTTTTTCTAGGGTTTTATTTTTATGTATAAAGTCCATTACATCTTCCAAGGTGTTAAAAATCTTCTTTCCTTCTCTAAGGTGAACCCTTACTGGAAAAAATTATGCCTTAATATTGTTTTTCTTTTAGCTTTTAACAAGTGGCACGCATGCTTTTCTCTGACATCACTAGTGTTGAATAGTCATTGTCAAATCTTATAGTGTTTTTCATTTTAACTGGATAATTAGTTCATACAGCTTTCAAAACTAAATCTTTATCTTAACTTGAGAAATATCTTATGATCACTGACCTTGGTGAAAGTGTTTTTTTAAGATGAGTTAGAAAGTGATCTACATGCCATTCTGATGCCAAAGGAAAAAGCTTTAGACGGGTATTAAGGAATTGAATCATACTACCTCCCTCTTCTTTTTCAGGAATCCCATAAATCCAGATGTTATTCCTTCTCGATCTGTTCTCTAAGTCTTCTATTTTTTTCTTGGAATAAATTGTTTTGTTTCAGAAGAAATTCAGTGTTCTGTTTTCAAGTAATCTTCCATCAAAATTAAAGCATATTCTCTTCTATACTCGAGATTTGTGATGATTATTTAATAGATTTATTCACTCAGCACTTCAACTTGTTTTTTACATTCCTCTTTAAAATTGTTAATTTTGCTTTCTAATATATCTGTATTTACATTGATAACTCACTGCTGTTAGTATAGCCTTTGTCTTTTTTCATAGTACTGTCCTGTACACTGGGCTTAGAGTGGCTCATTCTGGGACACTTGGTTCTTTCTAGATGTCCTTCTATTCTCATGTTGCAGTATTCTTCACTTTAAGAAGTTGCCTGCAGTACTGGACATCCGGCCAATATACCAAAGTCTTGAAAGTAGGGATACGTCTGATGTTGCATGTAAGAGTCTTAAACTGACGCTGGCTATATCTGTGACGTTTGCCCATACCCAGATCAGAACTTTTCTGCTGCAGTACGTTTCAGATGTCCGATCGCCAGCTCCATTATCCGGCATTTGTTTGACTTTGGCCATCTGTTTTCGACAATCGCTTCAGGCTGCCTGCATTCAGATAGGTACCCTTGTGAGTTTTTTTTTTGCTTGTATCTCTACCTGTTTCAGACACATGTCATCTAGGAAGGGAAAGTGTGCTTGTGGAAGACAAATTCCACACAAGGACACACTCGATTAGTGTTTATTCTGCTTAGGGGCAAGTCACGACTATAAGTCCTGTGATATTTGCCAATCTTTTGTCCCAAAAACCCTGAGAAGCCATTTTTTGGCTTTAAATCTGTATTTAGAGAATCAGCGACTTTGCTTGGTGTCCAGGATGGAAGGTGGATTGGGAACCTACAACAAGCCACCAAGGAAGAAGGCTAAAAAAGTTAGGCCTGACGTCCTAGCTGCACATCAGGAATCTGGTGAGATCCTTGAGGCGAGCGTTAGCCCAGGATCTCTCTGGACTTTGGATACCTCCCTGTTACCAGGAACTGAAATGGAAGCCAGTGCAGTGGGTATCCAGAGTACGTCCATTGAGGCTTTATGACTATCGGCTCCTGATGGTGAGGGGGAACCATGGCTCATGGTGTCAGAGGGCCCTTCTACTACTTTGCCATACATTCCTACGTCAGGACCCAGACATAGTTCTGTTACTGCTCCTTCAACCCCTTTAAAGAGGAAACAGAAGGAAAACCACAGGGCCTAAGACCCTACTCCAACTTGGGAGACCTTTTTCTCAGACTTTATTCAAGGCCTTTCAGGTACTCCAGACCCAGATTCCCCAGTCAGACCAACCACTTGTTTCACAGGTAGAATCTGAGGAAGACTTCCTCCTCAGGTGAATCCCTGACATATTGCTCTCGGATTGAATCTCCTAAGGATTTTGCTACTCCTGAGGAAGAAGAGACCCTCAGTCCTGACTCCCCTGAAGAAGATTTCTCCTTTGGGGACACTATTTCCCTACTTAGCATTTTAAGTGGGAGGTCTCAGATGTTTCTGAGACCAAGAAAAGGTTTTTGAACTCCTGCAGATGGAGCAGCCCTCACCATCTGCAGTCCCTTCTTTACTCCCAGCTTTCCAGGATGCCTTCTCAGCTGCTTCCCAGAGCCCAGAGTCACAGCGTCCTGCTAACAAGAGACCAGATAGATTTTACAAAGTGTCTGGCAAAGGAGCAGTACCTTTTTAAGAAGCCAACAGCAGATCCTGCTGTTATTGCAGTTTCAGCTGACAAATCTGCAAGGCAACTACCTTCTCTTTTTTCCCCACTGATAAGGATAGTAAATTTATGGACAGGTTGGGGAAGAAGGTGTATATTACTACCACCTTGGCCATAAGACCAATTAATTATCAAATTCATATGGCCAAGTTTGCTCTGGATTCCCTGACCAAGGCCTCTACTCTGATGTTTGACGTACCTGACTCACTAGCCAAGGCTCAGCTGGACACCCTTATGAACACTATATCCCAGGTTACTAGATACTCAATTAAGTGCAGTTGTGATGTTGTTGAAGCCTCTTCCAAATCGGCTGCATCTGGTTCATTGTTAAGGAGGTTCTCATGGTAGAGACTCCAACCTTTGCCCTTGGATGTCCAAGTGAAATTGTTAGATACTCCTTTGGATAAATCAGTACTCTTTGGAGCTGCCACTGCAGAGCTAAAGTGACTGCAGGGAAAAGGAAAGGACTTGCAGAATCTAAAACAATTACTGGTGTCCTCGGTTCCTAGATTCCATAGGAACTATCCCCAAAAACCCAACTTTAAGAGGCAGTCCTCCCTTTCCTCTGCCACTCATTCCAGGGGAAGAAGACAACCTAGGAAGCCATCCGCTCCTAGTTCTTCATCCACCTCAACACCTTCATCCTGTTGGAGGCAGCCGACCCAGGTAGAGCTCCTCTGTTGTGACTTTCTTCCCTTACCCACCTCTCTCTATGCCTAAACCTATCCCTACCCTCCTGATAGAAAATTACCACAGACAGGTGGGTGTGCTCTCCATCATCACGAGAGGATATTTCATGACTTGGGTGGGAATTTCCACCTTTCCAGGGAGTTCCACAACCTCCTTCCAGTCGCTTACACTATTCCTCACCATCCTGATACAACTTCTCTCTCAGAGCACTATAGAAGTAGTACCCGAAGATCAATTAGCCAAGGGGTTTTACTCCAGGATGTTTTTGGTTCCAAGAAAGGATGGCCCATCCTCGACCTATCCTTCCTCAATCTCTTCCTCCAGGTGCCAACCTTCAAAATGCTCATATTACAACAACTTCTTTCTCTCATTCCTCAACAAGCCTTCATAGCCTCCCTGGATCTGAAGGATGCATACCTTCACATCCCTATTCACCTCACTTACAGGAAATTTCTTCATTTCTCTGTGGGTTCTTTGCTTTTTCAGTTCTCTGCCTTGCCCTTTGGACTCTCCACAGCCCCGAGAGTATTCACCAAATGTCTAGCCTACAGTCATTGCATACTGCAGACTACAGAGCATACAAATTTACCCTTATTTAGACAATGTGTTAATCCTACACCAGGATTCTCTCACTCTTTCTCAACATCTGAACTGGGTTGGCAGGATTTTGCAAAATCTAGGGTTCACGGTCAATCACTTAAAGTCCAAAATTATCCCATCACAAGACCTTGTTTTCTTTTGGTGCAGGATAAGAACAGACTTAATGTCACTGTTTGTCCCTGCCCAGAAAGTGAAAGTTCTCACTCAAATCTTCCAATTTTTCCTACCACTACCATCCATGTCAGCCATAGAATTTCTGAGACTCCTGGGATTCATGGCATCCTTGATCCCTATGCTCCCTCTAGCCAGGATGCACATGAGGAAGTTTCAGTGGGTATTGAAAAATTCTTGGAACGAACACATTCATCCCTTGGAAGCCAATCTTCCTCTTCTCCCCTGTTTAAAAAAGGAACTCACCTGGTGGATCTCTACTATCACCCTCAATCAAGGGGTGCACTTAAAGATTCTTCCAACCAAACAGCATCTTTACACAGATGCTTCAGCTCTAGGTTGGGGGGGGGGCTGTCCTTCACAGTACCAACATCCAGCACAAGGTGCAGGGGGAATGGTCCATTCCAGAAAGAAAGGACCACATCAGTCTAAAAGAATTAAGAGCCCTTTACTTGGCAATTTGTGCCTTTAAAGGGATCCTTCTGCTAGGCACTTGCAGATCATCACAGACAGCATGACAGTCTTGTGGTACATTAACCGGGAGGAACAAAATCCTACCCTGTTTGCATTCTGGCAGGTCATAGCTTATCCCGAGCAATAGCACTACAGATTTATTTACAGGCAGTCTATATCCCATCAGAAGACAACGTGATAGCAGACACCCTGAGCAGGACCTTATGGCCCTCCCACTAATGGATGCTTCACAGGGAGGTGTTTCTGGATCTAGTTCACAGGTGGGGTATTCCTCAGGCAGATCTGTTTGCCTCCTCCCAGAACAGACAGATGCCCCTCTTTTCCACAAGGCTTTCCCATCCACAAGCCTGGAAGGTGGGCGCCTTTTTTTCATGGGAAGGAATGTTCCTTTACGCCTTCCCACATTTCCATTGATTCACAAAGTCCTCTTGAAAATACAAGACAACAAACCAAAAATCCTGTTGATTCTCTTCCGGCCAAGGCAGCTTTGGTATCTCCTACTTTTTCATCTAGCCCAGGGCAATCACCACAGGTTACCTCACCGATTCAACCTACTCTCACAGGACAAAGGGGTCCCTTATTCATCCCCACCTTCTGAATCTCAGTCTGACTGTGTGGGTGATTGATCCCCTTTAGACACACTATATTCAGAGGACGTACTCAGTATTCTGCTAGAGACCAGAAAACCAAGTACTAGTAGAAACTATTTATTTAAATGGAAAAGATTCTCCAGTTGGTGCTGTAAGAGTAAATGGGACCCATCTCAAGCTTCTGTTCCACAGGTCCTTTCCTACCTATTTGAATTGGTGCATTCAGGGTTGACTTATTCTTCAGTAAAAGTGCATCTTTCTGCCATTTCTGCTTGCCTTCCTCTGACTCCACCTCTGGCTTCCAGGCTAGATGTCAAGCTGTTTTTGAAAGGAGTCCTTTATATCAGGCCTCCTTGTAAGCCCATTCCCCCACCTTGGAACCTCAACTTTGTACTGAAAAACTTACATTACTTCCCTTTGAGCCAGCCCATTCTTCCACTCTCAAGTTTTGTACTTGGAAAACAGTCCTGTTAGTGGTTCTCACTTCTGCCAGGAGGGTATCCAAGATAGAAGCCCTTATGGTTTCACCTCCCTACCTTGCCTTCCATAAAAATAGGGTTTCCCTAAAGACTGACCCTTCCTTCATGCCAAAAGTAGGTAATGAGATCTCCATAAATCAGACCATTAATTTTCCTGTCTTCTACCCTCAGCCACAGAACTCCTCAGAGAGGATCTTGCATTTCTTGGATGTTCACAGGCAACTGAGGTTCTACTTAGACAAGACCAAATCCCTCAGGCAGTCTGAACAACTTTTTGTTTCCTTTCATCCTAGGGCCCTTGGAAAGGCCGTATCTAAACAGACTATTGCCTCTTGGATTTCTAACCCTATTGCCTTTTGCTGTTCGTTTCATGGAAAGCAGTTGAATTCATCTGTCGAAGCCCATTCCACCAGAGCTGTTTCCTCTTCAGCAGCCTTTTTCAGAGGCATTGATTACTCTTATCTTCTGGGAGCAGCAACTTGGTCCTCTCTGCATGTTTTCACAAAGCATTACAAATTAGATTCCATTTCCAGGGCTATAGCAGGGTTTTGCTTCCTCACCTGCCACCCACATTTACTACCTAGAGAGCTTTGGTACTCTCCCTAAAGTGAAGAATACTGCAACATGAGAATAGAAGGACATAGAGTAGAAGTGTAAGACCTTACCATAACCATAGCTGCCCTTCTATTCCATGTTGCAGTATTCAATCCCACCCACCTACCCCCTTCTCTTTGATCATATTATAAATTGGGTCCTTCCCCTGACTACTGACATGTCTTGGAAGGGTTTTATAGTACCTTCTACTATTCCTAGGAGCTCTCTTTATGCAGCAGCCAGTTCTGATTTCGGTATTTGCAGATGTCACATATAGTCATTGTCAGTTTATGGCTCTTGCATGCACAGTCGCACATACCCCTGCTTTCAAGACTTTGGTATACTGGCTGGATGTCCGGTGCTGCAGACAGCAACTCCCTAAAGTGAAGAATACTGAAACATGGAAGAGACTGGGATGTATGGTTATGGTAAGTTCTTGCATAACTATTTATTTTTCTTGACAGGAAAAGCAATTAAAAGCATTTCAAACTTTTTGTTGTACAACTTTCAGCAGGTGTTCAGCTTATAAATCCATCAAGTTTTTAAATGTTCTGTTTGAGTTTTGTTTAGTAAAAATCCTGTCTGAGATGTTAAAATGGGGATCTATGGTTATGGTAAGTTCTTGCATAACTATTTTTCTTGACAGGAAAAAGCAATTAAAAGCATTTCAAACTTATTTTTTGTTGTACAATTTTCAGCAAGTGTTCAACTATAAATCCATCAAGTTTTTAAATGTTCTGTTTGAGTTTTTTTTAGTAAAAATCCTGTCTGAGATGTTAAAATGAAGCAGAGCTAAAAAACAGTGCTGTAAACTGCTCACCATCATGGCTAAGCCCCCAATTTGATTATATTCGTGCGCATTTCCAACGCCACTATCTCAAGTATTGCAACCTGTCTTTAACTGTATTACTGTGCTATTTAAAAAAAAAAAAAAAAAAAAAAACGAAAACAAAAAAAGGCAGTCTCCCTTCCACACAGTTACCCAGGTAGGTCCATAGGTAGTTACTAGGCAAGCTGTCCAGTAGACATTTGAGAAGCTTAACCAAAATTCTGCAGTTTCACCAGGTCACTATTTGGTTATGTAACTTGCTGTGAGTGCCATAGTACGCAAATGGAGGCTGATGCAGTTGGACTACACCCTAGACTGTAGAAAATAGCTCTTCATGGTCTTACTCTCTGAACTAACTGCCAGGCTGACTCCTTTGCACTTCTAAGAACTTCTCTGCACCCTTGTGTTTTAAAGTTTGGTTAGGATCCTTACCCAGTGCCTCTTCTGCAGCACAGCCCATGTCATAGGATCATAGCAAGTCACTAGGCTGCTGGCCCAGAAGCCCTTATAAGCCTAGACAATAAATTAGCCCATATTCCCACAAGTCAGCACCCGATGCCCCTATCCAGCAGGGACACAGGTGGAATCCCAGGGGTGTATTTTCTATTTCCCATCCAGTAGTTCAGATTCCTTTTAATGAGAGATAATGAAGTACTCTGCTTGATGTGGAGAGAGTCTATTCCACAGATGGGAGAGTATCTGGGAGTCGAATCTGTCCCACCAGCAAGTCCTATTGACGTCACAGACCAAGTTGAGGTTTTGCGTGCTGGTCATGCAATAGGAGTTTTGCTTGTGGATATACAGCAATTTCATCAAGGTGGGGTCAGAGATTGCACTATATGTCAGAAATAGATCACCTCTGAGGAGTCTGTATGAGACAGAGTAGAAGGACAGGGTGTTTAGCCTATCCATGTAGGATAGATTTTTAAAGCCCTCAATTGTCCTGGTCAGGAACCTCTGTGGTCTGTCCAGCTTCTGTATGTGCTTCGTGACGTACATGCTGAAAGGGGTGTTGTACTCGATGGTGGGCCTGATAAGTGAGGAATACAGGGAAGTTATGACTTCCAAGAATAAATACCCTTACTAATGAGGTGAGCCATGTAGAAAGCTCTCCGTACAGTGGAGACAACAAGGTGGTCAAAAGTTAGATTGCTGTCAACTTGGGTGCCCGGGACCCTCACAACTGCTTGCATGCTTAGAACATTGTTATTAATGTGATAATTTGCAGAGACGTCGCTGTCCCCAAAGGGGATGATGATGCATTTTTTGGCTTTTAGTTTGAGGCTGTGTTTTGGCACCAGTCATTTGTTTGGGTGATACCCTCTTGTAGTATGTCTACATCACTAGGGGAGTTGATGACAGCACCCAGCTTGCAGTCTTCTGCAAACTTGGTCAGCCATAAACCTCTGGTTTTGGCTTGCACCTCGGAGAAGTATATCCCAATGGGCAGGGGCCCTAATACCGATCCCTGGGTTTCAACACTCATTACGGGTTTACTACTTGAGTTAGCTTCCCCTATTTTGACTGAGAGAGTTCCATCACTGAGCTAGTTAGTTACCCATCTGGTCATATACAGATTTACACCAAGCTGGTATAGTTTATCTATTATCCCTGAGTGGGGAATAGTATTGAAGGCCTTGAGCAGGTCAAGGTAAGCCACGTGCATCATCTTCCCTCATCCATGGTTTTGATGACTGATTCATAGAAGTCTACCATATTTAACAGACATGATCTCCCCTTAACAAAACCAAACTGTGTGGGATCAAGTGTTTGGAGTTTGCCAATGTCCTTGTTAATGTGGTCCATGATAATACATTCTATGGTCTTGTAAATCAGGCTAGTTAGGCTAATGGGTCTATAATTGCCTGGACTGGTGGATGCTCCACCTTTGTGAATGACAGTGGCTGTCCTCCATTTGGCTGAGATGAAACCGGTATTCAGGCGTATGTTGAATAGGGTGCCTAAAGATCCTGCGAGTTCCTACCTGAGCTGATGCAGGATGCAGCATGGGATGTTATTGGCTCCCATAGAAGCTGTGTTTTTAGCCTTGGGGCAGTAATGACTTGTTCCCTAGAGATAAGGGATGGGGGCAGGTGCTGGGGATATCTTGGATTATTGATGGGGGGAGGACAGAGGGGTGAAGTTTCACTGAGTGTCTGCCAGCAGGTTGGCTGTATCCATGACATTTGTGTATGTGGTGTCCTTGACCATCAGTTCTGAGCAGATTTGAGTGTTTACCCTTAGACTGTGGATGTATGTGAAAAGGCCTTATGATTGTCTTCAGTAGCTGTGGCCAATTTGGACTCTGTTAGCTTTGGATGGCTTCACTAATACCCTTATTTGCCTATTTAGGCCAAGGAAAGATTGATTCCAGTTTGGCACCTGTCCCTTCTTGGTCCTGGATAGCATTTTTTCCCCTTTTGTTGTAGATTTTATTTATAGCCGATGTCCACCAGACAGGTTTATCCTTCCTTGAGAAGGAGGATTTTATCCTGTCAAGTATTGCTGAATCCATGCATTTATATAAATGATGGTATAGTGCTTTGGTGTAGGTTTGGAAATTAGTGCCAGTTCCTACTGTTGGGGAGGGGGCTGTAAAGCTGTTTATACATTCCCTCAGGAGGTTGTAATCAGGTTTGGAGAAGTTTTTTTTTTTTGCTTAACCCTGGGGGGGGGGGGGGGGGAGTGGAGATGGTGACTTTGAAGGTGACCGCTTTGTGGTCTGTTCTTACCAAGGATGAAAACACAGTGGGGATGCTGCAGTGGATGTTCATCGTGTTTCACTGTTGCAGTCATTACACTTGGGGTTATCCTGCTGGCAGGCTACCCGCAGTCAGCCTGAATTCCAAAGTCTTGGTCCGGCGTCGGTTGCTGTCGCCTCTTCCCTGACATCAGTGTGCCAGGGGTATAAAAGATGCAGCCGACGCCATTTTCTTCAGTCTTTCTTGCCGCACGGTGCCCGAAGCAAAAGCAGTTCGCAAGTGCCGGTCGGCCGACTCCTGAGATTTTCGAAAATTGAATTTCAGATCTGAAGTCTTCAATAAAGCTAAGTACCCCGTTGGGGAAACTTTTTCTTGCTCCAGACCGATGTCAGTAAAAGTTAACAATTGTATTTCTTGTGGGAAGCAAATACCTCATAAGGATTTTCATTCTTACTGTATTTCTTGCCTAGGCCCTGAACACGACGTTGCTAGTTGTCGGTTTTGCGCTAGATTCAACCAACGCACTATTAAGCGTAGGTTCGATTTTGCTTTACATTACTTTGGCCGAAGGTTTAACTATATAATGCCGTTGGAACAACCGACGACCGCAGTTCATAAAAAGCGCAAGGACAAAGAAAAGGACAGGCATCCGAAGTCTAAAACTGACGACGAAGCCTCTTCTAGGCCAGTCGCCAGTTCTCAGTGAGACGCTTTCTCAGCCCCTGACACCCGCTACCTCAAAGCTACAGGCCGCCTCCGACTCCCACGTGGAGACAACTAGGCCTCTGGAAACTCAAGGTATTGGGCCTACGGAAACAATCCCTCAGATGGGTCCGGAGCCGCTGATCAGGCATCTGCTTCTGAGGGTGTTTTCAGACCTACACAGCTTACTATCAAGACCACTTCAGCAGCCAAGGCAAAGTCTAAAACACCTTTAAAGACAAAGAAACAAGTACAGCATTCACCTGCACAGTCATCCATGCCAAAGAAACAGATGCTTAAAATGACCGAGGGCCTAATTACTCTGATCAGGGGTTCCCACCCCCCTCCTGATAAAAGGCCTAGGCAAGATACTGACGGATTCCTCTGACCAGGTTTCTATTTCCTCTGATTCCTCTTGAGAACAGGGATATTCTCTTCCTCCCTATGAGGACTCTGACGCTGAAGAATCTATCCCTTCAGCCTCTCTTCCTGAGGATTACTCCTTTGGGGAAAGCCTACACACCATGAGGGAGCATTTCCATTGGGAGAGCCAGGATTACTCAGAATCCAAGAAAAGGCTCAGAGACTTTCTTTTGCTGCCTCAGCATAGGCCCCTTGCTATTTCCCCTGTACTAGATGTTGTTGATGTATTTTCTGAATCCAGTTTGTCTCCTGATTCTTTACCCCCTGCACCAGTTAAGCCAGACAGGTACTACAGGGTCCCAGATTCTCATAAATTTCTTTATAAAAACCCGGCTGCTGACCCAGAAACAATTTCTCAGGGTCCCAAAGGGGTCAAGGCTTCCACTGCAAAAAACCCTGTTCCCTGTGATAGGGATTCTAGAGCACTGGACGGATGGGGGAAAAAAGTTTACACATCTGCTCCTTTAGCTGTAAGGGCTTTAAACTGCCAGTTTCACATGCTTGAATATCAACAATCCCTAATGTCTTTGCTAAAACAGAAAATGCTTACAAGCTCAGAATGTCCTGAAAATAAGGAAATGCAGGATTTATTGCATGCAGCTGAACAAATGGGAATGCATACTTTGCAGTGTGGTTTTGATTCATTAGAGGCTTCTTGCAGAGCCGCAGTTGCAGGTTCTGTCATTCGAAGGCATGCTTGGTTAAAAGAACAAAGTTTACCTGATCATGTTAAAGCAAAATTGTTTAATGCTCCATTACAGCATGATACTTTGTTTGGTGTTAAGGCAGAAGAGGTGTTAAAGAAAATGGAGGATAAAGCAAAATCAATGCAGACAGTAAAGGATTTCTTACAGGTTCAGCCACCCAGATTTAGCAGGAACTGGCCTTCTAAAAATTGGTCCTTTCCAGTGTCGGACAGGCCACAAAGAGGCAGATACAGACACCCAAGAGGCAGATCTCAGCCCCAAGGCTCATACAGACCTAAGCAATGGGGTGCTTCAGCCCCCAAAGGCGGAGAAGACAAATCACAACCTTATAGGAAACGGACCCAATGACTTTCCTCTACCAATGCCAAGCACTTACCTTTTGGTAGCACCCTTAGGGGGAAAACTAGCACTTTTCTCACAAAATTGCCACATGATCACCCAGGACAAATGGGTACTGAATATTATTTCCCAGGGTTACAGGTTCCACTTTCACACCCTAGCAAGGGCAAAAGGTATGCCAGACCTGCCACACAATCAATGGGCAGAGGCACAAAAACAAATTTCTGCTCTCATGAACATGAGGGCTATTCAAAAAGTACCGCAGCAAGAGCAGGGACAAGGATTTTACTCAAGACTTTTCTTGGTACCCAGAAAGGACAAAGCTTGGAGACCAATACTGGACCTGTCTACTCTAAATACTTTCCTGGACGTTCTAAAATTCAAAATGTTGACACTGCAGCAACTTCTACCCATGCTGGGCAAGAAGGCTTGGCTAGTTACTCTGGACCTCAGAGGCATACGTGCATGTCCCAATCAGACAATCTTGCAGAAGATACCTCAGATTCATAGCTGGCTCAATGCATTACCAATTCTCTGCACTGCCCTTTGGCTTATCTACTGCGTATAGGGTCTTCACAAAATGCCTGGCACCAGTAATTGCATTTTGCAGACAAAAAGGAATTCAAATATATCCCTACTTGGACGACTGCCTTATTCATGCAGACAGCAAGGACATTTCTACTAAAGCATCTGGCGTTTGTAAAAAGATTACTAATTTGCCTAGGGTACACAGTAAACGAAAAGAAATCAAAACTAGTGCCCTCTCAAGAGATAATATACCTGGGTGCAAGCTTAAATGTAACTGCCCAGATGGCTTATCTCACGCCAGACAAACAAAGGCAACTGACTCATTACTTTCAAATGATGGCAACAAAGACCCAGCTACCTGCAAGAAAAATTCTGCAGGCTTTGGGCTTCATGGCATCCTGCATCCTGCTAATTCCATATGCAAGACTGCATATGAGGAAGCTACAATGGTATCTAAAAAGTGTTTGGACTCAACATTGCCACAGCCTGGCAGCAATAATTACTCTCATTCCCTGCCTGCAACAAGAGTTTTGATGGTGGGCACTGGCCTGTCACCACAACAAGGGACAGCCTTTCACTTTACCCACAGCCAGGCAGACACTAACTACAGATGCATCGGATTATGCCTGGGGAGCACACATGGCGGGAAAATGTATACAGGGCACGTGGCCCACAGACCAAATGCATCTTCATATCAATCAAAAAGAGATGCTAGCTGTACAGAATACCCTGACAGCCTTCAAGGATCAACTACATCCAGGACAACTATTACTAAAGACGGACAATACTACAGTCATGTGGTACATAAACAAGCAAGGGGGGCACACATTCCTACCCCCTCTGCAGGCAAGCCATGACTTTGTGGAACACAGCACTGGCCTATCAAGTACATCTGCAGGCACAATTCCTGCCAGGAAAGAAAAATACTCTGGCAGACGAACTAAGCAGAAACCTCATGGACCCTCATGAGTGGAAACTAGATCCAGAAGTCTTCAGCATGATGACAAAGAAATGGGGATGCCCAGACATTGATTTATTTGCCTCCCCTCACAACTGCCAACTACAGAGATTCTGCACAAGGACTTATCTCTCACAAGCATGGAAGGTGGATGCTCTATCATTCAGCTGGAAAAGCCTAACAGTTTATGCCTATCCACCACTGCCTCTACCCCCCAAGGTACTCCTAAAAGTCAAACAAGAAGCCAAAAATGATTCTGATTGCCCCAGACTGGACACACCAGCACTGGTACTCAATCCTAAAGAGCTTGTCTCAAGGGCCAGCCTGGACTTTACCTCAAATTCCTGATCTGCTGACGCAACAAAACAATCAGATCCTGCACAGCCAACTCAGAACCTTAAATCTGGCTGCTTGGTGAATAATATATCCACTCAGAACTCATCTGTCTCAAAAGCAGTTATGGATGTCATTTTGGAAGCCAGGAGGCCCAGCACCAGGAAATCTTATGCAGAAAAATGGAAGAGATTCTGTGCTTGGAACCAGGCACAAGGACTTGAACCGCTTGTCCCTAATATTCCTCAGATTTTACAATACCTAACTGAGATGCTGGACAAAGGCCTATCCTTCTCATCAATTAAGATCATGCCTCTGCCATTTCAGCTCATTACAATATGGAACCTCCTATTTTCTCTCATCCACTACTAAGACAGTACCTCAGAGGGGCAAAAAACATAAGACCTCCAAGGAGAGCACCTATACCAACATGGGACCTCAACTTTGTCTTGGAAAAGCTCACACTGCCTCCTTTTGTGCCAGCCAATACAGCTAAGGTAAAATTCTTATCATGGAAAACCGCTCTGCTCCTAGCAACTTCAGCAAGAAGAGTCTCAGAGTTACAGGCATTAATGGCAGTGGAACCTTTTATCATTTTTTATCCGGACAGGGTTTCTCTAAGGACAAACCCAACATTTATGCCAAAGGTAGTATCCAGTGTGGCTCTTAACCAAACCATTTACCAACCTTTTATCCAACTCCCCAGAATAAAGGGGAGAGACTTCTGCACTCTTTGGACATACACAGGCAGTTACGCTTCTACTTGGACAAAACAAAAGCTTTCAGAAAAACTGAGCAACTTTTTGTGGCATACGCTGCAGGATCACAAGGAAAGGCTATTTCAAAGCAGACTATTTCAAAATGGACAGGACACTGCATTCGTTTCTGCTATGCACAGCATGGCAAATCAGTGCCTAAGAATATTAGGCCACATTCTACCAGGGCAGCAGCCACATCAGCAGCCTTTCTCAGAGGATTACCAACCAAGGAAATTTTGGAGGCTGCAACTTGGAGTTCAGTGCACACTTTTACCAAGCACTATCACTTAACTCTTTACTCTAAATCCAGGGCAGGCTTTGCCACTGCAGTTCTGCAGGGCCTCATAGCCACTCCTAATCCTATTTAAACCCAGCCGCCCAACCTCAGCTTTGGGATTCAACCCAAGTGTAGTGACTGCAACAGTGAAACATGATGAACATAGTACAGCTGTGTACCTACCATAAATGTAGATGTTCGAGTGTATTCACTGTTACAGTCCAGGTTACCCTCCCACCATCCCCCTTTCATTGCTGGGACTTATCTGTACTTCTCTATTCTATACAACCTGTGTGGTGTATTTGCTTGTAGAGGAAGGTAATGTTTGTTAGTGCATGCTCTTTTATTTGCAAATTTTTAGCCTACCCCTTTGGGGGCACCTGACATCTGGGGCAAGAAAAACTGAAGAAAATGGTGTCGGCTGCATCTTTTATACCCCTGGTGCACTGACATCAGGGAAGAGGCGACCGCAACCGACGCCGGACCAAGACTTTGGAATTCAGGCCGACTGCGGGTAGCCTGCAAGCAGAATAACCCCAAGTGTAATGACTGCAACAGTGAATACACTCGAACGTCTACATTTATGGTAGGTACACAACTGTACCTTTCCTGTGTTGGTTAGTACCAAGTCCAAGATGTTGTCGTCTTTTGTGGGGGTGTCATCTGGTTGGTCCAAGGCACTGGCATTGATGAAGTCAAGGAATATCTGAGCATTTCTGTTCTGGCTCGAGTAGTTCTTCCAATCAGTGGTTAGTTAGTTAAAATTGCCCATGATCAGGGTTTAGTGTTGAATCTTAATAGATTCAAGGAGGTCCAGATAGGTGGTGTGGGTGTCCTGAGTCAACGTTGGAGGCTTTTAGCTAGCTATGATTTGCTTAGAGGTCTTGTCAGCTGTTAACTGCACCTGGAGCATCTCCTGTGCGTCATACTGTTTGACTTGTCTGGAGGTGTGTATATCTTTAATATATATTGAAACACCATCTCCTTTGGCTTTGCTGCACTCAGTTTGTGGTCTGTATGTATGATAGGATGAGTAACCAGGTAAGGCTGGGGTGCTCTCTGCAGCTTTGAACCAGGTTTCTGTGAATGCACAAATGTCGGCACTTTCCAGGGTTAAGAATGCTTGCAATGAGTTCAGTTTCATGTTGAGACTTTTAGCATTCAGCAACATGACCTTTAAACGGCATTTAGATGAGATTCTCATGTTGGTAGTTTTGACCTCAAGACATTGCTTAAAAAAAGGCACTATGGGGGAGGCAAGACCCTTTGCCAGGAGCCTGAAGCCCAAGGAAAACAGATGCAGACCATCTCTGGCAAAGGATCGTGTTCTGTCAATGTCTTCCCAGGCCGATAGGTACTGGATCCCCTTAGAATGACACCAGAAACTAATCCAGTTGTTAAGTCCATCATTTTTTGTTTGTATTGAGACATCATTCTGGGTGACGGTAGAATGCTGCTTAAGGCTAGTGACATACCTTCCTGGAACACATGTTCTGTGAGCTTGATCAGGTCTGTCTTCATATAGTCAAGAGAGGTACATCTCAAGTCATTCATGCCAACATGTAATATGACAGTCATAGCAGTACTTCCACAGTTGTTTGAAGAGCACCACCCTACTGTCCCACTGTCTAACACTGCTGATTCCAGTCACTGTCTGTATAAATAGTTTTCTTTTGTGGGGAGGGGGTTAATATTGTTTAATGCTGGGGTGTTATAATATCTGATGTGGCAGGGTAAAATGCTTCCATAATCAGCCCACAAACCTCTGACCCCTACACCATTGAAACTGTAGGAATAGGATGGTTGAAGGTTATGTACATTGTCTCCTACCTTACCTGACAACTCCAGCACCCATCACTGCAGGCAAGGCTCATATTTTGTTTTTTGGGTGTAGTGTACCCATCTCATTGTTAACCTTTGCAATTTACTGTCTAATGTCCATCCACTTTCATCCCTTTTAAACCATTTCCCATTCCATTGTATGGATCTCCACTGTCCATTTTTTTCTCTTAATGGACTTTAACATCCTTCAGTGGATCCTATCTGATATTATGTAATTTAATGTTCATTAGCTCAGTCATTGCCCTGAGATTACCCACTCCCCAGCACTCTCTCCTCTCAATCCCCTCTTCTGGTTCTTTGAGCTCCCCTCTAAAATCTCCCTCACCCTTCCTTCTTCCTTCTCATGAGTAGATTACCTACTTTCTGAGTAAGCTTCCTACCCATATTGTCCCTGTTGGTCTGGTTCATCTGAAATATAAATCCTGTTTCCCCACAACTGCCAAAGGTGAGCCAAACCTATCATTCTGACTGGTATTCACTGTTTTGGCATACTTTTTCACAAGGAAGTAACATAGCTTTCATAACCCTAAGAACCCTCCGTGCTCATCTGCAGAAGACTGTCCAAAGCTTAGTGGCCTACAAACCATCTCATCCACAACACATGGATAGCATGCTGTCTTCCTCTGCCCTAGGAGTGGACCATTTGTTCATGGCTGACTGATATTTGTGTAACTCAAAGATGTGACCCCCCCTCCCCCACCACCACTAAACTACTCCAGATATGTTATTTTCTCTTTGCTGCACTCTGGATTTTTCGCTTGCCTGATAAAGTCCCACTTCAGCTTCATGTCTGGGAGGATTCAGTAGGGTGCCCAAGAATAAAAATGGCATGAGCAGGTACAGAATTTAGATGGTTATCAGCATCACGGAACTTTCCTAAGTTAATGCCTTTCTACATCTCCACATCTGTAACCATATTGTTCTGTGCATGCCTCTTTCCTGAGTTTTTCTCTCTCGTTTAGTGTAGACTAGTCAAAATTTAACTTCTTGGATATGTCATACTTCCTAATAGAGAGTACCCTTTTCCAGCCCATAGAGACAATCCATTGCCCATGATTTTGCAGTTCCATCTGCTTACCAGCAAGTACAAAATAAACGAGGTGTGCTTTGTTTATGGTTAACTTTACATTGCAATGTCTTTGTTAATCTTGTTGGAGCATGCACATTCAGTGTAGAGTCTCATTTCCTATGTATGTTTGTCCTTCTGACCAGCTTTAATCATTTGTTAGTTAAAACATATACCATTTTTGCCAGGTGTTAAACTCTCAATGTTGCTTTCTGGTCTTAAGATTGGGAACTGGTCACATTGATGAGACAGATTCCTTAAAACAATATGCGATCACTCAAATGCAGCTGTAGGTATGTGGGGGAATCTTAATAAATGAATTTGCTTTCCTTATTTATATTTTTCTTTTAAGGGAACCTATGCTGATTCTGACTAACCTGCATTAGCATATTTCAGACTTACTTCCGTAATGGGATATTGTACTGTATCTCTTGTCTTTTTTCTTCCTGCCTTTCAGAGCTTTCCACCTCTTCAGCTGCAGAGTGAAGAAGAAAAAATGGCACCACACAGAGTGTTAATGTGACTATGCCACACATGTTAGCAGTTGAGCACCCTATCAGAAGGGTGAGATGTTTAACTGTAAGCCCTAGATCTTCAGAAAATAAATTGCACTTAAAAAAGGACAACAAATGTCAAAACTTGCCATTGAGACATTTTTGTAGGGGGCTTCCTCCCCTCCGTCTCCTAAAATAGTGGCTTTGTTGCCCATACCACTGTTATTTATCTGTACAGACAATGAGATTGCTGTACTTTGAGAAGGGATATGTTCAAAGGTAGCCAGCCCTGGACTTGGTCTGTATTGCCCATACTGCTAGCAGTTGCAGTCTTGCTGTTCCTAGAATATTAAAGTCCTAAGTCTTTCAACAGGAAGCCAATAATTGGTGTCATCTAATGTGTATGCTTCTAATGAAGTCTTCAGTGAAGTCATGATGTTTTGTAATCACTAAGAGAAGTCTTCTGTTTCTTTAATTTCTTTTGTGTTTTTTTCCCTTGTTTTGTCAGATTCGAAAGTGGATTTCTGACTGGGGACTCAGCACAGATAAAAAACACACACTTCTAAGATTGCTGTATGAAGCACTTGTTGACAGCAAAAGGAGGTGAGGTGCATCATTGTCTTATTTTATAGATTAGCTTTCCAGAAGCATTTTACATGAAAGTTCTAATTGAATTAGCGCAAGTGCTCCTGCAGAACTGATTCTTGTATGTGCTTGTGGATAGCACAAGATGGTGCTGTTTTGTAGTTTTCTAATTACAAATAATTTACTATAATTTGGAAATGTACATTTGAGTTACAGTAATCATTTTTCTCTGGCATATTGATTTCTGTAGGTGAGATGCCTTTGACTTTGTAAAATAAAGTTTTGGTTATGTATACTTTCTGCTGTGTTGTGTGGTGAGTGTCACATATATTTCACTTTGGTTGTGTTCCTACTGCAGATTCTCACAGCAACACATTGTCACGTTCGATTCTCAGCTAGAGAGTCTTCTGTGTTGAGGCATGCGTGAATGGGCGTGCCTTCGTTGAAGGTTGTGTGTCAGGGCTGGTAACTCAGCACGTAAATATCCACTACCAAACATTAGCAGACCAGAGTTCCGCTGTGACGACCCCTAACCGGGATAAGCCGAAAGGCACAACAACATATGATGTTTGTGATCCCTTTGCTTATTCATTGCACCTCAGATTTTTAAATACAAAAGCTTTATATGACCAAAGGAAATGAACAATTAAGCACAGCGTTTGTTTGTTTGTGTCTTTCGGCTTTTCCCGGTTAGGGGTCGCCACAGTGGAACTCCGGTCCGCTAATGATTGGCAGTAGATTTTTACGTGCTGGCTTGCCGGGCCTAATGCACAACCTTCACCGAAGGAACGCCCATTCACGCATGTTGCCACACAGAAGACGCTCTAACAGAGAATCGAACGGGCAACATCTAACTGTGAGGCGACAACGCTACCGCAGCACCACGTACATATCCTTAAAAATCATGTATAAAGATGTTCTTATGTAGCTTAATTATTGCAGTGATTGTTGTTTCATGTAAACTGGGCTTTCTGATTATGAAATATGTAGCTTTAATTTAGTTTCTTTATAGGAACTAGATTAAGTTTAATAAAGTTTTTCCTGTTTGCTGAGTGACTATGCATGCACTTCTGGGTTCCAAGTCATGGTCTTGCACTCTAATGATATGGGTAGGCATGTGCTCTAGTCTGTAGTAGAATGCAACAGATAGTGACACAGACTGCAGCACAATCAAATCAGTCAGTCACGCAATCAGAAAAGCAGACAAGTCAATAAATGACTAAATGCAATTGTATTCAAATAAAAAATAGCAGAAGCAAACCAGAACATGTTAAGATCCGTAGTAAAATCTATACTGCTTGACATAAAGTTAGTAACACATATATAACACTGTAAAACGTGGTTCTCTTCCATGGGATAATTACTTTTAGGAAGAAAACTACAGCAATAGCCTACAGTGAACTATGTTTGTATGTGTTCTGCACTGACTGGATTAGTGCCTGGATGGAAATTATGCACTGAACTTAATAGGCTTCTGGGCAAGATGGATGATCCCATTGTATGTGGGACTAGGTACTGCAGTACTGAGTTCCACATGCAGGTGAAGCTGTATTATAAGTTTCAAGAGTCAGAGGCAGAAAGCCTGGAACCAGTCACAAATGCAGTTTGGTGTAGCATAAACCAGTCTCTAAACCCTGGTAGTGACAGTTCACCATGTCTTGTTCTCAAATGTAGATTTAGGTCCCTAATGGGTTCGTGTACCAACAAACCCATCCTCTCTTGTTGGATAGCAAGACTACAGATGTGATAGATGTGCTGTCCTACAGATGGAGCGTCTGAGCTGGACAGCATCTAGCCTTGCTACCTAAACGTGTATGCAAGACCCTGTTCCCTGCTAGCAGTACTACATCTGGTAAACGGGTAGAGCTGATGCACCAGAGAATGTTGTCCATATTGAGTGGCTGCACTGAATTCTCAGGTAAACTCTGTATAGGATTGCCATTTTTTTCTGGATTATTCAGAAATCAAACTAGTGGTCTGGTAGCCCTGAAGACACTGTACAAACTCCAGTATTCTGTTTTCAGTAACAGAATGTTGGAGTTTAAATCTGCAGTTACTCTGCACTTTGATTTAAGAAAAGCATCATAAAAGCAATGTAATTGTGCCAGCAACCAGGAAAAGGGGATATTCTCCTCTCTCTGATGTACAAGAGACCTCACACAGTTGGCGGAAAGTGGGTGGGATGAGGGGAGGAGATAGGTGGGATTAGTGGAGGTGCAGGCAATGTGGCTTTGCTCCGGTTTTAACCACAATGAAAGGTGGCAGCCCTAACTTCGGGTATACTCAGAACAGGTAATAAGTTTTATTAACATAGCATATTAAACAGTGGCATTATCTCCTACTGACATAGAGAGACTCCCTTTGATTCCATACCTCAAGATATTGAATTACAATGTTTGCCCCTTTTTTATATCATCAGAAGGTGCCACAAAATAACACAGAATCAAAAAGTAATTGGCAGCTACTCAGCCTATAGTAGCTACAAACAAATTATTAAATGTAATAAGTACAATCTCAACTCATCTAACTAAAGTAGAAGTTACATATCTTAGAGTCAGAAAGATAGCTTTACATGATGAGAGCATATTTACAGCAAAACAGAAGCGCTTGGAAAACTTTTAAACATGATCTTTAAGTAGTGTTTGCACACACTATTTTTTCAGAATGTCTGGTTTCACAGGTATTGCATGCACATATCGAATGTAAATTTGAGATTTTACTTTTCTATGCAGAATTTTATTTGGAAAAAAAAAGGAAAGGGTTAAAATTTGGGAGGGGAAAGGAACTACAACCACATTCTATTAGAATGAAGCAAGCTACTACTATGTCATTCCATTGAGAATAAACAACAGTGCCAGTGAACTTTTGTAAGGCAGTAGAATATTTTTTTTTTCTTTTTTAATTTCTCCAAATATTCTGGGTTTGTAATATCCTGTCAGGAATGAACCCCTTTCTTGAGCTAGGGTAAGATTAGGGTTTGTGATATCAGTATTGCTTCAGCCTTTGATGTTTTCCAGTAGTGCCTGTTCTCAGCACCTGCAATGAACCCATCATTTCCTCCTTTCTTGCAGTTCATGTGGCGTTCATGCAGTGTCACCATGTTTAAGTACACTTGAGAATTCTTTATTAGCCCTGTTGCTCCTGCTACTGGAATGTAGGGTGTCCTAATGCCATAGGCATAGAAGGTGGATGTCAGAATTTTGAGGAAATGCCATAGAGAAGGTTTTTATTTTTAGAGCCCAATATTATTAAGAAAAAGTAGAATAAAATAAAAAGTGACAAGCATCATCCAATTATTCCAGAAGGATCAGAAATATTTGAAATGGTACAGAAAATGTTGTACAGATTCTGAATTGGTAGAATATGTTATCTCTGAAGAAATCAGTGCAGGAGTAATGGATGGCTCTGAAGAGAATGGAGAAGGATTCAAAGGAGAATAGATATCACAAAAAATCCACAAAATCTCAATTGTGTGCCTGTTTCAAAAGATTGCTTGTGTATGAAATCCAGCCATTAAGGATTCAACATTTCCGAAAGCTAGGGATTCAGCTGAATGACCATGGAAGTAGATAGAGGACAGCTTTAAAGTAGATGAAATTTCTGAAAGAATACCCAAGGAAAGCTTGGAGGGCAATTCATAATTCATAAGCTCATAAATATTACTAGGCATGAGGTCTAGGAGACTTTTAAGAAGCCTAGCCCAATTTCCTAATTGCCCCAAAGTGCTGCCTGTTTAAGTGACGTGCTGAAGGTCACAAAGCAGGGAAATTAAGGCTGAGTGAATCAAGCCCTGTACCACAGGAAATAGCTGATCCACAGCTCATAGCTTTAGACCTGTGTATGAACTGCCAGACAGTGTCTGAATAAACATAATATTAAGATGATTGTTCAGTTTCTGTCTTTTTCTTTGTATGTATAATATTTTGGATTCACTTCAGAAGCTCGAATTTACAAAATCTTGAACTGCAAATAACCGAAACCAAAAGATCGAGTTTCGCAAACTCAAACTTCTGAAGCGAAACCAAAAAAAAAAAAAAGACAAACTTCGCTTGCCCCCCCACACCTCCCCTACTTAAATATACCAACTCCAAGATTGCGCTACAGTGGGGAAATGGGAAATCTCCCGTCTTGCGCTGTATGCGGAAGCGCAAGACAGGAGATTTCTCATTTCCTGTCAACACCGCAAAAGAAATAAAACATTACGTACACACAGAGCGTACAAGAATCCTTGCCTCTTTGTGCACACAATGTATTAAGGTAAGTAAACTCTTATTTTTAAACACTACACATATTCGATTTACTGAAATCTCGATCATATGGTCTCGACCATATGAAATTCGAGATTTCAGTAATTCGATTATGTGAAGTGTTCCCAATATTTTATATATATATATATATATATATATATATATATATATATATATATATATATATGTGTGTGTGTGTGTATTGACACACACACAGACGCAGACACACAGACGCAGACGCAGACACACAGACGCAGACACACAGACGCAGACACACAGACGCAGACACACACACACACACACACACACACACAGACACACACACACACAGACACACACACACAGACACACACACACACAGACACACACACACAGACACACACACAGACACACACACAGACACACACACAGACACAGACACACACAGACACACAGACACAGACACACACAGACACACAGACACACACAGAGTAAAGTTGAAAGCCTCAGCTGGGCAGATCATCAGGTTATGCAAGCTACATTGTGTCAAGATTAAAGAGTGGTTGTCATGGGAAATTCACTATTGAGCATGGAAACTCGATCAGAATTGTTCCAGACTACACTACAACCCTGTATAGAAAGAGAAACGTGTGCCAAGTCTCATATCATCCTGGTAATGAGAAGTAACACCACTACACATCCTTCTGAAATACAGCCAAGGTTTGGGAATTTATTTAAAAAAAAAAGGTAAAGACAAACTAAAAGTCAGGTAACAGACTAGCATATCTGGATACCTGATATGCAGTGGAAGTAAAACTAGAGATAATTTCAAAGATTCACCACTGAGATTCCCAGGGGCCAAAATGGCAAACATGATGGAGGGGAAAAAAAGATAATTTGGAAAACATGCCCGCAGGAATTGACTGAAATGATATACAAGAACAAGTGCTATGAGGGATCATTGGTTAGTGAAATTTAATACATTTGCAGTGAAAGTTAAAATACGGAAGTGGAAGCAGTATGCTTATTCAAAATGTCAGTGTTCCAAGCATGCTAAGGAAAAAAAGGTTTGGGAAGGTTTTTAAAGCAGAATAGGAGAGTGGACATGAGTAGAGGGGTTAGAAGAGTTATAAAGAAGATAAGTGGAAGTTGGAAGTTACTATCAAGTCTGTAAAGAAGGGCAAGGGCTAAGACAGTGATGAGATGGAGTGGAGAGGGATGTGATAGAACATAGGTAATTAATGTCACTTAATGGTAAGAAAAGGAAAGAAAATATATGTAGGGTTCTTAATAAGACAGGGATATGCAGAAAGAAATGGGAGCATCTGAAGTAGGGGTACTTTCTAGGGGCCTCACATTTATTCCAACTGTATATAGTAATTTTGATGAGACTCTTCATGATTTTAAGTTACATACACGGATCCTATCATTAAAGGTGGAATTTAAAGGCAGAAATGAGATAGGTGATCCCACAGTTTTTAAGAGACCCAGTCATTATGTTCCGGTGCCACATCCCTTGATAGCAGCATTTAGTAAAATGGTTGAAGATGACCTTTATAAGAGTAGGGCCGCTAATAAGAACAGGAAGCCGAATAAGGGTAATCTAGCATTCAAGCAGAGACAAGCCTTGAAATCACTACGTAGTGATCCTATGATAGTAATACGACCCGCAGATAAAGGCGGAGGGATCATGGTAATGGATGCACAGTTATATAATGATTGTATGATAGAGATGCTGGGAGATGATAGATTCTGTACCCCCGTCAGCCGAGATATGGTTTCTGGGTTCATAGATAGAACACATAATATGCTGGAGGATCTATTTAAGAGCTATGTGATCACTGGTCAGTTATGAGTTTTTAGATGTAACCCATCCTCTTATTCCTGTGATTCAGGACCTCCCAGAGATGCATAAAAATAGAGAGACCCCCACTGAGACTCATAGTGTCAAGGAGGGGTTGGTCCATGGAACCATTCTCGATATATATAGAGAAGTTTTTAAGACCAATTGTGGAAGCTAATGAGTTTATATTGAGGGATACGAAACAGTTCCTATTGGATCTATATGTATTCTTTAAGTACGTGCCCAATGACAAACAATATATTTTTTGTAACTATGGATGTACAATCCCTTTTTACCATCATCCCTAATAATGAGGGTGTCGAGGGTGGATAATAATATGAGGAGGAATTCTACTCTCACTGGAGCAGTGATTGATTTGTTAATGACTTTCTTGGAGGTGGTGTTGGAATGTAATGTGTTCTGTTTTGGGAACCAGTGTTATCTGCAAAGAGATGGCGTAGCTATGGGCACCTCGTGTGCCAATAGCTATGCCAATCTATTCATGGCAGCATGGGAGAGAGACTTCCTTTTTGGGATGCCAGGATATGTGGAGTCGGTAGTCTTCTACAGACGTTTTGTGGATGACTTGTTTTTCATCTGGACAGGTTCATCTGATGACCTGGTATCATTTGTTGGTGAGATTAACTCACTTTCTGGGTACCCTCAAGTTCAATTATGAATATTCAGCAGTTAGACTTCCATTTCTGGATATTTTTGTTGAAAGGCTGGGTAATGGTATGCTGAATACGGGTGTTTTCAGGAAACCATGTCATATGAATGTTTTATTACATCGACATAGTATGCACCCAGGACATGTCTATCGGAACATCATTAGAGGACAAGCTTTGAGGGTGTCCAGATATAATCCGAAAGACTCTGGGTTTACACGAGAGTTGGATGATTTATGTGACAGGTTCAGAGACCGGGGCTATAATGCCGTTGATGTTGAGAGAGGCATAGAAGGTATTGCTACTTTGAGGAGGGAAGTTGCAGTCCCGTATTTTTCTGCAGAGTATGAGAGGTTGAACAATGGGGCAGTGACTAATCCTACAGTGACTGGAAGAAACTCCATTGATGGATGTGTGGATGGGTCAACATCTAGATCTTTGGCATTCCCCCTGTTTTATACTAAGGATGTGGGCCAGATCACGGATATTGTAAGGGCACATTGGGATATCTTAATGGTTGACCCTGTGGTCAAGGAAGCAGTAGGTGTAGCCCTGAGGTTCACCTATAAAAATAAGATGAATCTGAAGAGACTTTTGTGTTACCCTAAAAGTGTTAGGTGTAGAGACTTCAACCGTATGTAGTACTATGCCATGTGGCCATTGTAGTTTTTGTGGTTTCATAGATTCCAATCCCATTTTTGTTCATACCTCTGACTCATCTAGGTATGTTTTCCGTGTGGCAGGGGACTGCATGTCTGTTGATATGGTTTACCTTGCCTCATGTGAAGCATGTCAGATATTTTATGTTGGGAAGACGAATAGGAGGCTTAGGGACAGGATCCGAGAACATTTATACCAGATTAGGATCAAATCTAAGGTCAATACACTATCCAAGCACGTCATTGATAATGATGACTCTCATGCCTTTAGGTTTAAAATAATAGAGGGGGTTAGCC
Source organism: Protopterus annectens (assembly GCF_019279795.1). Taxonomy (NCBI): domain Eukaryota; kingdom Metazoa; phylum Chordata; order Ceratodontiformes; family Protopteridae; genus Protopterus; species Protopterus annectens. Next base: position 286,565,929 of record NC_056751.1, on the reverse strand, counting down.
CCAGTTTTAGAGGTGGGGATATTAGGATATACACAGAGGAAAGGGAGACCATCTGGATTATAAGGCTGAGGTCCGATCAACCCTTGGACTTAATGGAAAGGTTTCGATTAAACCATTCCTGAAATCAAGGAAGTTGAAAGCCTGATGCAGGGCGGTTAGACTGAGAATGATGACACTTCCTTGTCTTTGAATATGTATACATTAGTTCATACGAACTTGAGAAGGATGTAATGTATGCCTATGATATAAAAACCAAAAAGGAACACCAGCACAAACCAACTTCCAAAGACCACACTCGGACCAAATAAACTTAGCGCTTTCATTCACTTTAATAACGTGAACTTCATCAGAAAAAACATACATCAACCCACCCCTTCCTTTTATAATAAATTAAATTAAATGACAGGAAATGATGCAATGAAAAAATAATATTCTAAATCAAAACAAAAAAAACATATAAAAATGTGTACATATATATATATATAATAATTAAACAAGGAATCCTACTTAGTGTCACTCAATTCAACATACGTACTTTATCTATACATTAAAAAACATTTCAAATTAATAACTTCATTTAGGCCAGGTGATACGTCCGCTCCAAATAGGAGCTGCCAAAATGCCTTTTTGCATTCCAATCTGTTGTTTAAATCCCCGGCTAATAAAACTTTATCAACACTACCTAAAACAAAAAACTCAAACTTTTTGAATGTAGTACAAGAAAGTGCATGTCTAGGTAGTGAATTGGTCTTATCTTTTTTCTTTATAGCTAAGGTGTGCTCGTATATCGTACGTTTTAGACTTCTCTTAGTTTTCACTATGTAATAATTTTTACATGTTGTGCAAGTGGCTAAATAAACCACACATTCACTGTTGCAACTGTAGTACTTTTTTGCCCAAAAAGTGTGTCTCAAATGTTCTACGATGGCAAAGGATGAATTACTAATGAATCTACATTGTTTACAGTTCATGCAACCAAAAGTTCCTTTCTTATTGGAGCATGCTCGGGCATTATTAATATCCACATCTTTTGTTGATTCCAACATCAACTTAATGTTGGTCATTCTTTTATAAGTGAATTTAGGTGTCACCCCTAAAATAGAAGCCAATTCCTTATTTCCAAGAATAATTCTGCAGTTGTTCTCAATAATATGTTTAATGTTCCACATTTCTCTAACTATAGGTAAAGGAAATGCAGTTTGGAATTCATTTGTGTTCATATCACTACTCCTTCTATTAATGTACGGGGGGCCCACCATTGAATCCCTCGAGTGTAAAATAGGTTTAGCTACCCCATTTCTAAGGTTTGTTACTTCACCTTCTATTCTCTTCAGCCATCCTGAATCATATCCTCTATCTATGAATAATGATCTTAAAAATAATAATTCTTCAGCAAAAACGTTAACCTACTTAGTCTTATAATCTGACCCTTGATGACTCCCTTCTTCATATGAAAGGGGTGCAAGCTGTCCCTGCGTAGATATTGATTTGCAAAGCATGACTTTCTAAATATTTTGCTCTTAAATTGTCTTGTACCGTTGTCTATACTTAAAGCCAAATCTAAGAAATTAATGTTTTCACCAAAACCACCAATTTTAAAAAATAAAAAAATCAGTAGTATTATTCAAATGTGTGACCAGTTCTACAAATTCTAGATAATCACCCGACCACAGAAAAAACAAATCATCAATGTATCTGTAGTATAGTTCCACTGTACTAAAACTGGAATGTGACTTGAGAAATGTTTGTTCCCAGTTTGCCATGACTAAGTTGGCAAAAGCTGGAGCAACTCTTGCCCCCATGGCTACACCTGAGAGTTGTTTGTACAATACTTTGTTAAATCTAAAGTAGTTATTATCCAACACTAACTCCATTAAAGTACAGATGGTGTTAATCTTCTCACCTGAAAACTCTGTATTTCCAGTTAAATACTCCCTCATATATTCGAGACCTTTTTCCTGATTTATAAAAGTATATAAACTCCTCACATCCAATGTTCCAAAAAATATGGCTTTATTAGATGTGTCATAATCTCTCAAAATTTCGAGCAAATGCCAAGAATCTCTGAGATAATGTTCTGACTTCTGAACAACTGGGTTTAGAACACTATCTAACCAAATTGAAATATTTTCAGTCTTTGGATGTTTGGCTGAAAATGATGGGTCTAAACGGTGGATGTTTATCATTGTTTTGTATTTTTGGAATACCAAAAAATGTTGCTATTTTTGGATGTTCCACAAGTAAGAAATCATATTCCCTATTGTCTATCTCTCCTTGACAAAACATATCAAACAAAAGTGTGTCTAATCTTTTGAAACTACGTCCTTCTTGCTCAAAATTGACCTTCTTGTATGTACTTTGATCATCTAACATAGAACTTATAGACTCCTCATAATCTTTGTTGTTCATAATTACTATCTTGCCCCCCTTTATCTGCCTTCATAGTTCTAATGTCAGGATTTCTGGTTTGTTTTTAGAGCCAACATTTCTTCTTCAGATAAATTGTTTTCACCATTGTCACATATTCTTCTGAACTCACTTTCACAAATATTCTGAAACACCTGCAATGTGTTAAACAAGGGTGGATTGAATATGCTCGGTTTACAAGTTGTTTGTGTATTTGCTCAATCAATCCAACATCCTGCATTATGTATTTAAGATTGAGCTTTCTTAAAAATAATCTAAAATCCACCAACAATTTACCTACATTCATCCCACAAGCCGGGATGAAAGAAAAACCTTTCCTTAGCACATTTTCTACTTTTAAAGGAAGGGGTGTATCAGACAGGTTTAAAAGGGGGGTGGGTTGATGTATGTTTTTTCTGATGAAGTTCACGTTATTAAAGTGAATGAAAGCGCTACGTTTATTTGGTCCGAGTGTGGTCTTTGGATGTTGTAGGTCTGAAGAAGCCTAGTGGTGAAAGCGCTAGCCTGTGTGTGATATTTTTATGCATTAAAGCAACCTCTGGAGATTTTGTACAACTTTTTTGACTTTTATTTGGCAAGTGTTGTTTTATAGCCCGTGGTGCTGCGGTAGCATTGTCTCCTCACAGTAAGACGCTGTCCGGTTCGATTCTCAGCTAGAGCGTCTTCTGCTTGGAGACATGCATCAATGGGCGTACCTTCGTTGAAGGTTGTGCGTCAGGGCTGGTAACTCGGCACGTAAAAATCAACTACCAATCATTAGCGGACCGGAGTTCCGCTATGGCGACCCCTAACTGGGAAAAGCCGAAAGACACAAACAAACACATTTGGCAAGTGGTGTTTTGAGTACTTTGGATGAACACAGCTTTGCTCTACCTAGTGTCGCTCCAACTATTATTGATTTACATTTTAATCTTTGTTGTCTTAAAAACACTTAATGTTTACATTTTCATTTAAGCCTGGGGCTCTACAAGCACATAATTTTATTTGCCGTCTAGCTTCACGAGTTTCTGACTTGTCCTTAAAACTTCCCCCCCTTGGATCTAGTGACACACATTCTAATGCAGAAAACAAAAAAACTTTTCATATTGGGAACAAATAGTAGAATGCTTGTTTAAATAATGCATTATTTTTGTCTTTGATTTTAATACTGTACAGATGTTCCTTAATGCATTTTTCTAAATTACGAGTGGTCATACCAACATAAAAGCTGGGACATCCAGAACATAATGCAATATAAACCAACCCTGTAGTTTTACAATTATTTCTTTCCTTTAAATATATGTTAAAACTGAGATTTTCAATACAAAATGTGTTTAGTAACAGAGACACGACTTTACATGTACCACACTTATACATACCAATTTCCTTATCTATGTGTACTATGCATGTATCTGATTTTTCCAACTGTGTGTGTGTGTGTATGGATATACTTTTATTTCCCTGAAAGGCCAAAATACAGACGACCACAAAATCAAGATGAAAATCATGAAACGAAGAATCAATAATTGCATAAGTATTCTCAGGGCAAGTGAATACTTGTCCAGTTGGGGGTATTATGCTGTTTGTCCACTGTAGTGTGATCCCAGAGTTGGTATATATTGTTGGGGGGCAGCCCCCCACATTGGTGGCTGGGCTACGCCCCACCCCCCTCCTAGCTGGGTTTTAGGTGGTGTGCTGTTATTTACTGTTGATTTGGGCAAGTATTCATTTGCCCTGAGAATACTTACCTGATTCATGATTCCGCTTTTCGTGATTTTGGTCTCGATCTTGTGGTCATTGGTATTTTGGCTTTTCGGGAAGTAAAAGTAGACCCATATATATAATATATATGTGTGTGTGTGTGTGTGTGTGTGTGTGTATTTACACACATGTATGTCTGTACACGTATATGTGTGTGTGTGTGTGTGTGTGTGTCTGTATGTATGTATATATATATATATATATATATATATATATATATGTATATATATATATATATATATATATATATATATATACATATATATGTATATATGTGTGTGTGTGTGAGTGTGCGTGTATATATATATATATATATATATATATATATATATATATATATATATATATATATATCTATATATATATATATATATAGATATATATATATATATATAGGTTCATAGGTTGATACTAGGCTATCTGCCCTAGGGCATTTATAAGCCTAGCCAGAGTGTGTTTGGCTTTCGCCACCCTTTTAGATTAGTTGACTGTGCCTCTGTATAGTAGGTCACAGAAGGTAGCCCTTTTAAGGTTAGTTTACTGTACCTCTGTCAAGCAGGGACACAGGAGAGATCCCAGGGGTAAACTTACGTTCTCCCATCCACTCGTCAAGATTTCTCTTGAAGAGGGTCAATGAGGGGCTCTGCCTAACATGGATTGGGATTTTGTTCCAGAGTGAGGGGGGCCTCTGAGATATGAATCTGTCCCTCCAGCATGTCCTATTTATTTCTGTGCTGAGGTTCAAGTCCCTGGAGCGTGTAGCTCTAAGGGATTTGGATTTCCTGAGGTGAAGCATGTCCATTAATTCTGGGTTGGACATGGCTTTATACGTCAGACACAGATCGCCTCTGAGTAGGCAGTACGCAACTGAGTAGAACTGGAGTTTCTTTAGCCGAACTGCATAGGGCATCTGTTTGAGCCTCTTGATACTCTTGGTGAGATACTTTTGGGGTCTTTCCAGTTGCTGAAGGTGTCGGGTAAGGTCCATCCCAAATGGGGCATTGTACTCAGTTATGGGCCTGATAAGTGATGAGTAGAGGGGCACAATGACCTCTCTTGATCTAGATGTGAACCCTTTCATGATAAGGTGGGCTATATAGAAGGTCTTTCTAACCACTTTGGCAACGTGATTGTCAAAGGAGAGATTGCTATCTACTTGGGTCCCCAAGTCCCTAATTACTTCTTCAGTACTTAATGGATTACCACCTATGTGGTAATTTGTGGGCACTTTGTTTTTCCCTAAGGGGATGACTATGCACTTTTTGGCATTTAGCTTTAGGCCATGGCTCTGGCACCAGTTATCCGTCTCTGTGAGACCCTTTTGGAGGATGCTTGTGTCAGCTGGAGAGTCGATTACAGCACCCAGTTTGCAGTCATCTGTGAACTTGGTCAGCCATAGTCCACCTGTGTTAGCCTGTACCTCTGAGAAATATATACCGAACAAGAGAGATCCCAGGACTGAGCCTTGTGGGACACCACTTGTAACTGGTTTAGAGTCTGACATGGCACCTGCTGTTCTGACCATGTTGGTTCTATCCCTGAGCCAGTTTGCAACCCATCTTGTGACATAGGGGTTGATATTTAAGCTGGTGAGCTTCTTTATGATGCCCGAGTGGGGTATTGTGTCGAAGGCTTTTGCGAGGTCCAGGTAGGCTATGTGGACTACCTTCCCTTCATCTATGGCTTTGGTAACTCTTTCAAAGAAGTCGACCAGGTTCAAGAGGCAAGGTCTACCCTTAACCAAGCCGAATTGGGTAGGATTCAGTGTCTGGAGGTTCCCAATGTCTTTGTTGATGATTTCCATGATGATACGCTCCATAGCTTTGCAGACCAGGCTAGTCAGCCTTATAGGGTGATAGTTTCCGGGGTCTGTTGTGGCACCACCTTTGTGGAGTGGGACCACTGTTGCTGTACGCCATTCCTTGGGTACATATCCTGAAGTAAGGCTGAGATTGAACAGTGACTTTATATGAGGGTTTAGTTCTTCTTGGAGCTCATGTAAGATGCAGCCCGAGACACCGTCTGGTCCCATTGATGCTATGTTTTTTTGCTTTGGAGAGGGCAGCTCTCACCTGTGCATCTGTGATCTCAGGAAGGCTACATTCTGTTGGGATAGACATTTGCTCTTTTGGGGGGAAGGGGGAGAGAAGTTTGCACTGAACCTTTCTGCCAGGATGTTGGCAATGTCTGTGAGTTCAGTGTATTTTTTGGCATTTTGCACTAACTCAGAGCATATCTGGGAGTTGCCTCCCAGGTTTCTGACATAACTAAAGAAGGCGTTGTGATTATCTTTAGTGTCTTGTGCAATTTTACTTTCGAAGCTGGCCTTAGATGATTTTATGAGGGATTGTAGTTTCTTGCTAGTACTGATCAGTGACGCCTTCCCTTTTTGGGATTTTGCTCTGTCATGTAGTAGCTTTCTCCTTCTGTTGTATAGCTTATTTATGGCCGGGGTCCACCAGACTTGTCTCCTGCCTTTGGAGGAGTGAGTCTTGGTTTTATTTGGGATAGCGTGCTCCATGCATTCCTGTAGGTGTCCATAGAATGCTTTTGTAAAGGATTCTGCATTTTGGGCCTTATTTTCCACTTGCCCGGGGGCTTTGGAGGATTCCACCTCAGGTTTGAGAAGTGTGACGTTTGCTTTTGAGAAGTTCTTCACCGTGGTTTCCTTGGCTAGGGGTGGGGACGGAATATGGATGTCCAGTGAGATTTGTTTATGGTCTGATCTTACCAATGAGGGGTATGCCTCTGGTGTGGAACATAGAGATCCCATGTTGGTGATGACCAGATCCAATATGTTTTCCCCTCTTGTGGGAGTGGTGACCATTTGTTCCATAGCATTTGAGTTTATAAATTCTAGGAACCGTTGGGCGAGGGTGTTTGGGCTTGAGTAGTTTTCCCAATCGATGTTTGGGTAGTTGAAGTCACCCAATATAATAGTGTTTGGAGAGACCTTCATATTCTCCAGTGTTCTCAGGAAAGCTGAGTGAGGTTCCTGTGTTTGGGAGGGTGGTCTGTAGCAGGCTACAAACTGAAAGTCGTTTTTTCCCACTGTTAGTTGCACATGGATGGTCTCCGATGCTTCGTGCAGTGCCACTAACCTGGAGGTTTGGGTATCTTTGATAAATATGGATACTCCCCCTCCTTTTGTGGTTCGGTCCGAGTTTTGTGGCCGGAAAGCATGGTATGAAGTATAACCTGTTAGTGCTGGGGTGCTCTTTGGAGCCTGTTATTGCACAGCTGTCAATATTCTCCATACTGAGGAGAGTCTCGAGTGCGTGCATCTTGAGGTTTAGAGTTCTGGCGTTGAGCAGCATTACTCTTAGTTTTTTTTCTTTGTGTTATCTATGGGGGTGGGTTTGTCTTTTGAGCCTTGCCTAAAAAACGCACTATGGGGGAGGCAAGAGCCTTTGCCAGTATTCAAAAACCCAGGGATGACAGGTGCAAGCCGTCCCTAGCGAAGCAACGTGGCTTGTCGAGCATGTATATATATATATATATATATATATATATATATTTATTTTACTATTAAAATGTGGAACGGCACTTATGCCATACTGGGATGGTTGAACACATGTTTCCAGTTTCTGTAATGCCGATCTGAAAATGTTTGAAACTACAGTAGCGAATGTTGGTGTTCATTCGCTAATATGAGGGTGACGCTCTGAGTGGAGATTGCACTACAGCAAGGATGGGGAAATTTGCCCTCTTCCTTACTGTAGTGTGATCTTGGAATTGGTATATATATTATGCAGGGGGTGTGGCGACGCAACCCCCCACATGGGGGGTGCAGAGGTGGTTGCCCCCCTGCAAAAACCTTAAAAACTTTTGCTTTACACTTAAATTCTCACGGCAGTTTCACAACAATGACCTTGAGGGTATGATGTCATTTCTTGATATTTCAAATAATTTTGAATGCAGACATCGAGGTGATGACATTCTATACAATGATGATAGTAAACCATATGTAATATTTGTATCCGTGATTGTGTGTGTGGTTTTGAGGGGAGAGCTGGATGGGGTGCCATGAGACAGAAGTGTGCACCAGAATTTTGAAGGGTACAATGACCAAACAAGAAATTTTTGGGGAAAAGAACATGAGGAACTTCAGCCAGATGAGGTAAGAAAGAAGGAATAGAGTGGGGAAGAGAGCAGGAGAAGTATATAAAGGACAGTAGAGTTATAGGTGAGAACAGGAATAGAAACCCATTAAAATAAACGATAGTGTGGTTGGAGTTAGAGCGGTTGATAGTACAAGGACGTATTGGGAAGGGGAATGGGAAAGCTGGGTATAAGATGACAATGCTATAGAGAGGAAATGGGAGTAATAGAAGGCAAGTAGAAAAAGGACAAAGCTGGCCTCCTTAAGAGCTTGTGTACTAAGAAGCAACACTGCTCTCAAACAAAATAAAAAGTAAAAAAAAAATGTGTGCACACACTCGCAGACTTCACTGGTCATATGCAGCTGTGGTACTCTAGTATAGGGAGGTGGAGGAAAGAGCTCATTAAGACATGGGAGGAAGAGAGAATAGATTCATGCTAGCTGTCTGTGTTGGAAATATCATACCTGAGCTAGTATAAAACAAGTATGTGCAAAAAGGGGGGGGGTGTAAAAGTTGTCCTGCTTCAGAAGACTAAATCAAAGTAAATGCCAGAAAAAAGTTGATATCAGAAAAGATTTTGGAAGAAATAGAGCGTATGGTGGTAGGCAGCAGTACTGTTTGAGAAAGGAACCATCACTGGGAAGTGATGATGACAGGTGGGTAATCTGGGCATCCAAAATCAACAGCAGAAAATGGAAGTAAGGAACATACGTACGTACACTGAATAGATAAGATAAAGGATTTTTCTAAACTTCCTTTGAAAGATGGAAGCAGATGGAGGAACAAAATTAAATACAGATAATGACTGGGGATTTCATTTCAGCAGTGAAGGATGCAGAGGGTAGGAAGAGTGGCAGAAGAAGTAGAATTGAAGATGAAAAAGCAGGGAGCAAGAAATGGAGAAAGATTGGATGGCTTTATGAAAGATATTACGTGAAGGAGAAAGACAGTGTGCGTATTGGACTATTGCAGTAAACTGACCTGATTCATGGTACGGAGAGTTGACAGATATAAAATGGAGAGTTGGACATCGAGGCTGGAAGAGCCTTGGACCATACACCAGTAGTATTAACAATGAGAGATGGCTGTACTAAAAAGAAAACCTAGTGGAGGTACATATGCAGATGAGGAACAAAGGAGAAGAAACACAAGCTAAGAGAGTAGGAAAAGACAGCATAATGGATAAGGAAGATATAGGGACAGAGAGATTGTATATAAAATGCGGGAAGAACATGCTGAAATACGCTGAGAATAAGTTGAAATTAGCGTAAAAGAAAGTTGAGAAGGGGAAAGAACAGAGTGGAAGGAGGAGGAGGAAAAGTCAAGATGCCAGAATGAAAAGTGAAATACTGCAAAGATAAAAGCTGAGCTATTAAGTGGGAATTAAATTTGGTGAAGTCTGAAAAAAAAAACAAGGAAAATAATAGCATGGAGGCTGAAATAGAAGGAGTGTAGGAAGTTAAGGAAAGAAGACGTCATTGGATAAACAAGAAGCAATAATGGAAGTACTAGCTCACTTCTGTGGAGATATGTGCAACTCCTTGAGAGATGGAGATATCATAAAAGTAATTCAGATGTAAACAGGGGAAAAAAATAACAGATCATCACTTGAGCACAAAAATTACAGAGGAAGTGATAGGGCAGTAAAAGGCTCGGTGATGATAGGGCAGTAGACACTTCTCGGAAGATTTGTATAGCTCATTGCCAGATGGGGGAGGGGCTGTCAGATAAGTAATACAAATGGAAACAGAAGCAATGGAAGATCATCTGAGCAAGGAAGTTGCAGAGGAAGTGGTACAGGGGGCAGTAAAGTGCTTAAAGGGGAAAAGGCAATTGTAAGCAGATGGGTACCTAGCAGAATTATATAAAAGGAATTGAAAGCGCAGTAAGGGTGGCCTGATGCGGTTATACAACAAATGATGAATTACAAAAGTTATGGTGGTCCTGTTACAAGGAAGAGAAAAAATGGACCCAATGGCTTATGACTAGTAAGAATATTAATAATAAAAAGCAGATACTGTAGTGCCAGCCAAGGTCTTCATAAGCAGACTAGAGAATATTCTTACAAAAGTTGATGTACATTTAAGTCAGGTAGAAGTTGCGCTGAGAAGATTCTCAGTAGATAACTGAAGGATTCTATTGCAGTTCATGGAAGTTGATGAAAAGAGGGACGAAAGAGCATGAGTAATCCTTTATGATGTTAAGAAAATGTTTGACTCAGTGGAATGTGTGTGCCTTTGGAAAATACTGGGCTGTTCAGAAATTCCTGGTTTTACATCTCATTCTATGCTTTAGTCACACATTCAATAGAAATGACTAACAGACTTCCAAAGCAGACTAGTGTGAGAAACTGATACTTTATTTTTTGCAAGAAGACCTTAGGGTTTGGCAGAGGTATCAAGAAGGATATCTTTATCCTGAATTAATTTATATGCCCATTTGATCTCTGGCCAAAGAGGTTCCTTCTAGTTCGGGATGACTGTCAAAAGTATGTTGCTTGTTTCTTAGGGGAATGGTGCTAGCACTGGTTTGTGTATGTAGGAAACATTTGTAATAATCTTTTGGGTATATAAAGACAAAAAATGGTCATCCAGGCAGCCAAGTACATTCTGAAGAGTGCAGCATACAGGAGACTGTAGGAAATATACCTTTTCTGAGGAGTGGTAACTTTCTCCTTTATTAATAACTGCCAGTATGTGAATGACATCTGCTTCTTGTGTCATTAATGACTGAATGAATAGATGAGAAAGAACCTTTGCTGTGACAGCACCAGAAAATGTAGAACTCCATATGTCAACCATAAGAGCATGCATTGTTCCCTTTTCAGAACCTTTAGAGAAGCAGTTATGCCAAATCACTTTGAGAAGAAATCATTCTTATTTAGTTTAAAATCAACCAGTTTCTTGAAATAAATTAACCACCCCTTTGTTTAATTGCGAGCCCATCGAAAGTCCCTTTTGGCACAGTTCTTAAGCATTCTAACGTAGTTGCATCACTCCTGTTTAATTCTGCATAATAGAGAAGCAACAATTTGAAACTTGTCCCTTTCAGGTTTAAGTGGTATTAGATGTATATTGTTGTTGTTTGTATTATTATCATTATTATCATTATTATTGTTATTTTGTTATTGTTATTATTTTGATTAATTTATAGCCTTTTAATTTATGTTACTGCCTGCCTAGACATAACAGTGAAGGTTAAAATATTTAACTCAAGTTGTCCTTTCAGAACTATGAATAATGTATATCGTCCACACCTGTTAATGTGATTCTGTCCAGAGGTCACTGTAATTAAGCAGAATCCTGAGAGAAATGATAAAATATCTAACCTAGTTTAAACAGACAAATCTTTTTTCTGCATACCTCCCTGAAATTTCTTCCTAGCAGTAACACTAAGTGTAAGCATCCAGGTAATGTTAAAAAGTTGTGAACCCTAACATCCAAGTGTGGAGTAGCCACATAGAATCATTATAGTATTTAAGGATAAGCCATTCATGAAGTACAAATAAATTGTAAGTTTCTGATTGTCAGCTATTTTTTAGTACAACCTCCTAGTGGTATTTCTAATAAAGTGCCATATGTTTGTTGCATCATTTTTGGGGATCCACTTAACTCTGTCCTAAATATTTAATGGAGCATACAGTCCGCTCTGCCAGGAAATATTCTTTTCAAGACGGTGAGAGAGTATAACTTAACAGGGTTCATTTTATGGTAGAAGACTTAATAATAGTTAAGAAAATGAGCCACAAGTGTGATAAGTGTCTTTGGAGAGAAAGGAGAGTACCAGCAAATATCTTCTTGCCTCTTGAATGAAATATTGGTCCAAGGGTCTGGTAATCAGTAAGAATTTTCCAAGATTAATAGCAAGGGTTTCAGTAGTTGAAGCAAGTAAATTAGGATATAAGGGGTCATCCTTATCTAGTGCCAGAATGGTGAGGAGATATTCCGGGAAGTATTTGAAACCAGCCTGGATAAACCAGCCCTGATTTTTTTTTTATCCGTCCCCAATTTCCTGGATTTTCTAAGTTTGCTTGCAATAAACTTGAGATAGAGATACATGTTTCCAAAATATGTACTTTCTCTTCTCATAGAGTTTTATGCACAGTCAAATCATATCATCAGGGTTAATCAAAGGTGTTTTATCATTTAAAATGTTAGAGATAAGGATAACCGGTATTACTCTGTGTGTACCATCACTATGTGAGGAATTAGGAGTGTAAGCAACTTCAGATAACTTTATATGCTTGGTTGTTGATACGTACATCTCCTAGAGATGTACAAAATGTGGGCAACTTTGTTTGAAATGTTAGTATAGACACGCACTGGCGAGCGTTGCAGACAGCATAGTTCAAACAACTAACACTTAAAGGACATTATTAACCATCCTGACTTCGTGTGAGGGGAAAATAGGAAGGCAATTTTAGTTACCTTACTGAATGGAAAAGTGGTTAGCATTGTCGCCTTACAGCAAGAGGTTATCCGGTTCGATCCTCAGCTAGGGTGCCTTCTGTGCTGAGTCTGCATGTCCTCCCTGTGGTCGCGTGGGTTTCCTCCAGGTGCTCCGGTTTCCTCCCACATCCCAAAGACATGCTGTAGGTGGATTGGACACTCTAAATTGGCCTTAGGCATGAGTGTGTACGTGCGTGTGTGTGCCTTCTGTGGAAGCTTGGGCGCCAGGCTGGCAACTCGACACTGTAAAACTCCACTGCCAATCATGAGTGGACAGATGATCCACTGTGGTGACCCCTAACTGGGAAAAGCCGAAAGAAGAAGACTGAATGAAAAAAAAAAAAAAACACCACCAAGTATACCCCTAGATCTGTGTACAAAGAGTGAACTTTCAGGGGCTATAGAACTAAAAGCCCAAAGGCTGAACCTCTTGACCAACAGAAGGGAAGGAAGTAAAAGGAAAGTTTCAGTTGCTGAAATATCAGAATCTCTGACACTTGAATCAAAGAAGTACTAAAACCTGACAAAGAAAAAAATGAGTTCCCTATACAATAGTTAGTATTTCATATAATTGTAAAATTCACAAGTCTGTAGTCTGCAACAAATTCTGTATTTATATGCATAGCTTTCAGTCCACAGAGAACTGTTCTAGCTGTTCATCATGGCTGTGCCACAATAAGCTGTAGTAGTTGCACAATAAAATCTTGCATCTGTTAACCAGGAACAGTCCATCTTAAAAAACAGCAATGTGTGACTTGCCATAAAAGTGTGCGTCTGTTTTGTTGGGTAGTGACATTTGCTCAAGGTATCACTAGCAGAAGCAGCTTTTTTTGCCATTAGAAAGGGATTATTTGTATTTATTTATTTATTTTTTACATTTGTTTACAGGGAAAGTATAACTGGACAAAATGTCTTTTTTTCAGTGGAGGACAAGGGAGAAAAGCTCCACATTTATAAATAGCAGTATGAGACATATACAACGCACAGATACAAATGTTGATTCAATCGCAGATATGAGCACAAAATGAAAAATACATGTTCTGCATTTCACGAATACAATCATATAGTCTAGGTAGAAATAAAAAGAATAACAGTCCTGTGATTGAAGGTAAAAAAACAAGGAAGTATACATATGCTTAGTAGAGTATACTGTTCAGATACAAAAATAACTGTATGTGTTCTTTTAGCTGCCTTAAGACATCAATTTCCTAAGCAGGGTTTGTGCAAGAGCAGGTCCAGGATTCAGATTGGTGTGATTTGAGACATTTTTTAAAGTTGGAACTGTTGATGGTAGTTATGGCAGGGAATTCCAAGTTTTGGCTATGTAATTTGAATGAAGTGAAACTCCAGCTGCATTGTTAGGTTTGGATATATTTAATAAGGATTTGTTAGTGGAACGCAATACCCTGTTACTGGAGTAGTGTATCAGTAGATTTTGAAGTACTGGTGTTTTTTTTCTGGCTGATTTAGTAGTCGATGGGACGAAGGTGAGTTGATTATAAGCAAGTAGATTTGGTAGTTCGAGCCGAGATCGTTGTTTTAAAGTCAATGATGGGATCTGAAATTTTGGTTCTGTAGCAAAACTTTGCAATTTTATTAGAGCAAGTTTCAAGTTTTGCTAGGTCAGATTTCTTAATATTTGTGAGAAATTGTGATGCGTATAGTAATGTAGATATAAGATGGGTTCTTGCTGTAGTGGCCTTTGAAGATTTGTTTAGAAACTGACTATTTCTGTACAGGATTCTTAGCTTTTTCTGAACTTTTTTTATTGTCTGTGACATGTGTATGTCAAATTTCATATTGTGGTCAATGAGCACTCTTAAGTCATTTTGTTTGTGAAACCAGATAAGTAATTGTATGGTTTGATGATGATGTATTAAATGGTGGGTGGGGGTCTGCAGCTCTAGTTGGATAGAAGAGCACGAGTTTTGTTTTGTTAGGGTTAAGTATAAGTTGTGCATTGTTTTGCCAAGATTCCAATGCATTGAATGACTGCTGGATGATATTTTTGAATTTTTGTAGTGTTTGGGTGGCATAAATCCGGGTGGAATTGTCCACTTATTGAACTATGGAGGCAAATTGGGTGGCAGTATGAAGATTGCAGGTAAAGATAATAAAAAGGAGAGGACCCAGAACAGATACCTTTGGTACTTTAATGTTACAGGCAGTAGTGAAAAAGGAGTTAATAGAGCATTAATAAATTATGAAACTTGTTTGTTCAATGCAAAGTGATAGCAGCATACCCGAATATTTGTAAAGTAATTGCCCACCACCCAACAAGGCAGCATGTAATATCTACTGTAGTTTTACTCACAGGTTGTTTTTAAAGGCATGCTCTATAAATCACTTCGAGCAAAATGTAAAAGTAGGAAGGGCAAGAGTCCTTAAAATATGTAGAAACCTAAAAAAAACATTAAAAATACAGTTGGTGCAGAGTGTTAAGGTTGTGAGCTGTTGAGAATTTGCTTTCCACACCGAAGGTACAAGGTTTGATTTCTTTTACCTCTGTGTGATACTGAGTAAGTGAGAAAATGCTCCCAGGTCATCCCAAACATGTGACACTTGTGTCCAGCAGATTTACCTGGTTAAATGTGTAAAATAAATAAATTATACCTCTGCAGTACTCATGAAAAAGTCAGAGATGGTATTTGCAGCCGTGCAGCTAAAAAAATATGAAACCAGTATAAAATTATATGATTCTGCATATATTTTGATGCATCCAGTGAAAGAGAAAAGACCACCTTTTAAAACCCATGCAAGGGTAGTGTAGTGGACTATAGATAAAAGCCGTCCTGTTAGGTGCAGTTTAATCGTTATGGCAGGTATTGTAAAAAGCAGGGCTAATTCAGGTGGCCACATCACCTCTTTCAACAAGTAACTTCTAAAGGTTATATTAAGCCTGTTTTTCTTGAAATAAGCAAAGACTGATGTGTAATCCTCCCAACATTCAGGAGGATGCACTAGAGGGAGCGTCATTATTAATGTTGTTATTATTGTTATTGTTATTGTTATTATTATTATTAGTAGTAGTAGAAAACACTGTATTAGTTATAGTAATGTTACCAAAAGCTAGCTACAAGAGAATCATGAGTTTGGAAGGTTGCAACATCTATCCATATCTGTGGATTTACCCTATTTATTGTTAATCATAATTGGAAACATCATTATGATCATTCCAGGGTTTAATATTTCTGCTAAAATATATATATTACATACTCGGTAACTTTTGTAATAAAGGAAAAAAATTAAAATGTTACTGAGATTGTTGGGATTCTCCATATATTCTTTAGAATATGAAGATATGATATTGTTAATCCTCGTTCATTCCTTACGTATGGCTATCAGTTCCGACCTCGGAACCTAGCCGGCCATCTTCCAAGCTCGCGTCAGCTACAAACTCTCGAGCTAAAAATCTTTTACCCAGAATTCCCCTCTCCCTGTTACCTCAGATTTCGTTTGCCACATCACCATTTGGTCGTGTCAAGCTACTTCTCTTGAGCTAAGTACAAAATTTGTTGTCATTCTAGTCTAAAACAACTTTTTCTCTCAGGAAAGTTTCTAATTTGTTTTCTCTTAAATTATCGCATTTAGTGACTATCTCTTCTTAAATTTTTTTCAATCTTTTTACCGCAAGGTATTTTCTTCTATACCATCGTTGGTAGACCCCTCTTCTTCATTACCTTCTGGTATTTCTGGGACCATTGCTGGTATTCTTTCTGATTTCATTCTTTTCTGTCATGGATAAAAAAGGTAGTCCAGGATTTAAGAGATGTTCAAACTGTGGACATAAATTACCTACTTCAGATGCACATTCTCTGTGTGTCTATTGTTTGGGTGTGCCTCATTTATCAGTTGATCCGCCCTGTGCAATTTGTAAGAACTTCTCTAACAGGACGTTGATTGAGAGGAAAAATAAATTGCTACTGAGGGGACTACTCACATCTCCCTTCTCAGAGGCTATTTCTGGGTCGGAGGCCTCAACACCTCCTAGATCCAATAAGAAAAAAACTGATGATCTTTCAAAGGCCAAATCTCTTCCTTTGTCCCCGGCTGGGGACTCCCATCAACCAAGACCCAAGAAGGCTAAGCTTTGTACTTCGGATCTGACTCTTTCGGCTCCAGCGCTTTTCGTGCCTAGATCCTCGGCACCGAGGCCACTGGTGCCATCTCTGACTTCAGCACCGAGGCTGTCAGCGCCATCTGTGACTTCGGCACTGACTAACGTGCCCTTACCGAGGGGCTTCTCTGTTCAGACCTCTCTACCGGCACCGACTATGCTGTCGGCACAGACTTAACCACATCGGCTCCGATACCTTACCCGGAACCAACAATTCAGTCACTGACACCAGTTTTTTCGGTTCCAACTTCGGCACCGACCTTACTGTCTGTGCAGACCATGACTTTAGCACTGATGATTTCCTCAGTGCAGACACCTGTAGTACAGTCCCTTACAGCACCATTGTTTTCAGTGCAGACTGGTGATGTGGGCACCGAGCTTGTCCCATCTCTGGATAGACCTGACTCCCCCTCAGCCGTGTCCGTGAAATCCACTAGAAGCCTCTCTGAACACGACGTGTTGCTTCTTGTGGATCAAGTGCTTTTGGCCAGAGGTATCCTGCCCCCAAGGACCTGTCCTTCCTTGGGAGGTGATCATCCTTTGCCAAAGGCCCCCACTTATTCTCCTCCTTCATTGCCTTTGAAGCCCTTTGATATAGCACAGTCTTCCCCCCTCTACGGTTCCCTTCATGGACCTCACTATGGAATCGCAGTTGTCTTCGTGGCAGGAGAGTTTTGCTACGACCCAGGATGTCAGCTGTGGCATACGTAATTTGGTGTTTCACAGCCATCCAGGGACTTCGAGTCGGCAGGCTGAGCCACTTAGGGGAGGGGTGACCCCTGTCCAGGACACTCACCCCTCTTCAGGTGGACCAGCATTCCAACTAATGGAGAAGGCTTTGGCATCTGCTGGCGATACTGTGCTGTCAACCCCCCCCCCTGGCCCGCTATGTGCACAAGTCGCTCCTAGTGGACACCAGGCGCAAGGGCCTCAGGATGTACTCCCACAGGAAACCCCTTTTGCGTTGTCTTCCCTAGCTTCTTCCCCTGAGGAAGTTCATCGCAAAAGCTGATGCAAGAGGAAGCACATGGACTCCACAGAGCAGTCCCTTACTGAAGACACAGACTTTGATGATGGGGAAGGGTATCCTTTGGTGATATCCTCGCAATCCTTAAACAGAGAGGTGACTGGCAGCCCTCTAACCCGACCTCTGAAGAGTCTGTGTTCCTGCAGGCCTTTCGCACCCAGCCCCCTACCTCCTGGGATGTTATTCGTGTTTCACTGTTGCTGTCATTACATTTGGGTAATCTGCTGGAAGGTTGCCCTCAGTCGGCCTGAATTCCAAAGTCTTGGGTCCTGCATCTGCTGCTGTCTCTTCTTCCATGACGTCAGGTCGTCAGGGGTATAAAACAAGCAGCCAACACCATTTTCCTTAGTCTTTCTTGCCGCGTGGTGCCCGAAGCAGAAGCATATTGCAAGTGCCGGTCGGCCAACTCCTGAAATATTCATGTCTGAGTTTCAGAACCGAAGTCTTCACTAAAGCCAAGTACCCCATTGGGGAAACTTTTTTCTTGCTCCAGACCAATGTCAGAAAAAGTTAATTGTACTACTTGTGGGAAGCAAATACCTCATAAGGATTTCCATCTGTACTGTATTCCTTGCCTAGGCCCTGATCACAATGTTACTGGTTGTCGGTTTTGTGCTAGATTTAACCATCGCACTATTAAGTGTCGGTATAATTTTGCCTTAAAATATTTGGAAGCAGGTTTAATTATCCAAAAATGTCGTTGGATAGTAATCAGACTACCGGCGTTTACAAAAAACGCAAAGAAAAGAACAGAGACAAACATCCGAGGTCCAAAACCGACGACGAAGCTTCTCCTAAGCCAGTCGCCGGTTCACCGGTTCTCAGTGAGGCGCTTTCGCAGCGCCTGATACCCGCTACTTTAGAGTCGCAGGCCGCTACCGACTCCCACGTGGAGTCGGCCATGCCGCTAGATACACAAAGTATTGGACCCACGCTAATCCCTCAGATGTGTCCGGAGCCTCTGAGCAGGTACCGGCTTCTGAGAGTGTATTCAGACCTCAGCATTTTTACATTAAACCGACGACCGCTGCAAAGACCAAGACTAAAGCATCTTCTAAAACAAAGAAACCTACTCATGAGCCACGTGTACAGACCTCTATGCCCAGAAAACAGATGATCAAAATGGCTGAAGACCTGATTACCTTGATCAGGGGTTCCCATCCCCCTCCTGATAAGAGGCCTAGGCAAGACACTGATTATGAATCTTCAGATCAGGTTTCCATTGCTTCTGATTCCTCTTCTGATCAGGAATATTCTTTAACCCCCTATGAGGATTCTGATGCAGAGGAATCAATTCCTTCTGCATCTCCACCTGAGGATTATTCATTTGGGGATCCTTGAATACTTTGAGGGAGCATTTTCACTGGGAAAGCCAATACTTCTCAGAATCTAAGAACAGGCTCAGAGATTTCCTTCTTCTACCCCAGCACAGGCCTTTAGCCATACCCCCTGTGTTAGACATAGTGGATGATGTGTTTTCGGAGTCTAGCTTGACCCCTGACTCCTTACCTCCAGCTCCTAGTAAGCCAGACAGATATTATAGGGTCCCTGACTCGCACACATTTTTATTTAGAAACCCTGCTGCTGATCCAGAGACTATTTCACAGGGTCCAAAGGGAGTTAAGGCCTCAACAGCAAAAAATCCTACACCCTTTGGCAGAGATTCAAGGGCACTGGATAGATGGGGAAAAAAGGTTTACACATCTGCAACCATGGCAATTAGGGCCTTAAACTGTCAGTTTCATATGCTCAAATATCAACAGCATGTTATAGGATTGCTTAAACAGAAAATTGTTAAATTCTGAATGTGCAGAGAATAAAGAAATGCAGGATTTATTGCATGCAGCTGAACAAGTTGGAAAGCATACTTTGCAATATGGTTTTGATTCTTTGGAGGCCTCATGCAGGACCGCAGTTACGGGATTAGGAGGCATGCCTGGTTAAAGGAACAAAATCTGCCTGATCATTTGTTTGTTTGTGTCTTTCGGCTTTTCCCGGTTAGGGGTCGCCACAGCGGAACTCCGGTCTGCTAATGATTGGTAGTGGATTTTTACATACCGGGTTACCAGCCCTGATGCACAGCCTTCAACGAAGGCACACCCCATTCACATATGCCTCCACACAAAAGACGCTCTAGCTGAGAATCGAACGGGACAACGTCTTGCTGTGAGGCGACAACGCTACTGCAGCACCACCACCGCAGTTTTTAAAATCTGCCTGATCATGTTAAAGCTAAATTACTAGATGCACCTTTACAGCATGATACTTTGTTTGTTGTTAAGGCAGAAGAGGTATTAAAGAAAATGGAAGACAAGGCTAAGTCTATGCAAACTGTTAAAGACTTCTTACAAGTGCAGCCACCGAGATTCAGTAGACACTGGCCTACAAAAAATTGGTCCTTCCCTGTGTCAGAAAGAGCTCAAAGGGGCAAATCCAGATGCCCTAGGGGTTCCAGATACCAGGCACAAGATTCATACAGGTCAAAGCAATGGGGGCGCTTCTACTTCTAAATCTGGAAGAGATCAAATGCAAACCTACAGAAAACAGTCCCAATTACTTTCCTCTCAAGTGATAACCCAGGACAAGTGGGTTCTAAATGTAGTGTCACAGGGTTACAGATTCCATTTCCATACTCTGTCAAGGGCAAATGGTTGGCCAGATCTGCCACAAAATCAATGGGCAGAGGCACAGAAACCGGTTACGTCCCTCATGGACATGGGGGCCATTCAGCTAGTACCAGAACAGGAGCAAGGACAAGGGTTTTATTCAAGACTGTTCTTGGTACCCAGAAAGGACAAGGCCTGGTGGCCAATACTGAACCTATCTATTTTGAACACATACCTGGATATCCCAAAATTCAAAATACTGACCTTGCAACAGCTTCTGCCCATGCTGGGCAAGAATGCTTGCCTAGTGACATTAGACCTAAAAAAGGCATACCTGCATGTCCCAATAAGACAGTCGTGCAGAAGATACCTCAGATTCAAGGCTGGTTCAATGCATTACCAATTCTCTGCACTGCCCTTTGGCTTATCTACTGCGCCCAGGGTCTTCACAAAGTGCCTGGTACCAGTAATTGCATTCTGCAGACAAAAAGGTATTCAAATATATCCGTACTTGGATGACTGTCTTATTCAAGCAGAGAACAAGGACATTCTTCTTCATCATCTGGCGTTTGTGCAAAGGCTTCCAACATGCCTAGGGTACACAGTAAATGAAAAGAAATCACATCTTGTACCCACTCAAAAGATAGCATTCCTGGGTGCAAGCTTGAATACAACTGCCCCAGATGGCTTACCTCATGCCAGTCAAACAAAGGCAACTGACTACTTATTTCAAAAAGATGGCAACAAAGGCCCAGTTATCTGCAAGACAAATTCTGCAGGCTTTGGGCTTCATGGCATCTTGCATCCTACTAATTCAATATGCAAGACTGCATATGAGGAAACTTCAGTGGTACCTAAAGAGTGTTTGGGCTCAACATTGTCACAGTCTGGAAACAATGAATCTGAAGTAGGAACTTCATTTGTCAGCAACCTGTGGGATACGGATCCGATCTCGGATCCGAGCCGGCAACTTCTAACATACCATAGAACCGAGCTCCTAGCTCCTCCCCCTTACCCATAATCCCCTACCTGCCCTAACTGACCTCAGATCTAGTTTGCCGCTCTTCAAGCAACAGCTAGGTTCAGAGCTCTTGGCGTTTTGTGAGAAAAAAAGTTTTGTATTTTTTCTTTCTGAGTGACTGGTTGTGTGTGTGGTAGGTTTACCCTTACTCCTTTTTATATCTTACATACTTTTGATTTATTTTAAGAATATTTCTCCCTCCCCCGCTGGTAGTAGCATGTGTGTGACTGAGTGTTAGGGGCCTAGTGAGTGTGCTTTCCTACAGTATGTCGGAGGCCCCTAAGGCAATTTTTTCGAAATGCACCGAGTATGGTCCCAAGCTTTCACCTGCTGATGGCCACACTCGGTGCGTTAGGTGCGTTGGGGTTGAACACCTCTCTTCGGGTTGCGCGATTTGCGCGGCGTTCAACCCCAGGGCACTCAAGGATCGAAGGTCGAAGCTAGTTCTGGCGGGCCTTCTACCCCCAGACTCTGCTTCGGCCTTCGGTGCTTTGGTGCCCGCTACCCCCCCGGTAGTGGTCACTCCTGCCTCCCTTCCTCCGGCCGGGACTCAACCTCCCGCTTTGGCTCCGGAGGATAGGGAGGCCAGGAAAGAGAAGCGGCGGGAGAAGCACCTTAAGCGGCGGGCCGAGGACTTTTCATTGGCCCCGCCCGCCAAGAGGGCTTCCCCATCCAAGTCTTCTCGATCTCCTCCTCCTCGGATCTGATCCCCTTGTTTCTCCCCGGGACCCGAGGAGGAGGTGATCCAGTCCCCGTCGAGGTCATCGAGGCGACACTCCAGGTCTGCCTCGGTGGCCTCGTCGAGGTCCACTTTTAGCATGTCTGATGCGGATATGGACCGGATGATGAGGAGATTCATCCAGGCCCAGATGCAGATGGGAGTGCTCTTGCCTCCACCCCCTCTGGGGGGGGGGGGAGCTCGACCCCTTTTTTCGCTCCTATAGCTCCTTCTCCGACCCGCATTCCAGGCTCGGAGCCGAGCCACGTTGGATCTGGGGGTAGGTCGGAGCCGACCGTGCTGGGCACGTCGGCTCCGACTATTCCCTCGAGTTTGTCGGATCCGACCTCTCGGAGCCGTGGGCCGAGCTTCGGATCCGAGGGATTCAGTGTGCTTTCGGCTCCATCCCGGTTGGAGCACACTGGTCTTTCGGATCCGACGTTCTCGGCGCCGGGTCCGATCCCCGCTTCGGATCCGAGTGGGAGTCGGATCTCGGATCCGTCTGAGAGCGGCTCCCCCTCGGCTTTCGCTGTGGTGGGGAGGGCACTGTCGAGTGCTTCCAGGCCTCCGGTCCTGGCTTCGGCTCCCTTCCGCACTCCTTCTCATCTGGTCCTGGCTCCCCTCACCCGGCCCTCGGGGCAGCCTGCCTCAGCACCTTTAGGAGTTCCAGTGGAACAGGATACAGCCCGTGAGGACTCCTCGGACAGCCCCCCCCGAGGAGATTCCCCACAAGGCAAAGTGTAAAAGGAGGCACATGGACTCCCCTGAGAGTCTCACAGAAGATACGGACTTGGATGAAGGGGAAGGCTCCCCTAGATCACCCCCTGAGGATGTCTCCTTTGGAGACATCATGGAAATGCTCAAAATCAGAGGTGGGTGGTCTGCCCCCAAGGCTTCCTCTGACGAGTCCGTATTCCTTGAGGCGTTTGAGGCAGGACCATCTACCTCTTGGGTGTCCCCTCCACCCGACCCCTGGTGGATCTCGTATCCTCTAGGGCTTGGAAGGAACCGGACACCGTAGAGCCGATCCCCAAGCGCCCAGACAAAATTTTGAGCCCCCCTGCAGAGAGATCACATTGGAGCAGAGGTCCCCCTGTGGATGCCATGTTGGTGGCTGCAGCCACCAAGAAAGAGTTGGCTCAGGAGAGCCCCACGGTTCATCCTCTGAGCAAGGAGTCTCGCGCGATGGACCGTCTTGGGAAGCGGGCCTTCAGTTCAGCGACCTTCTCTATGAGGGCCTTGAACTGCATGGCACACGTTATTAGGATGCAGCGGGATCTAATTAAGGAATACGCTGCTTCCCCCCCGGGGTCCATGTCGGAGGGAGACGAGGATTTGTACTCTTCCCGAATGGCCACCCTCCGCTCTATCTCTAATGCCTCTATGCGGCTATTGTCTCATGCTACAGAGGGAGCCGCTAGAGCAGGCGGAGTCGGGCTTGTCATGAGGAGACAGGCCTGGCTCCGTCACTGTGACTTCTCGGAACCCTTTAAGGCGTCATTCGCGAATGCCCCTTTTGATGGTTCTGCACTGTTCGGCAAAACCGTTCGCGTCACTCTTGTCCAGAGCGAGAAAGACGGGAAGACCTTGTCTGCCGTCTGAGTCCGCTTCTCTGTGCCCCAGAGGTCCTTTTCCAAGAACCAAAAGGGTCAGAAGAAGATGTGGTTCCGAAAATCGCATCAATCTCAGTCTGCTCAGGACAACCAGTCCTCTCGTGGCAGAGGAGGACAGGGAGGACGCCACCCCAGAGGCAGAGGGGGTCCGAGGAATTTTGGGTCCAGAGAACCTTTCTCTGAGAGGCCCACGCAGAACCCCTGAGGGGTTTCCTGACTGCTCCACTCTGGAGGCAGTCGGGGGCGCCAAGCACCTGGCAAAATGGGAGTCCATAACAACAGATCGCTGGGTGCTTCACATTATATCCAGAGATTACCTAATTCCCTTCATAGCCAACCCCAGAATCAGAAGCCTTCCCGACGTCCCACCCAGTCAAAAGAAGGCGGCCGCTGCAGAAATTCAGCAGCTTCTACAAAAGAGCCATCCAGCCCGTCCCCCCAGATCAAGTCGGATCAGGGTTTTACTCCAGGTTTTTTCTGGAGCCAAAAAAGATGGGGGACTTGAGGTCCATCCTCGACCTCTCTCCTAAACCTGGCGGTACCCAAACAAAAGTTCCAAATGGTCACGTTGAAATCCGTCCTCCCTTATTGCGGAGGACGACTGGATGTGCGCTATAGACCTCAAGGATGCATACTATCACGTTCTAGTGGACAGGCATTCCAGGAGGTTCCTCCGCTTCGGCTGGGAGCCAGTCACTTTCAATTCAGGGTCCTCCCTTCGGTCTCACCTCAGCCCCAGGGTGTTCACCAAGGTCCTAGCGGTAGTAGCGGCCCACCTGAGACTCCAGGGAATTCAGGTCTTTCCATACCTGGATGACTGGCTCCTCACAGCCCCAACAAGGCATCTACTTTGTTCAGGCAGGGACTATTTTCTCGGTCTGGCTCCACTATTAGGATTAACCATCAACATGACCAAATCCTCTCTCATCCCTACACAGATGCTAGATTTTATAGGAGCAAGACTAGATTCCAGACAGATGCTTGCGTTCTTGACTCCAGATCGGCTTCGGAACCTGATGTTACACGTGCAGGCCATTCTTCAACTGCAAACTCCTTCAGTGGAATTGATTCTGAGGGCCCTAGGATCTATGGCGGCTGCAATCCCTCTGCTGCCATTGGCCCGGTTGAACATGAGGGTTCTACAGTGGACCCTCCAGGTACAATGGTCCCTGTCTTGCAACCCTCTGTCTCACCCCATTTCCTTAAGCAAGGTTTGCAGAAAATCGCTCCTGTGGTGGCTCCAGTCTCCCAACCTCCACACAGGACGTCCCTTCTCACCATCTCCACCAGTCGACACAGTGACCACGGACGCTTCTCGCCTGGGGTGGGGGCATTTTTCAGGCAGAACAGTCCAAGGCACTTGGAACGATGTAGAGACCTCTTTGCATATCAACGTCCTAGAGATGAGAGCGGTGCTTTTGACGTTGCAAGCACTACACGACTCTCTTCCGGTAGGGACAATTGTGGTACAGACAGACAACATGCCGGTAGTCTGGTACATCAACAAACAGGGGGGAACCAGGTCTTACCCTCTTTGCCACGAGGCCATGAGAGTGTGGGAATGGGCGATTTCCACCAACCGCTTTCTCATAGCAACGCACATTCCGGGACGGTCCAACATTCTAGCGGACAGGCTCAGTCGTACTATCCTGACTCCTTACGAGTGGTCTCTCAACCACTGAGTCGCAGAGCAAGTATTTGCCCAATGGGGGCGACCTTGTTGCAATCTTTTTGCCTCTCCTTCAAACATGAAATGCAACGATTACTTCGCTCTGATGCCCCCTCCGGGGAAGTCCCCAAGAGACTCTCTAGTTCATGCTTGGCCTCCCGGTCTGCTTTATGCTTACCCTCCTCTATCCCTGATGTTGAAATTGTTACAGAAAGCCAGGCAGCTGGGGAGCAGAATGATCCTCATTGCCCCATTTTGGCCTCGTCAGACGTGGTTCCATTACCTATGGTCTCACCTAGTGTATCCACCATGGATTCCGGATCCCATTCCGGATCTCATCTCTCATCCTCTCAGTCTTCTGACTCCGAACCTGGTCAACCTCAAGCTGATGGCTTGGTTGCTCCAGTTCCACTCCTCATAAGGACTCCTGGGATCTCATCACCAGTCAAAGCCATTCTTGTAGCAGCTCACAAGCCTTCCACCAGGAAGGGTTATCGGAGTAAATGGAAACGCTTCACCATTTGGGCAGAACACCATCGTTTAGACCCTTTTACAGCCCCGATATCATCGATTCTAGATTTTCTAACCTCTCTTCCACCAGGGGGCTAAGTTCTTCCACAGTCAAGGTACAACTGGCAGCAATCTCATACTACCATGTGGAGCAAGAGTCTGGTCCTCTTATCACTTCCAAACTGTGTAAGACCTTCCTCAAGGGTACCTTCCTCCTTAGGCCTCCAGTTAAAGAGGTGGTACCTCCATGGGATTTATCCTCAGTCTTGCAGGCCTTGACTGGTCCCCCATTCGAACCGGCGGCCACGGTTGATCTCAAATTTCTCTCTTGGAAGACAGCCTTTTTGGTGGCCATAACTTCAGCCAAAAGGGTATCGGAATTGCAAGCCCTTTGTGTCAAACCACCATATCTGGTTTTTCACCCGGATACGGTTTACCTCAGAATCAACCCGTCCTTTCTACCTAAGGTATCTTCAGAAGCGAACATCAATCAATCCATCAATCTCCCAGTGTTTTTCCCCAACTTTCATAACAAAGGAGAGTACAAGCTACATTCCTTGGACGTACACAGACAATTACATTTTTATATCCATAGAACTGCTGGTCATAGGCAATCCGATCAGTTGTTTATCTCCTTTGCCAAAAGTAATTTCGAAAAATCAGTTTCTAAGGTTTCTCTCTCTAGATGGATCTCGAATTGTATTCTTTTATCATATCAGAGTTCGGGGAGGCCTGCACCTCAAGGAGTCCATGCTCATTCTACTAGCGTCGTTGCCACTTCTGCGGCCTTTCAAGCTAGGGTTCCACTGGATGACATTTGTTCCGCAGCCACTTGGGCTTCATCTCACACCTTTATCAGCCATTGTAAAATAGATGTTGTTTCCCGAGGTAGAGCGTCCTTTGGCTCTGCGGTGCTCCGGAATATCCTCCCATGAAGGCCACCCAAGACTTGGGTAGCTGGGGACTCTGTCCCACAGGTTGCTGACAAATGAAGTTCCTATTTCAGATTAAGAAGTTATGTACTCACCATAACGTTCCATCTGAGTAGGTATCTTCATTTGTCTGCAACCATCCCCCCCTCCTTCCCCCTGACCGATTTGATCGCTCTTGTGTTATTAGCATATGTTCCCATTGGGACACCTATTATCTGTTGTGCTATGGGGCAAACTTGATCTGAGGTCAGTTAGGGCAGGCAGGGGATTATGGGTAAGGGGGAGGAGCTAGGAGCTCGGATCTATGCTATGTTAGAAGTTGCCGGCTCGGATCCGAGATCGGATCCGTATCCCACAGGTTGCAGACAAATGAAGATACCTACTCAGATGGAACGTTATGGTGAGTACATAACTTCTTATTACTCTCATTCCCTGCCTGCAACAGGAATTTCGATGGTGGGCAAAGGCATGTCACCAAAACGTGGGACGGGCCTTCACACTACCCCCAGCCAGGCAAACCCTGACAACATATGCATCAGATTATGGTTGGGGGGCCCACTTGGCAGGAAGATGCATTCAGGGCACATGGACCCCAAACCAAATGTATCTACATATCAACCAAAAAGAGATGCTAGCTGTTCAAAATGCCCTGACAGCCTTCAAGGACCTACTTCATCCAGGACAACTACTGACAAAGACGGACAACACCACTGTCATGTGGTATATAAACAAGCAGGGGGGAACACACTCTTATCTCCTTTGCAGACTAGCCATGACTCTGTGGGACACAGCTTTGACTTGCCAAATACATCTGCAGGCTCAATTCCTACCAGGAAAGGAAAATACTCTGGCAGACGATTTAAGCATAAACCTCATGGACTCTCACGAGTGGCGACTAGATCCACAAGACTTCAGCATGATAACAAGGAAATGGGGGAGACCAGACATAGATCTATTTGCCTCCCCTCAGAATTACCAACTAAAAAGATTTTGCACAAGGACTTATCACAGACAAGCATGGAAAGTGGACGCTCTATCCTTCAGCTGGAAAAACCTATCAGTTTATGCCTTTCCTCCACTGCCTCTCCTTCCCAAGGTCCTCCTAAAAGTCGGACAAGAGAAGCCAAAGATGATACTAATTGCCCTCGACTGGCCCTGCCAATACTGGTACCCAGTCCTAAGGAACTTATCTCAATTCCCAGCTTGGACCTTACCTCAAAGACCTCATTTACTGTCACAGCAAAACAATCAGATCCTGCACAATCAACTCAAAACATTGAATCTGGCAGCATGGTTGATCATGTAGGTATACAAAAAACACTTCTCAGTAAAGCTGTGATGGATGTCATTTTGGAAGCCAGAAGGCCTAGTACTAGAAAATCTTACGCTGAAAAATGGAAGAGATTTTGTGCTTGGAACCAAACACAAGGAACTGATACAGCGGTACCAAATATTCCTCAGATATCACAATACTTAACCGAGATGCTTGACAAAGGCCTATCTTTCTCATCTGTTAAAATCCATGCCTCTGCCATTTCGGCACATTACAATACAGAGCCATCACTCTTTTCTTACCCTTTACTAAAGCAGTATCTTAGAGGAGCCAAATATTTAAGGCCTCCAATGAAATTACCAGTACCTGCATGGGACCTCAATTATGTCTTGGTAAAGCTCACCCTGCCTCCATTTGAACCAGCTGCTACTGCTGATATAAAGTTTTTATCTTGGAAAACAGCTCTGCTACTAGCAATTACTTTTGCAAGACTAGATGTTCTTCATCTCACATTGCTGCAGTCCTTACACTTGGGTAGTCCGCTGTCCTCGGTCGGCCCGAATATCAAAGTATTAGGCTGACGTCGGTCAAGGCGCTTAAGACTGACATCAGGACGTCAGGGTACAAATGCGCATGACCGACGTCATATCCTCAGTCTTTTTTGCCGCATGGTCCGATGCAGAAGCAGCGTTGCAAGTGCCGTTCGGCGTTCTGAAATTTTTCGAATTCGGAGTTTCAGACCGAGTCAAAGTTGGCTAAGTACCCCGTTGGGGAATATTTTAGTTTTTTCTTGCCTCAGTGGTTTACCGGATGTCAGAAAAAGTGAATAACTGTATTTCTTGTGGGAAACAGATACCGCATAGGGACTATCATACTTTGTGTATTCCTTGTTTGGGGCCTGAGCACGACGTTGTTGGGTGTCGCTTTTGTGCTAGGTTCAATAAGCGCACTATTAAGCGGTTAGATTGTGCCAGGTTGGTCTTCGGAAGCGGTGCAATTATAATATGCCGCCTGATGCTCCGACGCCCGCTTCTTCAAGAAGCGCAAGGACAAAGCAGCTAAACCTAGGCAGGAAGAGTCGTCCGCATCGGACGCCGGTTCTTTAGAGGCGCCAGTGGAACTGGTGGTTCCGCCGGAGGCTTCTCTGGAGTCCCAGGGGAGACATTGATATTGCAGGATGTGGCCTCTCAGGAGGCAGGTCAGGCTGAAGGGGCTTCTCAGGTTACTGTACTCCCTCCCTTCCTAGGGTGGTTAGGCCCTCTCCTTCTGTTTCCAAGGCTTCTCCCAGAGGCAGGCCAGGTTTAGCTTCTGTTGGTGTCACTCCTAGTTCATCAGGATCTGTGCCCAAGAAGCACATGCTTAAAATGGCAGAAGATTTAATTACTTTGATTAGAGGTTCTTTGCCCTCCTGATAAGAGGCCTAGGGTGGAACCAGAGTTGGGGAGTTTTGAGCAGGCTTCGATGTTTCAGAGTCTTCGGCTGAAGACTTGCAGGAGTATTCTCCTTATTCTGATTCTGATGTGGATGATTCTACTCCTTCTGCTTCTCCTCCAGAGGATTTTTCTTTTTCAGAGACTCTTCATTCCATGAGGGAACATTTTAAGTGGGAAGGTCAGGACTTCTCTGATTCCAGGAAAAGGCTTAGGGAATTTTTGCTTTTACCCCAGCATAGGCCTTTGGCTATACCACCTGTTCTGGATGTTGTGGAAGATGTGTTTGCAGAGGCTTCACTTAATCCTGATTCTTTGCCTCCTGCTCCTGTTAAACTGGACAGGTATTACAGGGTGCCTGAAGCTCATAAATATCTTTATAAGAGTCCTAGGGCGGACCCAGAAACTGTTAGTCAGGGACTTAAGGGGGTCAAGGCCTCTGTTGTAAAAAATCCGGTTCCTCCAGATGGAGAGGCCAGAGCTTTGGATAGATGGGGAAAGAAAGTCTATACTTCTTCCACCTTGGCTATGAGGGCTTTGAATTGCCAGTTTCACATGTTGAAATATCAAAACTATCTTCTTTCTCAATTGAAGTCTAAGGTAGATGCTCTGGCGGAAGGCATTGAGTGTAAAGAATTACAAGATTTGGTACATGTCTCTGAACAGGTGGGTAAGCATTCTTTACAATGTGGTTTTGATGCTGTACAGGCCTCGTCTAGGGTGGCTGCCACTGGGTCAGTTCTTCGCATGTACGCCTGGCTGAGGGATCAGAATTTATCTGACCATGTTAAGGCAAGGATTTTGGATGCTCCTTTGCAGTCTGATGTGTTGTTTGGTTCACCTGTGGAGTCAGTCTTAAAGAAAATGGAAGACAAGGCTAAGTCTATGCAGGCTGTTAAAGATTTTTTGCAAGTTCAGCCTCCGAAGTTTAGTAGGAATTGGCCTGCTAAGGGGTGGACGTACCCTTCTTATGATTCACAGTCTAGGGGTAGATCTAGACGTGGTAGGGGCAGAGCTCAGGGCTCTTTCAGACCTAGAACAGGGAGTTCACCTGCACAGTCTTCGGGTGAGGGCAGGGGCCAGTCCTTTCATAAACAGGCCCAATGACCTACCTTTTCAGCTGCCAGATCCTTCTTGCCTGGCAGCACCTTTGGGAGGAAGGTTGGCACTCTTCAAGGAAAATTGGAGTTTAATTACCCAAGACAGATGGGTTTTGGATATCATACACCAAGGTTACAAGTTTTATTTCCATACCTTGCCTCCTTTCAAAGGCATGCCAGACGTTCCTCCTCAGCAAAGAATAGAGGCTCACAAACAAATTTCTCTGCTGCTTCAAATAGGGGCCATACAGCCGGTCCCTCTGCCAGAAGTGGGCCTAGGATTTTATTCTCGCCTGTTCCTAGTACCAAAGAAGGGGAACACGTGGAGACCAATTTTGGATTTATCTATCCTCAACACTTATCTGGACATTCCCAAGTTCAAAATGTTGACGTTGCAACAGCTTTTACCTCTGCTGGGCAAAGATCACTGGATGGTGACTCTGGATCTCAAGGAGGCTTACCTTCATGTTCCTATCAGGCTAAGTTGCAGGAAGTATCTGCGTTTTGGCTGGGACTTCTCATTATCAGTTCTCTGCATTGCCCTTTGGCTTATCTACTGCCCAGAGTGTTCACGAAGATTCTGGCTCCAGTGATAGCTTTCTTCAGGCTAAAAGGAATACAGATCTATCCTTATTTGGACGATTGCCTGATTCTGGCCCAAGGAAGGGACGAACTTCTTCATCATTTACAATATGTGATAGCAGTGCTAAGATGCCTGGGGTATTCTGTGAACGAAATAAAGTCCAGTCTAGTACCCTCTCAGGACATGTGCTTTATGGGTGTGAGACTGAATACAGCATCCCAGATGGCCTTTTTGACCCCGGACAAACAAAAGAATCTTTCCCTTTACTTCCATCAATTGTCTCATCAGTCCAGGCTGACTGCAAGGACAGTCCTTCAAGCCTTGGGGTTCATGGCATCTTGTATTCTAGTGCTTCCCAATGCCAAACTGCATATGAGGAAGCTACAATGGTATCTCAAAAATGTATGGACACAGCACTGCCAAGATATGGACACTGTCATTCAGATAATACCTTGCATTCAAAAGGAATTTTGTGGTGGGCTGAGGACTGTCACCTCACCAAGGGACTCTCTGTGACCCCGCCAGAGGCGAGTCAGATTCTAACGACAGATGCCTCAGACAAAGCTTGGGGAGCTCATCTCAATGGAAAGTGGATACAAGACACGTGGCCTGCCAGACTACAACATCTACATATCAACTTGAAGGAGATGTTAGCAGTCCAATTTGCATTAATAGCTTTCAAGGATTTACTTCTTCCAGGGCAGGTGTTGGTTCTAACAGACAACACAACTGTCATGTGGTACATCAACAAGCAAGGGGGAACACATTCTTATCCTCTATGCAGACAAGCAATGATTTTGTGGGAGACTGCTCTCAGTTTACAGCTAAATCTTCAGGCAAGGTTTCTGCCGGGAGCACAGAACTCCTTAGCAAATGTGTTGAGCAGATCGAATTATGGATCCCCACGGTGGAAATTGGATCCTCATGTATTTCAGAAATTGACAGTGTTATGGGGAACTCCAGACATAGATCTGTTCGCTTCTCCACTGAACTACCAGCTGCCAAAGTTTTGCACAAAAGGTTTCATCCCACAGCTTGGAAAGTGGATGCTCTTTCATTCAATTGGAGCAATCTTCATGTGTATGCCTTTCCACCTCTGCCTCTCCTTCCAAAGGTACTCCTAAAGGTCAGACAGGACAAGCCAAAGATGATTTTAATAGCTCCAGATTGGCCTCGACAGCACTGGTATCCCTTGCTGAGAAGTCTGGTACGAGAGCCTCCATGGCCTTTGCCTTCGATTCCACACCTGCTGTCTCAGGAGAACAGTCATTTACTCAATGTCAAACTTCACTCTCTACATCTAACAGCCTGGCATATTCTGTTTTAAACCCTGGAGGGTCTCAGCTTCCACAGCAAGTTTTGAATGTTATTTTGGAGGCCAGAAGGCCTAGTACAAGGAAAGTGTACGCAGATAAATGGAAGAGATTTTTATTTTGGAGTACAGCAAAGGAATTTGATGTTTCTAAGCCTAATTTAAGTGTGGCTCTTCAATATCTTGCTGAGTTACTGGACAAAGGTTTGTCCTTCTCTTCTATTAAGGTTCATGCTGCAGCAATTTCTGCTCACTATGACTGTGACCCACCTTTGTTTTCTCATCCTTTGTTTAAGCAATTCCTTAGAGGGGCAAAGAATTTAAGACCCCACGAGAGCTCCTACTCCTGCTTGGGATCTCAATTTTGTGTTGGAGAAACTCACTCTACAACCTTTTGAGCCTGCAGCTACTGCCGAGTTGAAATATTTATCATGGAAGACTGCTTTTTTGTTGGCCATTACCTCTGCGAGAAGGGTTTCTGAATTACAGGCCCTTATGGCGGTTGAGCCTTTCTTAATTTTCCATAAGGATAGGGTATCTTTACGTACTAATCCTTCCTTTATGCCTAAAGTGGTTTCTAGTGTGGCTTTAAACCAAACTATTCATTTGCCTACTTTTTATGCAAACCCCAAAATAAAGGGAAAAGATTTTGCACACTTTGGATATACACAGGCAGTTGCGATATTATTTGAGCAGAACTAAAGGGTTCAGGCAGTCTCAGCAGTTATTTGTTTCATTTGCTTTGGGTTCTCAGGGCAAGCCTGTGTCAAAACAAACTATTTCTAAGTGGATGGGTTTTGGTATTGCTTGCTGTTATTCCCATCATGGTAAGGAGGTTCCAGCTGGGATTAGGCCTCATTCCACTAGGGCTACTGCCACTTCTACAGCTTTTTAAGGGGGTGGCAACTAAAGATATTTTGGAGGCAGCTACTTGGAGTTCAGTGCATACTTTCTCTAAGCATTACCACCTTCCACTGTACTCTAAATCTAGGGCTGGTTTTGCCACTGCAATTTTACAGGGCATTTTGGCAGCCCCTACTGCTTTATAGTTTTGCCATCCTCCCTTACCTCTGCTTTGGGATTCTACCCAAGTGTAAGGACTGCAGCAATGTGAGATGAAGAACATAGTACAGTTTTGTACCTACCATAAATGTAGATGTTCAAGATCCACATTGCTGCAGTCCAATTTACCTCCCTCCTTCCCTCTGTAGTTAGAGGCGGTTGTGTGGTTTGGGTTGTGCATATTGTGGGTATTGTATATATTGTACATATGATTAGTGCAAGGGTGGTTGGTTGTTTTTTGCTGTCTTTTGGTTTTGGCCTTTCTTTTTAGGGTCTTCTGACATCTGGGGCAAGAAAAGACTGAGGATATGACGGTCATGCGCATTTGTACCCTGACGTCCTGATGTCAGTCTTAAGCGCCTTGACCGACGTCAGCCTAATACTTTGATATTCGGGCCGACCGAGGACAGCGGACTACCCAAGTGTAAGGACTGCAGCAATGTGGATCTTCGAACATCTACATTTATGGTAGGTACAAAACTGTACTTTTCAGAGCTACAGGCCCTCATGGCTGTGGAGCCTTTTATCATCTTTTATCCAGACAGGGTGTCCCTGAGGACAAATCCAACATTTATGCCTAAGGTGGTTTCCAGTGTGGCTCTTAACCAAACAATCCACCTGCCAACCTTTTATCCAAATCCACAGAACAAGGGGGAAAGAATTCTGCATTCTTTGGACATGCACAGACGGCTTAGATTCTACCTGAGCAGGACTAAAGCTCTTAGGAAAACTGAGCAATTACTAGTGGCATATGCTGTAGGATCAGAAGGAAAGGATATTTCAAAACAGACAATTTCGAAGTGGATAAGCCACTGCATTCGTTTCTGCTATTTACACCATGGCAAGCCAGTGCTCAAGGGCATTAGGCCTCATTCTACCAGAGTTGCAGCTACTTCAGCAGCCTTTCTCAGAGGAGTACCAACCAAAAACATTCTAGAGGCAGCTACTTGGAGTTCGGATCACAGCTGTACAAAGCATTATCATTTGCCTCTGTACTCTAAATCCAGGGCAGGCTTTGCCACTGCAGTTCTGCAGGGCCTTATAGCCTCTCCTAATGCTGTCTAGCTCCAGCCTCCCAACCATAGCTTTGGGATTCTACCCAAATGTAATGACTGCAACAGTGAAACACGAAGAACATAGTACAGTTGTGTACACTTACCATAAATGTAGATGTTTGAGTGTATTCACTCTTGTAGTCCAGGTTACCCACCCGACATCCCCCTTTTTTCTACTGTGACTTATCTTTCCTTCTCTAACTCCTACAACCTATGTGGTGCATTTGCTTGTAGACGAAGGTAAAGTTTTTATATATATATATATATATCTATATATATATATCTATATATATATATATATATATATCTATATATCTATATTTATATATATATATATATCTATATATCTATATTTTTGCTACCCTTTTAGGGGGCACCTGACATATCTGGGGCAAGAAAAACTGAGGAAAATGGCGTTGGCTGCTTGTTTTATACCCCTGATGACCTGACGTCATGGAAGAAGAGACGGCAACCGACGCAGAACCCAAGACTTTGGAATTCAGGCCGACTGAGGGCAACCTGCCAGCAGATCAAATGTAATGACTGCAACAGTGAATACACTCGAACATCTACATTTATGGTAAGTGTACACAACTGTACTTTACTCCACCTGCTGACGAACTGATCCGGCTCGTCGTGCTACGTGCTTGGAAGGCTCC
Organism: Protopterus annectens; assembly: GCF_019279795.1. NCBI lineage: Eukaryota > Metazoa > Chordata > Ceratodontiformes > Protopteridae > Protopterus > Protopterus annectens. Next base: position 286,530,524 of record NC_056751.1, on the reverse strand, counting down.
GGGCACCATTGAGGCCATTCCCCGGAGGCCAGATAAATTTTTGTCCCCTCCTGCTACTGACCCCCATTGGTCCAAAGGTCTTCCTGTAGATGCTCTGGTGGTGGCGGCCAAAACCAAGAAGGACCTGGCAGAAGAAGAAAGCAATACTGTCCATCTGCCCAACAAAGAGTCACGGGCTCTGGACAGAATAGGGGAGCGTACTTTTGCATCAGCAACCTTTGCAATCAGGTCCCTGAATTATATGGCACACTTCACCAGGCTTCAAAGGAATTTAGTATCTGAGCTCTCTGAAACTTTGGCTGGTGCCATGTCTGATGAGGTCCGTGACAAAGTGGCTTCTCAGCTGGCTACCACTGAATTGATATCAAACTCCTCCATGCTCCTGATATCTCATGCATCAGAAGGAGCAGCTAGAGCAGCGAGTTCAGGTCTTGTTTTGAGACGGCATGCCTGGATGCGCTTATTTAATTTCGCGGAACCCTTCAAGGCTTCCTTTCTCAACGCTCCCATCGAAGCCTCTTCACTGTTTGGACCCAAAGTTAAAAGTACACTGGCCAGATGTGAACAGGACGGTAAGACCCTTTCTGCTGTAGGTGTCCATTATTCTTCCCCTCAACGTGCTTTCTCCAGACACCAGAGGAATGGGAAGATATGGTACAAAAAAGTCTCAGGGTCCTTTCCGTGACACACAGGTCGAGTTTTCCTCTAGAGGCAGAGGGGGAAACTCTCAGGGAAGACGCCCTTTTCGAGGCAGAGGGGTTCCGCGTAATCAGGGTTCCAGAGATTCCTTTCCTGGTCAATCCTATCAGCGCTCCTGAAGAGCGGCCCAACTCCTTTCCTCTGGAGGTGGTTGGGGGTCATTTTTCCTTGTACCCTTCTGCCTGGCTAACCATCACCACCGACTCTTGGGTACAAAGGATAATAACCAGAGGTTACCATATCCCCTTCAATCTTTGTCCTGCCCCCCCCAACAAGCTTACTCGACGTTCCACCCAGTCAAAGGGAAGAAGCAGCACTAGAGATAGCAAAGCTGCCAAGAAAGAGTCATCCAGATAGTTCCTGCAGACCAGATAGGATCCAAATTCTGCTTGAGACTATTTTTTGGTGCCAAAGAAAACCGGGGACTGGAAAGACGATTGGATGTGCTCGATAGATCTTCAAGATGCGTACTACCACATAAAAGTGCACAGGCCATCAAGAAGATTTCTGTGCTTCCGTGTGGGAGCCAGTCACTACCAGTTCAGAGTACTGCCGTTCGGACTCTCTACAGCCCCCAAAGTGTTCACAAAGTGCATGGCAGTCGTCACAGCTCACTTGCGACTACAAGGATTCCAGGTGTTTCCATACCTAGACGACTGGCTCATCTCCACCCCCACCAGACATCTATTGGAAGAAGCCCTGGCATACTCTCTTCTCTTTTCAAAAAGGTTAGGCATAACCATAAACTGGCAAAAATCCAATCTCCCCCCATTTCAGTCCACAGAATTCATTGGGGTCATATTGGATACACAGAATTACAGAGCATCCATTCCAGAGCACAGAATTCTAAGGATAAAGCAACAACTGATCCCAATCCTTTCAAGGGAGAAATCCACAACTCACTCTGTCCTACAGCTGTTGGATTCCATGGTAGCCTCCATCACCATTGTCCCCCTGGCCACATTTCACATGAGGCTTCTACAATGGCTGTTGCTCACCCAATGGTATCCTTTTCAGCATCCTCTTTCAGCCAGGATTCGAGTAACCCACAGGTGCAAACAGGATTTAAATTGGTGGATGACCCACAACCCGTCACAATGGTCTGGCCCTTTCTCCCCCCAGCAGCCCAAGGCTACAGTGACCACGGACGCCTCCCTGATGGGGTGGGGGGCCGATGTCAGGGTCAGACAGTCCAAGGCACTTGGTCTGAATTGGAGGCACAACTGCATATAAATGTTCTGGAGCTGAGGGCGGTGCTTCTGGCGTTGCAAGCATTCCATCCCCTGCTGCCATCCGGGACTATTGTGATACAATCAGACAATATGGCGGTGGTCCGGTACATCAACAAACAGAGAGGAACCATATCTTATCTTCTTTGTCGAGAGGCCATGAGGATATGGCAGTGGGCGATGGCTACCAACCATTTTCTGCTAGCAATGCACATTCCCAGGAGTTCCAGCGTGATAGCAGACACTCAGCAGGTGCATTCTACAACCTCACGAGTGGTCCCTGAATCCCTTGATAGCGGCAGAGATCTTCCACCGCTGGGGCCATCCTTGCTGCTATCTATTTACATCCCTGACCAACTACAAATGCAGCACCTACTTCACCCTAATTCCCTCTCCGGGACAGTCACCCAGGGACACTCTAGTCCAGGATTGGCCCTCGGGTCTTTATGCTTTTCCACCTCTTCTCCTCATTTCCCAGTTTCTGAAGAAAGCCCGTCGGTTGAAGAGCAAGGTGATCCTCATAGCACCTTATTGACCTCGTCAGATTTGGTTCCCCTTCCTGTGGCCTCACCTGCTTAGATGAACCATGGATTTTCCATTCAACCCCGGGGTTGATCTCCCATCCGCAGAATCTGATTCATCCCAACTTGGACAGCCTGAAGCTCACAGCTTGGCTCCACCAATTCCCTTGATTGCCAGGCAGAATGATCTCTCTTTACCAGTACGGGACATTCTCATTGCATCTCATAAGTCTTCCACTAGAATAACTTATCTAAGCAAGTGGAAAAGATTTAACTGTTGGCTGAAAGAAAAGCAAGTAGATCCTTTTTCAGCACCAGTGTCGATAGTTCTAGAGTATCTAGCCGATCTATTTCAATTGGGTCTATCTGCCTCTACCATTAGAGTTCATTTGGCTGCAATATCTAATTTCCATGAGGGTATCCAAGACTCCTCTCTTATGTCTCACAAATTATGCAAGACCTTCATAAAAGGTGTGAATCATCTGAAGCCCCCTTTTAGAGAACCTATTCAACCATGGGACCTGTCATTAGTTCTACAAGCTCTGACAATGCCTCCTTTCGAACCAGCTTCTTCATGCGACTTCAGGTATTTGTCATGGAAAACCTTTTTTTTGGTCGCCATTACTTCTGCCAGAAGTATCTCTGAGCTTCAAGCCTTTTGCATCAAGAGTCCATACTTGATTTTTCTTAGAGATTAGAGTGTCTTTGAGAACTAATCCTTCCTTTCTGCCAAAAGTGATTTCTGAAATGTCCATTAATCAAACCACTGAATTGCCAGTTTTCTTCCCCAATCACTCTAACAAAGGAGAGTGTTGCCTACATACCCTAGATATTCACAGGCAAATTCACTTCTACTTGATTAGGGCTAAGGCCTGTCATAAATCAGATCAGTTATTTTTGGCCTATTCAGGACCTAGATTAGGATGTGCTGTTGCTAAGGTCACATTGGCTAGATGGTTGAAAGACCTTGTGACCTTCATTTATACACAACGTAATATTCCATTACCGACTACCATCAAGGCTCATTTGACAAGGTCGGTGGCAACTTCTGCTGCCTTCCATGCCAGAGCTTCTTTATGTGACTTCTGTGCAGCTGCAACTTGGGCTACGCCACATACCTTCATCAATCATTACAAATTGGATTTGGCCTCCAGGGGAAGAGCATCTTTTGGTTCTATGGTGCTCAGGAATGTCCTTCCATGAGAGCCTCCCAGGAATAGAGGTAGCTGGGGACTCTGTCCCATACATAAGGAATAAACGAGGATTAACAATATCAGATAAAGAAGTTATGTCTTACCATAACGTTCCATCAGTATTGTTGATCCTGGTTCAGTCATTACGACCCTCCTTCCTTCCCCCTCCTGTGGCTTCTAGTGGATCTCACCATCTGGTTCTTTTAGGTCATTTTACCAGAGGTAGCCTCTACCTTCTTTTGACTTGCAAACTCAATCTGAGGTAACAGGGGTGGGGAATTCTGGGTAAGAGATTTTTAGCTCGAGAGTTTGTAGCTGACGCGAGCTTGGAAGATGGCTGGCTCAGTTCCGAGGTCGGAACCGATACTCATACGTAATGACTGAACGAGGATCAACCGTACAGATGGAACGTTATGGTAAGACATAACTTCTTTTTTTTTTTCTTCTCATTATACCCAACTACAGGTTGAACAAATAAGCAAACATAAAAAAAAATGTATATATATATATATATATATATATATCAGATGAAGGAAAGTGGTGTTAACTCCTCTTCGTCTTTTGAGTCTGATAACATTGGAGACCTCTCATTATGGGTACTGCATTTGGGCTGATCTTTCCTTCAATCACAATCTGGAATCTTTTATATTTTTGTTATGCTCTGGGTACACATAATTTGTGGTGAAGCACACAATTATATTCCTTGACAGCTTCACAAGTATCCATAGCTCCTGTATGCACTAGTTCTTTTCTGACACTTTCAAAGTTCAGATCTCTTTGTTGTTGGTGCTGAATGATTTCCACTTCAAATGCCAAGGTACAGCTCCACAAAATGTCCCATTACCTTCATATTAAAGATCCAAAGGTAACTAGGTGAGCATTCTGCAATATCCCACCTATACTCCAGGGGGTCTGAAGCCAAAGAGTAAAACATAACTCTGGGTGAGGATAAAGCAAATTGCTGATCTCTAGCTGATGTGTGCTTATAAATATTTAACACCCCCGCCAGGACTAAAGCAAGTTAGTCTTGCAAAAAAAAAAATATATATTATGTTTACTGAACAGAATAGAACTCAGTAGACTTGATGACAGTACATTTGCTTGGGTTCCTATCAGTTCGTTGAAACTTCAGCAGTTCAAACACCATATGTTTGAACTGTGAAGTTCGAAAACTGATTATCGCAAAGCCGCGGAACACTGAATTCTTTCCCTGGGAAAGAATTCAGTTGGCCGTTTCTGCGGCTTTGCGATTTTCAGCACTGTGGTGGAAAGTTACGGGTCGGGTTCAGGTAAGTGTGTGATTGTGCGGACGTTAGGGTTAGGGCGCGGGTGAGGTGGCTGTGCATTAGTGACAGACTTTAGGGTTAGGGCGGGATAGGTGAGTTAGGGTGCGGGTCATGTGAGTGTGCGATAGTGACGGTCCTTAGGGTTAGGGTTTGGGTTAAGGTAAATGGATAGATAGTAGTGTATGTACAGTTTAGTGTAGGGTTAGATGTAGGATTGTCTGTGTGTGTGTAAACAGCGACATTTTCACTGGGAAAGAAATCCCTGTTCTAAGCATTCAGTGGTTTTGCACTTCGAGGTTAGAAGTTCGAACTTCTGCCGTTTCGTCGAAGTGATATACACCCCATTTGCTTGACCCAGGTTGTAATGGTTTGGAAGAGGGAAAAGCTCAAGACAGCCAAGTGAGGTGGCTTTTTTTTTTTGGATTGATGGTTGAAAATTCCACCTAACTTGCATGTTTTTTGACTTGTACCCAATGGTGATGAGTAAAGCTGACCTGTCCAGCTATTTTTCAACCCACATTTATCCAGGTATTTTTCTTACTACCCTAACGCTACCTACATTTTAAGATGCATACATGAGGTTGCTTAAAAAGGACATTTGAACATCAGTCCAGCAGAGGATAACTACTACATCACATGGAAAAACATTTATAGAAGCTTCATCAGAGTCATTCTGTAGAAAACTAGTTATTTTTGTTTTGGTGATGGTGGCACCTTAATCACCAAGAAAGAGTGCCCTTTTGTACAAAACTAATTTGATCATTTAATTAATTATTACAGTGTCCTCTTTTTTAATAGGGTTCATTAAAAAATGGTAATGAGTTCTACTTTACTGAAATCTAAAATACGTTCTGGGAAGTGCCCTCTCTTGTGACTAGTACATCTTCAGAGTTCCGAAAGATTGGCAATAAGTTCATATCTTTTTTGTACTTAAATGTACCTATCTTTGGGTTAGCATAATTAACCACCTTTTTTGAAATAATTTTTTGAGTCGCTTCTGCTTGGGAGAGATCTCAAGCACTGTCTTAAATAAAATCTGAGCAAACAACCTTATGATATTTATAATCAGCAGAGCACATTTTTTGCTTTAGAAACCATCCCAATGGAGTAATTGTAAAACATAATGAGTAAACTTTGTTTAAGGTATTATTCCTTGTGAAATGCTTAAGCAACAGTGTAAGAAAAACATTTTATTCAAGGATCTTTATCTTTTTCTTGGAAGATACAAGGTATGTATACAAGTAAATGCTCATTTTTTTTGTAGTAACCTCTTAGTCCCCCCCAATAATAGAGCTGAGTGAAAAACACTGAGCTTAATAGTGAAATATTGAGACATACCAGTGTTAAACGAGTTGTATATAAAAATTAAGTTATATACTCACTATAAGGTTCCATTTGTGTTATCCATCTCACCTTCATTCTTAACTGGTTGGGTTCGGAACCGATCCTTTGTTCCGACTCGGCCGTATACAAAAGCTTGAGGTCTTCCACTAACTCGTGGCTGATGACCCCTATCCTATCATGCTCTAGTAAGTCTCCTCCGATCTTGTTTGCTGGTATAGCAATGGGTACCAAATAAAAAGATATGGAATACCTAATAAAGTACTGAAGAAGGTCTGAGCACATTAGTTACCACTTGTATCCTCTGGGTCCTCCAGGAGCCCAAGACTAAGGGAAGGAGGGTGGGATGTAAGAATGAAGGCAAGATGACCAACACACACAGAACGTTATAGTGAGTACATAACTTCTTTATGTGATGTTGTCCTATCTCACCTTCATTCTTAACTGGTTGGGACACTGTCCCTAGCACCATCTTTCTTGTGGGCTCAAGGGAGAATATTCTTCAGAACAGTGGGCCCAAAAGAGGCCCTGTTCTTGACGGCCAAATCCACTTTGTAATGAGTGATAAAGATATGAGGCCTTGCCCATTTTGCTGCAGCAGAAATGGTATCAATTGGTAGTCTACCCTGAAAGGCAGAAGAGGTTGCTATGGCTCTTGTAGAATGACCTTTAACTTTATAGGCGAGTTCTTTGTTTTTGAGATTTGTAAGTAAAGGTAATGCAATCTGGCAGCCATTTTGAAAGTGTGACTTTAGACACTGGAGCACCTTTCTTGGAGTCTGAAAATGATGCAAATAATTGGTCAGATTTTCTGAAGTCCTTTGTAGGTAGAAACATAATTGTCTGTGTACATCTAGTTGGTGTAGCATGTATGCTGCCTTGTTGCCATAGTTGGGGGAAAAAAACTGGTAGTTCTTTGGATTGGTTCAAATTTGACTGAGAGCATACTTAGGGTAAAACATATGGGTCTATTCGTAGGGATACCCTATCTTTGTGAAAGAGTGTGTAGGGGGGCTTTATAGACGATGCTTGTAGCTCCGAGACTCTTCTAGCAGAAGTGATGGCTATGAAGAGAAACATTTTCCAAGTCAAGTATTTTAGATTACAGGATGATGCTGGTTCAAAAGAGGGAAGAACTAAATGCGATAAAACGAAATTCAGATCCCATGGTTCTGGAGGGGCTTTAATGGGTGGTCTTAGTAAAATAGTGCCCTTAAGAGAGGACTTGCAAAGTCTGTGGGACATCGCATTCGGTCCTGATTCACCTAGATGGAAGTTAGATAATATCTCTGCTAACTAAACTCGAATAGTAGCTGCAGCTGCTCCTTCATTAAATAACTTTGCTAAGAATTCAAGAATGGAGGGGATTGTGGTGGAGAAGAGGTCAATGTGATTATCCAAGGCCCAAGAAGAAAATCTTTTCCATTTACCCGTATATAACTTTCTAGTTGGAAGCTTTATGAGACATGATCAGAATATGCTTCAGTGACGGAGAAAGGTTAGGGAGCCTGGCTATGTTTGGAATGTGAGCAGCTAAGCTGTCAATTTGAGGGTTTGAAGAGAGAGGTGGAGCATTTCTGATGCATGAGTCAGAAAGTCTGGAACTGGGTCCAGAATCCATGGCTCCTCCTGGAAATGAGGCCAAAGGCATCAGCGGGAAGGGAGGAAAGGCATAGAGGAGACCTGAGGGCCAATCGTGTACAAGTGCATCCCTTGGTGACTCCCCCAGAGGGGGGATCAGGGTAAAATAACTGCTGCATTTGGCATTCATGTACTTGGCAAAAAGGTCGTAGCAAGGCTGGCCCCACTTGCGGAAAATCATCTCTGCTGCTTCCTGTTTTAGGGACCACTCATGAGGCATCAGATTCGCTCTGCTGAGTTTGTCCACTATCACTTTGGATTTCCCTGGGATGTACATTGCTACCTGAAAGCATTGAGAGGAAGTTGCCCACTGCCATGCTCTCAGGGCCTCTCGACAAAGGGGGTAAGACCTGGTCCCTCCTTGCTTGTTTATGTACCATACAACTGATGTGTTGTCTGTTTGTATTGCAGTAGTTCCTAATGGAATAGAGTCTTGGAATGCTTGCAATGCTAGAAAACCATTCTCATCTCTAGGATATTTATGTGTAAATGGGCCTAGTGATCCTGCCAAGTGCCTTGGACTGTCTTGCCCAGATAATGCCTCCCCCCAATCTGGGAAGCATCCGTAATCACCGTGGCTATCGGTTGTGGAAGAACAAAGGGTTGACCTAATGTCACGCGAGTGGAGTGAAGCCATCAATGAAGATCCTTCTTGCAGGATTCTGTAATCATAATTCGGTGGGACATAGGTAGTTACTGTATGAACCACTGAGTGAACAGTAGCCACTGTAGGATTCTCATATGCAGACGGGCTAATGCAATTAAATTTTATTGCTACTGCCATGGTCCCCAGTATTTTCAGGACTGTCCTTGCTTGTACTGTTTTTCTGGCAAGTAGGTTTTTGACTTGATGACATATGATTTGAACTCTTTTGGGTGGACGTTTTGCCATCATTTTTGTTGTATCTAGATCTGCTCCTATAACAGAGATGCGCTGAGATGGCAACAAGGCAGATTTTTTGTAATTTATCGTGATTCGTAGGTGACAGCAGAACTGCAAGGTAGTGTCTCTGGCTTTTGATAGTAGATGTTCTTCATGTTTCACTGTTGCAGTCATTACATTTGGGTAATCTGCTGGCAGGTTGCCCTCAGTCGGCCTGATTAACAAAGTCTTGGGTCCTGTGTCAATTGCTGTCCCTTCTTCCATGACGTCAGGTCATCAGGGGGTATAAAACATGCAGCCGACATCATTACCTCAGTCTTTCTTGCCGTGTGGTGCCAGAAGCAGAAGCAGTTCGCAAGTGCCAGTCGGCCGACTCCTGAAATTTTCGTTTGAGTTTCAGAACTGAAGTCTTCAACTTAAAGCTAAGTACCCCGTTGGGGAAACTTTTTCTTGCTCCTTACCGATGTCTGTAAAAGTTAATAATTGCATTACTTGTGGAAAGCAAATACCTCATAAAGATTTTCATCTGTACTATATTCCTTGCCTAGGCCCTGACCACGACGTACCTTGCTGTCGGTTTTGTGCTTTATTTAATCAGCACACTATCTGTCGTCAGTACATTTTTGCCTCTAAATATTTCGGTTCTCTGTTTAATTATCCAGAAATTACATCGGTTAGCCATCCGACTACATGGATTTCAAAAAAACATAAAGATAAAGACAGAGACAGGCCGTTGAAATCCAAAACTGACGACTATGCTTCTCCTAAGCCAGTTCGCCAGTACTCAGGCGCTTTTGCAGCCCCTGATACCCACTACTTCTGACACGCAGGCCTCTACTGAGACCCATTCGGAGTCCGGTATGCCGCGAGATACTTCATCTGTGGAACCCGCAGATGTCTCTACCTTGGATGGGTCCGGAGCCGCTGTGCATGCACCGGCTTCTGAGGGTGTATTCAAGCCTACAGACTTGCATATCAAACAAACTCCACCTTCAATACTAAGGCCTAAATCTCAGACAAACTCCACCTTCAATACTAAGGCCTAAATCTCGATCTGTGTCGAAAAAACAGACGCCCAGGCCACATGTTCAGGCCCTTATGCCTAAAAAACAAATGATCAAAATGGCTGAAGATCTAATTACTCTAATCAGGGGCAGTCAACCCCCCCCCCCACCTAGATCTGAGCTTGACTATGAATCTTCTGATCAGGATTCTGTTTCTTCTGACTCTTCTATTGACCTGGATCTGTTTCTTCTGACTCTTCTATTGACCTGTATTTGTCCATACCTACTTATGAGGATTCTGATGCAGTGGATTCCATTCCCTCTGCTTCCCCCCTGAGGATTTCTCTTTTGGTGAAACTTTACATACCTTATGGGAGCATTTCCACTGGGAAAGTCAGGAATTCTCTGAATCAAAAAAGAGGCTTAGGATTTTTCTTCTTTTAGCATCGGCCTTTGGCTATACCTCCTGTACTAGACATTGTTGATGATGTGTTTTCGGAATCCAGTATGGCCCGATACCCTGCCTCCAACTCCTTGTAAACCTGACAGATACTACAGGGTTCCTGAGTCCCACAAGTTCCTTTTCAAAAATCCTGTTGCAGATCCTGAAATCATTTCTCAAGGGCCTAAAGGCATTAAGGCTTCTACTGCTAAAAATCCTACCCCTTCTGATAGAGACTCCAGGGCGCTGGGTAGATGGGGTAAAAAGGTTAATACTTCTGCAACTTTGGCTATCAGGGCTTTAAACTGCCAATTTCATATGTTAAAATATCAACAGCATATTATTTTACTGCTTAAACAGAAAATGATGTTGATTTTGGACTGTGTGGAAAATAAAGATTTACAGGATTTATTGCATTCTGCTGAACAAGTTGGGAAACATACTTTGCAATGTGGTTTTGATTCTTTAGAGGCCTCTTGCAGGGCTGCTGTTACTGGCTCTGTACTTAGAAGGCATGCTTGGCTTAAGGAGCAAATCTCTGCCTGATCATGTTAAAGCAAAATTGTTGGATACTCCTTTAAATCAGGACCGTCTGTTTGGCAATAAGGCTGAAGAAGTTTTAAAAAAGATGGAAGATCAAGCTAAATCTATGCAAACTGTAAAAGATTTCTTACAAGTACAACCTCCAAGATTTAGTAGGAACTGGCCTACCAAGGATTGGTCCTTTCCAGCTCCTTCCATATCCTCTCAAGCCAAATCCAGACACACCAAAAGCACCAGGTTTCAGTCCCAGAGGACTCTCAGACCTAAACAGTGGGGGGGCCACCACTTACAAAACTGGAAATAACAAGACACCTCCCTGTGGTAAACATTCTCAATGACTTTCCTTTAAAATTACTAAGCATTTACCTTTCAGTCGCCCCTTTGGGAGGAAAGATTGCTTTTCATGCAAAAAACTGGGATCTCATAACCCAGGACAAATGGGTTTTAAATATAGTGTCCCAGGGATACAGATTTCATTTCCACACGTTTCCAACACCAAACGGATGGCCAGACCTGCCCCCAAATCAGTGGGCGGAGGCTCAGAAACAAGTACTTTCCCTCTTAAATATGGGGGCTATTCAACTAGTACCAGAAGAGGAAAAGGGACAAGGTTTCTATTCCAGGCTTTTCCTGGTACCCAGAAAAGACAAATCATGGCATCCAATTCTGGACATGTCTACTCTAAACACCTTTCTGAACATTCCAAAATTCAAAATGCTGACTCTTTACCAGTTACTTCCTATGCTAGACAAAGATGCCTGGTTGGCAACTCTAGATTTAAAAGAAGCTTACCTGCATATCCCAATCAGGGAATCTTGCAGAAGATACCTATGCTTCAAAGCAGGCTACTTGCATTATCAGTTCTCTGCACTACCCTTTGGCTTGTCTACTGCGCCCAGGGTATTCACAAAGTGCCTGGCTCCAGTAATTGCATTTTGCAGGCAAAGAAATATTCAGATATATCCATACCTGGACGATTGTCTAATTCAGGCAGAAAACCAGGCCATACTTCTAAATCATCTGGCATTTGTAAAAAGGGTTCTAACTTGTTTAGGGTACATCATAAGCGAAAATAAATCACAACTGGTACCCTCTCAACAGATTACATTCCTGGGTGCAAGCTTGAATACAACTGCCCAGATGGCTTTCCTCACGTCAGAAGCAAATTCATTTGGTAACTTACTTCAAACAAGTGGCCACTAAAACCTTGCTATCTGCAAGACAAATTCTGCAAGCCTTGGGGTTCATGGCCTCCTGCATTCTTCTAATTCCATATGCAAGACTGCATATGAGGAAACTTCAGTGGTACTTAAAAAGTTTATGGAGTCAACATTGTCACAGCCTGGAAACAATGATTCCTATCATACCTTGCCTACGCCTGGAGTTCCCATGGTGGGCAAAGGCCTGCCACCAAAACAAGGGATTCATGCTACCCCATGCCGTCCAAACCCTAACTACAGACGCATGAGATTATGCATGGGGGGCTCACCTGGCAGGGAAGTGCATTCAGGGCAAATGGAACTGAAATCAAATACACCTACATATCAATCAAAAAAAAAATGCTAGCTGTACAGAATGCTCTGTCACCCTTCAAGGACTACATTCTTCCAGGACAACTAATGGTAAAGACGGACAATACTACGGTTATGTGGTACATAAACACGCAGGAGGTACACATTCCTACCCCATCTGCACATTCCTACCCCCTCTGCAGACTAGCCATGTCATTGTGGAACATGGCCTTGAGCCACCAAGGGCACCTACAAGCTCAATTCCTGCCAGGAAAATTAAATACACTGGCAGACGGACAAAACAGAAATCTCATGGGCCCACACAAGTGGAGACTGGAACCACAGATTTTCAGCATGTTGACAAGCAAATGGGGGAGCCCAGACATAGATCTACTTGCCTCCCCCAAGAACTGCCAGTTGGACAAATTTTGCACAAGGATTCCCCACAAAAAAGCCTGGAAAGTGGATGCTCTGTCCTTCAGCTGGAAAAGCCTATCAGTTTACGCCTTTCCACCTCTGCCTCTACTCTGCAAAGTTCTGTTAAAAGTCAAACAGGACAAACCAAGAATGAGTTTGATTGCTCCAGACTGGCCACGACAACACTGGTACCCTCTCCTGCGCAGTGTGTCACAAATATCATCATGGCACCTCCCTCAGACACCTACCTTACTGTCTTAGCAGGAGAACCAGATTCTGCACCCTCAGATCCCAACATTGAACCTTGCTGCTTGGTTAATCACTTAAATTCACCCTTAACATCCCTCAGCAAGCCTGTGATGGATGTCATGTTGGAGGCGAGAAGACCTAGTACTACAAAATCTTATGATGACAAATGGAAAAGATTCTGTGCTTGGAATCAGTCTCAAGGAATGAGCACAGCAGCACCCAATTTACCACAGATTTTACAATACTTGACTGAGATGCTTCACAAGGGCCTGTCTTTTTCCTCCATTAAAATCCACGCCTCAGCCATTTCAGCTCATTATAAAACAGAACCTCCCCTCTTCTCTCATCCTCTGCTCAAGCAGTACCTCAGAGGGGCCAAAAACCTGAGACCACCCAGGAGAGCTCCAATCCCTGCCTGGGACCTTAGCTTTGTATTGGAAAAAACTCACAATACCTCCTTTCAAGCAAGCTGCTACTGCAGACTTAAAATTTCTTTCTTGGAAAATAGCCTTCCTTCTAGCAATCACTTCAGCTAGAAGGATTTCTGAGTTACAGGCCCTTATGGCAGTGGAGCCTTTCATCATCTTTCATGCGGACAGGGTGTCACTCAGGACCAATCCATCCTTCATGCCCAAGGTAGTATCGAGTGTGGCTCTTTATCAATCCATTCATTTGCCAACTTTCTTTCCCAATCCACAAAACAAAGGGGAACGGATTCTGCATTCCTTGGATGTGCACAGACAACTTAGATTCTACTTGGACAGGACTAAAACTGGAAGAAAGTCTGAACAACTACTGGTAGCATTTGCGGCAGTGGTAGAGGGAAAGGCTATTTCAAAACAAAACTTTTCTAAATGGATAAGCCATTGCATTAATTTCTGCTATAAGCCCCATGGAAAACCTATCTCCCAGGGGATCACATCTCACTCCTCCATGGCTGCATCTACTTCTGCAGCCTTTCTCAAAGGTGTTCCTACCGGGGATATTCTAGAAGCTGCTACCTGGAGTTCAGTTCTTACTTTCACCAAGCATTGTCATTTACCAATTTTCTCTAAATCCAGAGCTGGCTTTGCCACTGATGTCCTGCAGGGCCTTATAGCTGGTCCTAATGCTGTATAAATCCATCCTCCCAACCATAGCTTTAGGAATGTACCCAAATGTAATGACTGCAACAGTAAAACACGAAGAACATAGTACAGTTGTGTACACTTACCATAAATGTAGATGATGTTAAGTTGTCAATCTCGCCTTCATTCTTGCTTGATGGGTTAGCTCGAGAGTCACTTTTACCAGCTCGAGGCAGCCCCATATCCCATGATGCAAGGCGGTAAGTACCCAGATCTCGCTTGCCGCTATGAGGTCCTCCTTTACCAGCTCCTGGTAAGTGATTCACTTTATTAATATTAAAGCCCTTTTGTTAAAAACTCTTTATTATTAGTTTTAAGTTAATTATTTAGATTTCTGACAGAAAATCCCTGTCTCCTTAATATTTTTAGTCAAACTTTACCCATCCCATCCCTCCCTGTTAGGGTGTGTGTGTGTTTATTTTAGGAATACCTTTTGGTATTTTCTTTAATTTAAGTTTTTGACTGGTGTGTGTGTGTGTTTTAAGCACCATGTCAAAGGAGAGGGTCTCAGGTTTAAGTGTGACTCGTGCTGTCAGAAGATGTCTCTGACAGACGGTCACACTTCTTGCCTGTATTGCCTGGGGCCTCTTCACCTGCAGGACTCCTGTGCTATTTGTCATTCCTTCAGCCAGAGAGTCCTGCAGGAAAGACGCAACAAACTGATTCTTAGGGGAGGCTCTCCGCTAAGTCGGCTCCAAAATCAGTTAAATCTTCCAAGGCCCAGGCTTCTGTGTCTAAGCCTCTTCGGCACCGATGGCTATCGGTGCCGATCTCGATCGGTTCCGACACCCATGTGGCTCAGGCATCGGTGTCGGCCCGATCGGCTCCGACACCGTTACTTTGGTGGCTGTATCGGCTCGAGCTGGAGGCGATTCCTGTCGGCTCGAAGTCGGCTCCGACAGGATCTATATCGGTTCGATGGCTCATTCCAGGAAGAGGTCGAGGTCTCCTTCCTTCCGCTTCACCGATCTTCAAGGTCATCCAGACTGTCAGATCATGACCTAGAGAGTGGTCAGTAGATTACTTAAGTCACAGGTACTGGCCCAAATGTTACATAGTCCGTCTCAACAGACGACTGTTGGTCCACACCTCGTTACAGTTTCTCCTTCAACTCTACCCCAGAGCTTGGAGTTGGAGTCTTCGAATGGTTACTGCTACGGCTGGAGGACGGATACCCCTTCTGTTCCTTCAGCCTCTACTCTTATCTCCTCTTGAGACCTTCCTTAGAGGGATTCGTGGTCGGGCTTCCATGGTCTCCTCCGAGGGTGAGTGGCATCGGACCCTTGTCCGAACCCCCTTGGAGCCTCGGCCTTGGTGAGCTCGGCTCCGACATCTGCCTCGAGGCTTCCTTCGGTGGTCCCTGGAGTTCCTAGCTCTTGGAGGGTTCTCTCGGACCTGCCTGGGAGGGGAGCATTGTGATGAAGAGTGTACTGGCCACTGGTATCAGTCAGCAGTCTGTTCCCGTAGCTCCTCCCTCTATAGTACCTGTTGACATCTCTGCCACTTCTCTTGCTACAGGAACCAGAGATCCTCCGCCTCAGGTTTCCCCATTGGGAATTTCCCCTCTTCCGAGGATTCTCCTGATGTTGGAGATCCTCCTAGGAAGAGGACTTGTAAGAGGAAGCATGTAGACTCCCGAGTCTGTCACTTGGATACTGACTTTGATGAGTCAGAGGGATCCCCTAGATCCCCCCGAGGATGTCTCCTTCTCAGACATCCTAGAACTCCTGAAACAGAGGGAAACTGGCCCACCAACAATCCCTCTGAGGATGAGTCAGTATACCTAGAGGCGTTTGGATCTCGGCCCTCCACCTCCTGGGTGTCTCCGCCTTCGACCCCTTATGCAGGTTATTGAGCGAAGGCGTGGGCAGCTCCTGACTCTGTAGAGCTAGTCCCTAGGAGGCCTTCAAAATTTATCACTGCCCTGTGACAAGCAATTCCTCACTAAGGGTGTCCCGCTGATGCCATGGTGGTGGCTGCCACCAAAAGGAACTTGCAGATCCTTCCGTGCCCGTCCATCCTCCTAATAAGGACTCTAGGACCATGGATAATGTTTTCCTCAGCGACCTTTGCTATCGTTGCTGAATTACCTATGTCACTTCACCAGACTCCAGAGGGATATCCTTAAGGAGCTGGGAGAAGTAGTTCAGGATCCTACAGCTGCAGGGGCTCAAGAAAAAATTGCTTCGCGGCTAGGAACCCTCAATTCCATTGCAAACTCCTCCATGCGGCTAATATCTTATGCTGCGGATGGAGCGAGTAGAGCCAGGTACAGGTGTGGCTCTTAGACGCCAAGCCTGGATGCGGCTATGTGATTTTGCGGATCCCTTTAAGGCGTCCTTCACAAATTCTCCCTTGATGGGTCAGCTTTGTTTGGCCCTCAGGTGAAGGAAACCTTGACCAGGTGCGAACAGGACGGCAAGACTCTTTCTGCTGTTGAGTCCGTTTTCCACCCCTTCTAGACCTTATCCCAAAGGACAGAAAGGTGGGAAAATGTGGTTCCGTAAATCCCAAGGAGTCACGCCGGATTCACGTGGTCAGTTTACCCCTAGAGGCAGAGGGGTAACAACAACAGACGCTCTAGAGGCAGGGGGTCAGAAAACCAGGGAAACAGGGAGCCTCTCTCTGACAAGCCCTTTCAGCATCCCTGAGGTGTTGCCCGGCTGTCCCTCCTTGGAGGCAGTCGGGAAGATTATCACTGTACCCAGAAGCCTGGCATTCCCTCACTCAAGACAGATGGGTACAGTCGATCATATCCAAGGGTTACATAATTCCTTTCGAGGAAAGTCCTTCCCCTCAAGTTCCCTTCCAGATGTACCACCGGTCTAAGGGAAATTGCAGAGTTAGAAGTCTCAAAACTACTGCAAAAGAGCCATTCTGCCAGTTACAATAGACCATTCAGAGCCCGGAATCTACTCAAGGTTCTTTTGGTCCCCAAAAGACGGAGACTGGAGACCAATATTGGATCTCAGCAGACTCAACAAGTCTGTCAGGAAGACAAGATTCGAATGGTCACTCTTCAATCAATTCTGCCCTTCTTACAGAAGGACAACTGGATCTGCTCAATAGATCTTCAGGATGCGTACTATCACATCAAAATTCACATACGCCCCAGGAGATTACTCCGCTTTGCTGGGGTCCAGTCATTTCCAGTTCAGAGCCCTGCCCTTTGGTCCCACTACAGCCCCCAGAGTGTTCACCAAATGCATGGCAGTGGTCACGGCTCACCTGAGACGCCAAGGATTCCAGGTGTTTCCGACTGGCTCCTGTCAGCCACCACCAGGCATCAGCTTATACAAGCCAGGGATTACACAATAAACCTTTGTTCTCATTTGGGCATCTCAATCAACTTCAAAAGTCATCCTTATCGCCCTGCCAGTCTATTACCTTCATAGGCAAACTTAAACACTGTTCGGATGTCAGCTACCCTTACAGATCAAAGAGTTTCAGACATTCAGAGTCATGTCAGGATCATTCTGGCCAGCAAGAAAGTACAGGCCAGAATGGTTCTAAAGGTATTAGGTCTCATGGCTGCGCCATTACTCTTCTTCCCTGGCTCGATTCTACATGCGCCTTCTTCAGTGGATGCTGTTCACACAATGGTCATACCAGCAACTTCCAATGCGTCACCAGATTCTGGTGACACAGACATGCAAAGAGCATCTTGCTTGGTGGATCACATCGCCTCAGGTTCACCAAGGCAGGTACTTTGTACCCCCATCCCCGATAGCCACTGTCACCACGGATGCCTCCCTGATCGGGTGGGGGGGTCATTATCAGGGCAGGATGGTTCATGGGACGTGGCAGCCGTTCGAGTACCATCTGCACATAAATGTCCTGGAGATGAGAGCAGTGCTTTTAACGTTGCAAGCCCTCAACGACTTTCTTCCCGTAGGGACAATTGCAGTCCACAAACATGTCTGTAGTTTGGTATATCAACAAACAGGGCGGAACCAAGTCCTACCCCTTGTGTCGAGAAGCGCTCAGACTATGGCAATGGGCGATCTCCTCTCATCAGTTTCTGGTAGCAACGCATATCCCTGGGAAAACCAACATTTTAGCGGACAGATTGAGCAGAGCTATTCTCATGCCTCACGAGTGGTCTCTCAAGCAATCTATAGCGGAAGAGATTTTTCTGGAATGGGGTCGTCCATGTTGCGATCTTTTGCTACTCCCCAAAACAGCAAATGTCCAGACTTCTTCAGCCTCTTCCCTCTATCAGGCCATCCCCCCAGAGACGCTCTGACCCAGGATTGGCCCCAGGGACTTCTTTATGCCTTCCCCCCATTTCCTCTGATCCCTCAGGTGATCCAGAAAGCTACCGTTTTGAGAGCCAAATTGATTCTCATTGCCCCTTACTGGCCTTGACAAGTTTGGTTCCTACATCATCACCTTTTGGTGCAGTGGCATCTGGACCCAGTGCCAGATCTTCTGATTCACCAATCGGGTCAGCTGCACCGGTCAATACCTTCTCTCAACCTCACAGCATGGTTGCTCCACTTCCTTCCTTAGCCAGGCTTCCTTTGATCTCTAACCCAGTTAGAGACATCATAGTAGTAAAATCCTCTACCAGGAGGATTTATACAAGCAAATGGAAACGTTTCTCTTATTGGGCTAAGGCCCAGAATATTGATCCTTTTACTGCCCCTGTTCAGGCAGTCCTGGACTTCTTAGCGGAGATTTTCATGCAGGCTCCTCTTCTTCCACAGTCAGAGTTCAATTGGCTGCTATTTCCAATTTTCATGTCGGGATAGCAGATCATAATATTATGTCCCATAGGCTCTGCAGGGCCTTCTTGAAAGGAATTTTCCTGCTAAAGCCTCCAATCAGGAATCCTCCTCCTCAGTGGGATCTAAATTTAGTGCTGACATCCTTGATTCTTCCCTTGAGCCAGCTGTTTCTTGTTCCCTGAAATATCTTTCTTGGAAAACTTTATTCCTAGTGGCTATTACATCTGCCAGGAGGGTGTCTGAACTTCATGCTCTCCCTATTTGGTTTTTCATAAAGACAGAGTATCTTTGAGAACTAATCCAACCTTTTTACCTAAGGTCGCTTCAAAGAACAATTTGAATCAATCCATTGATCTCCTGTGTTTTCCCCTAACTATTCAGATAGAGCTGAACAAAAGCTACATTATCTTGATGTCCACCGGCAACTTAGATATTATTTGTACAGAACAAAAAATTTAGAAAATCTGATCAACTTTTGTTTCCTATGCGGATAATAAAAAGGCCTTCCTGTTTCTAAAGTGACCTTGTCCAGGTGGCTTTCTTGGTCATCTCTGAAATTTATGCGGCACTGGGAAAACAGCTGTGCTCAAAACCTAAAGCACATTCAACTAGGAGCTTAGCTACTTCTACAGCTTTTCAAGCTAGACTTCCTTTGGACACTATTTGTGCAGCGCCACTTGGGCCACTCCTCACACTTTTGTTTCCCATTACAAATTGGACTTGACCTCCAGGGACAGAGCCAGTTTTGGCTCTACAGTCCTCAAGAGTTTGTTCCATTGAGCCACCCAGGATAGAGGTGCTAGGGGCGGTCCCATCAAGCAAGAATGAAGATTGACAACTTAACATTAAGAAGTTATGTACCTACCATAACGTTCCATGTTAGTTGTCTTCTCTCGCCTTCTTTCTTGGGACCCTCCCTCCTTCCCCCTGGCCTGGACAGACCTTGTTATAAGAAACTGTTATGCTGAAGACCATTCAGACCTGGTCCTTCTTCCATCTGTAAATTTTCTTTCTTTCTTTGGGAAGTATTTTATGCTTGGTGCTATTGCCCTTTGTCAGCAAACGAGATCTGGGTACTTACCGTCTTGCATCATGGGATATGGGGCTGCCTCGAGCTGGTAAAAGTGACTCTCGAGCTTAGCAGTGTCGGGCCGAGGATCGGCTCGAACCCATCAAGCAAGAAAGAAGGCGAGAGAAGACAACTAACATGGAACGTTATTGTAGGTACATAACTTCTTATTCGAGTGCATTCACTGTTGCAGTCCTGGTTACCCTCTCTCCAGCCCCATGTTTTTCTCTGACTATACCTTTACTTTCTGTTACTATGCTTAAAAGCCTTTTTGGTGTATTTGCTTTTGGCTGGAGGTATATTTTTGTGTTTTAAAAATTTTATTTTGCTCCCCATTCGGGGGGCACCTGACATCTGGGGCAAGAAAAACTGAGGTAATGATGTCGGCTGCATGTTTTATACCCCTGACGTCATGGAAGAAAGGACAGCAACTGACGCAGGACCCAAGACTTTGTTAATCAGGCTGACTGAGGGCAACCTGCCAGCAGATTACCCAAATGTAATGACTGCAACAGTGAATACACTCGAACATCTACATTTATGGTAAGTGTACACAACTGTACTATGCTTGGTGGTGGTGGTTAAGAGCCTGTCTAGGTACGGAAGCGCTCAGAATCTTAGGCGTCTTAAGTGCCATGACTACTGCCATACACTTGGTGTGTACTCTGGGGGGGCTGTAGTGAGACCAAAAGGCAGAGCTCGAAACTAGTAGTAACTGGCTCCCAGCCAAAAGCGCAGTTGACTCCTGGATCGCCTGTTAATCTTTGTGTGGTATAACTCATCCTGGAGGTCTATAGAGCACATCCAGTTGCCTTGTCCCAGAAAAGGGAGTATTGACTTCAGTGTTACCATCCAGAACTTTGATTTTCTTACTGACTGTTTTAATCTGATGAGATCCGAGATGGGTCTCCAGTACCCTGTCTTCTTTGGAACTAAAAAGAAGCTTGAGTAAGTTCCGGACCCTGTTTGGTTTGCGGGGACTGTCTGGATGACTATTTTTTCTAGCAACTTTTGGATTTCTAGAGTTGTCTGTTCTCTTTGACTGGGTGGAACATGCGGGCTATTTTTCATGTCTGGGATGGGAAGAGAAAAGGGTATAAAGTAACCTCTGGATATACTGCTTTGTACCCACTTGTCTTTTGTTATTTTTAGCCAGGCTTCTGGGTACAAAGATAAGCGACTCCTGACTACATCCAAAGATGGACAGTTGGGCCTCCTATCAGGAGCACTGGAAGAGCTTTTCAAGGAAAGATTCCCTGTCACCTTGATTTTGTGGACCCCCTCTGATGCGTGGCCGGTGTCTTCCATTACTGCTTCCCCCTCTGCCCTTGGGGGAAGAATCACCACATGTCCTGGAAAGCTCTCTGGAATTTTCAGAACCACATTTTTCCTCCCTTTTGACCCTTAGTATAAGGTCTGCTAGGAAGGGGAAAAACAGACTCCTGTGGCAGAGAGAGTTTTTCCTTCTTGTTCACACCTGGGTAGTGTGTCTTTAACCTTTGGCCCGAACAGGGGTGAACCATAGAAAGGGGCGTTCACAAAAGAAGATTTAAAGGGCTCCGCAAAGTCACACAAGCACATCCAGGAATGTCTCCTTAGGGAAATTCCTGAACCTGCTGCCCTGCTCACTCCATCCGCTGCATAAGAAATGAGCCTCATGGAGGAGTTGACCACTGAGTTTAAGGTGCAGAGCTGAGAGGAAACCTTCTCTGATACCCCTTCAGCTGCACAACCTTGGAGGGTATCTCCTTGCTCTTTCAGGAGATCTCTCTGAAGCCTAGTAAAGTGAGTGAGATAATTCAGCGATCTGACTGCAAATGTTGCTGAAGAAAATATTCGCTTTCCATATCTGTCCATCGTACGAGACTCTCTGTTCAGTGGATGGACAGAGCAGAATGCTTCAGAAAGTTACTTCTTGGTGGCCGCCACCGCCACTGTAACATCTACTGGGACACCTTTGATGAGAAAAGTCTTATCTGTGGGGGAAGTTATAAATTTGTTTGGCCTCCGGGGAACAGGCTCCACTGAACCTAGAGACACCCACACCTTTCGACAAACTAGGTCCATGAGTTAATCGAAAGGCGGAGACACCCAAGTAGTGAAAGTGCGAGAACCGAAAGCCTTTAGGTATACAGACTCCTCAGAAGGGTTGATGGACTTCCAGCCACCTCTCTGCTTAAGAATCTCCAGGATATCTGCGAAGGAGACGTCCTCAGAGGGCGACTGTGTGGACCCTTCTGACTTATCAAGGTCTGTATCTGAGGTGATTGACTCCTCTGTGGAGTCCAAATGCTTCCTCTTGCAAAGTCTCTTCTGAGGGACCTCTTCAGAAGGGTATTCTGGAGAGGTTTCGGAAGAGAGGGGTTCACCCATTGGGGCATCCTGAGGCTTTGGGTCTCCACGTCTGTCTGGATGCAATGATGCTGAGACAGACACCGGTGCCTTTGGGGGAAGAATGTCTGCACCTGATAGTAGAGGTGCCTGTGGAGACAGCACTTTCCTCATCAGCTTGAAGGCCCCCCGCCCCTGATCCGGGGAAGCTCCCAGCTCTGAAGAACCAGAAGGCATCCCTGGAACCAAGGGGTTGGCTTCGAGGCCAATGTAGGAGCAGAGCTCACCCACACCGATGCCCTGAGAGGCAAGTTCGGATCAGACAACTGTCCGATCCGACTCTCCTCCTCAAACCCGACCTTAGAGTGTCTGCTCCTAGACTTCTTGACTACAGACGGAACCGATGATGTGGGAGCAATAGTCGGGCCCGAAGATCCTGGTGCAGGTCTTGGGTCCAAGGGTTCCACTACATTCAGTTCCAGACATTTAGGCTGATTGTGATCCGAGATCACCCCTATTGTATAGTACAGAAACCTGGGCAGTAAAGGCAGAACAGTTGAAGAAGCTAGAGGTGATGGAAATGTAGTGCCTGAGTAAGGTGGTAGGATGCACACTGTGGGACAGACGAAGAAAAGAGGACATAAGAGCAGAAGCCAAAGTAGCTCCAATTGCAGGAAAGTTCAAAGGGAACAGATTACGGTGGTTTGGGCACATGTGTGGAAAAGTAGAAGACAATCTGGTGAGGAAGACTTGGGACAGACAGGAAGAAGGTAAGAAGAAGCGAGGATGTCCAACAAATAGGTGGCTGGATTGTGTGAAAGAAGATCTGTGACAGTCAGGCGTGATTGTTGAAGTAGGCAGGAGTGTGACACTGAATTGAGAGAGTTGGCGACAGTTAACACGATACCCCAACCCCATGTAGAAAAATGGGAAAAAGGGTGTTGATGACTTCTGTTTTCTTCCAGTAGGGCACAATGTGGATGCATTTTAAACACGAACACTTTATAAAATACCTTTTCAACACATGTCTGTGTTCATGTTTCACTGTTGCAGTCATCACTTTTGGGTTATCCCTGCCAGGGTAGCCCTCAGCCGGCCCGAATACCAGAGACTTAGTATTTCTTCATCGGTTGCTGTTGCTTCAGGACTGACCTCAGGTCATCAGTAGTATAAAGTAAGGCAGCTGACGCCATTTACATCAATCTTTCTTGCCATGGAGCCTGAAGCAGAAGCAGTTTGCACGAGTGCCGGTCGGCCGCTACCTGAGTTTTCGTCTTTTGAATTGAAGTCTTCTAAAGCTAAGTATCCCGTTGGAGATCCTTTTTTCTTGTACTAACCATTGTCAGAAAAGGTTAATAATTGTCTCGCCTGTAGAAAGCAAATACCACACAGAGATTACCATTCTTACTGCGTCACTTGTTTAGGCCCAGACCATGACATCCCCCGTTGTCACTTCTGTGCTTTGTTCAATGTCAGAACTATCCATTGTCGGGCCCTTATTGTAGCCAGATATTTTCGCTTACAGTCCTCGAATTCTGATATGGCTTCAGTAAGCCATCCGACAGCAGATCTTCCAAAAAAAAAAAAAGTCAAGATAAAAATAGAGACAGACTGCACAGGTCCAAAAATACCGACGACGCTTCAG
The DNA here is from genome assembly GCF_019279795.1 of Protopterus annectens. Classification (NCBI taxonomy): domain Eukaryota; kingdom Metazoa; phylum Chordata; order Ceratodontiformes; family Protopteridae; genus Protopterus; species Protopterus annectens. The sequence goes on along the minus strand of NC_056751.1, from coordinate 286,506,663 downwards.
TTAAGTTAGTCGTCAGTTCTCTGGTCCTCAGTGAGCTGCTTTTGCAGCCCCTGATGCCTGCTTCTATGAATTCGCAGGCCGCTACCGAGACCCTTTCATAGTCTGGTATGCTGCAAAACTCTTCTTCGACCAAGGGTCCTGCGGTCTTCTCTACCTTGGATGGGCCTGGAGCCACTGAGCAGGCAACGGCTTCCAAGGAAGACCTTCGCACTACCGATGCTCAACACAAACAGACGTCTTCTTTCATGACTACAGTTCTTTCTAAAACTACCGAGTTTCTAAGGCCCAAGGTACGAACCACACCTAAGAAATCAATGACCTCTCATGGACCTGATGCCTTAACTCAGTCTCAAATGCTTAAAATGGCAGAAGACCTTATCATGTTGATCTGGGGAAGCCAAGCTACCTCATCTAAAAGGAAGAGAGAGCTGTCCACTGTAGTTCTGTCTGAACAAGAGTCAGATGAATCTGATGCTTCTGAATATGAAGACATGCAACCCCTCTCTACTTATGAGGATTCTGATGCAGAGGATTCCATTCCTTCAGCTTCTCCACCAGAGGATTTTTCCTTTGGGGAAACCCTGCATACCTTAAGGAAGCATTTCCAATGGGAGAGTCAGGATTACCCTCAGTCGAAAAAGAGGCTCAGGGAATTTCTAGATCTTCCACAACAGAGACCCTTGGCCATTCCCCTAGTCCTGGATGTTGTGGACGATGTTTTCATGGAATCCAGCTTGACTCCAGACACCCTCCCCCATGCTCCCAGAAAACCAGACAGGTACTACAGAGTCCCCGACTCTCACAAATTTCTCTTCAAAAATCCTACTGCTGACACTGAGGTAATTTCTCAAGGACCTAAAGGGATTAAGGCAATCTCTGCTAAGAATCACATCACCTCTGATAGGGATTCCCGAACACTAGACAGATGGAGTAAAAAATATACACCTCAGCTACTCTTGATATCAGGGCACTAAATTGGCAGTTCCGTATGCTGAAATTTCAGCAACATACCCTGGAACTCCTTAAACAAAAAATGTCTTCCTTTCCTGCTTAGGCAGACTCTATAAAGAATTACAAGAGTTAATGCATTCTGCAAGTCAAGTAACTAAACACACCTTGCACTGTGGCTTTGACGCCCTAGAAGCTTCTTGTAGGGCAGCAGTCACCGAATCTGTCATTAGAAGGCATGCATGGCTGAAGGAACAGCCCCTGCCAGACCATGTCAAATCTAAATTGCTGGATGCCCCTTTTCACAAAGATTATTTATTTGGCACTAAGACAGAAGAGGTGTTAAAAAGATGGAAGAAAAAGCAAAATATATGCAAACAGTTAAGGATTTCTTGCAGGTACAGCCACCAAGGTTCAGCAGGCATTGTCCCACCAAACACTGGTCCTTCCCTGCTCCCAGTAAGCCACTCCAATCTAGTACCTGGGCATCCAGACCCCCCCCCCCCCAGACAGCAGCCACAGGGAATGCAGAGATCTAAGCAGTGGACTTCCTCCACTTCAAAACCAGGGAGTTGTAAGCCACCCCCTTATGGTAAGAACTCTCAATGACTCACCTCCCCAACCCCCTCCCTCGGCCACCTTCACTTACCCCATAAGAAGAAAACTCTCCTTTCACACAAACACCTGAACTACCATTACCAACGACTACTGGGTTCTGAACATAGTGTCCGAGGGATACAAAATTTCCTTCCACACCCTTCCAACCCAAAAAGGGTTCCCAGATCTACCCCCAAACCAGTGGACAGAGGCTCAAAAGCAAATCCTTTCCCTGCTCTCTGTGAGGGCTGTAGAGCACGTTTCTGCAGAACAGATAGACCAAGGTTTCTACTCCAGACTTTTTCTGGTACCCAGAAAAGAGGGCACCTGGCGCCCCATCCTCGATCTATCCATTCCAAACACCTTCCTGGTGATTCCAAAATTCAAAATGCTCACTCTCCAGCAGGTGCTACGCATGCTGTCCAAGGACACTTGGCTAGCCACACTAGATCTAAAAGAGGCCTACCTCCACATTCCTATCAGGGAAGCATGCAGGAAATATCTCTGTTTCAAGGCAGGCTCCCAACACTTTCAGTTCTCTGTGCTTCCCTTTGGCTTATCTACTGCTCCCAGAGTTTTCACAAAATGTCTGGCTTCAGCCATTGCCTTTTGCAGACAAAGGAATATTCAGATTTACCCATACTTAGACGACTGCCTTATTCAGGCAGACAGCCAGGAAAAGCTGCTCAAGCACCTGGCCTTTGTAAAGACCTTACTAACCTACCTAGGGTACACAATCAACAAAAAGAAATCCAAACAGGTACCCACCCAAAGGATAATATTCCTGGGAGCAAGCCTGGACACAGTCATCCCAGATGGCATTCCTTACACCAGAGAAACACATTTTCCTGATAACCTACTTCTCTCAATTAGCCACTACCAGCTCTCTGTAAGGAAGATCCTGCAAGCGCTGGGGTTCATGGCATCTTGCATACTACTAATTCCATATGCCAGACTGCATATGAGGAAATTTCAGTGGTACCTAAAAAGCCTTTGGTGTCAACACTGTCAAGACCTGGAAACTCTTCAACCTATAATTCCTTGCCTCAGAAAAGATTTTCTTTGGTGGGCAACAGCATTCTCCCACAACAAGGGATTGCCTTACTCACCACCTCCCACCGCCCAGACCCTCACCAAGACGTATCAGACTATGCTTGGGGTGCACACCTCGGCAGGTGCATACAGGGCCAATGGAGCCCACAGCAAATCCCTATGCACATCAATCAAAAAGAGGCTGTGCAGTGCGCCTTTATAGCCTTTAAGCCCCTTCTCTCTCCAGGGGCCTTTCTGATCAAAACAGACACCACTGTGATGTGGTATATCAACAAGCAGGGAGGGACTCACTCCTACCGTCTTTGCAGGCTGGTCATGACCCTTTGGCTTACAGCCTCTGCCATGCAACTACACCTGTTAGCACAATTCCTACCAGGCTTTCTCAACTCTCTGGCAGACAAGTTAAGCAGAAATCTTTTGGACCCACACGAGTGGCAGTTCAACAGAAGAATCTTCACCCTAATAACTCAGAAATGGGTCACCCCAAAGGTCGACCTCTATGCCTCCCACTCCAACTATCAGCTCAACAAATTCTGCACCAGGAAGCATCACTACATGGCTTGGAAAGTGGATGCCCTGTCCTTCCCCTGGGTCAGTCTAGCGGGCTATGCCTTTCTTCCACTTCCTCTCATCCCCAGGGTTGTTGTGTCTTTCGGCTTTTCCTGGTTAGGGGTCGCCACAGCGGAGCTCCGGTCCACTAATGATTTTTACGTGCCGAGTTACCAGCCCTGACGCACAACCTTCAACGAAGGTACGCCCATTCACTCATGTCTCCACGCAGAAGACGCTCTAGCTGAGAATCGAACTGGACAGCGTCTTACTGTGAGGTGACAATGCTACCGCAGCACCACCACCGCGGGTCCACTGCTCAAAATAATGGAGGAAAAACCAAGGACCATTCTTATAGCTCCAGACTGGCACTGGCAGCACTGGTACCCCTTGCTGCGCAACCTGTCCCCTCTGCCTCCATGGCATATTCCCCAGATTCCAAATCTCCTGACCCAGAGGGAAGGGGAATTCATGCATCCCCAGTTGCAGACACTCAGTTCGGCGGCTTGCCCTTATTCCCTAACCCCGAACCAAACTGCCAACCTCAGTAAATAGGTTATAGATGTCATCCGTGAGGCCAGATGCCCTAGCACCAGAAAGTCTTATGCTAACAAATGGAAAAGGTTCTGCACCTGGATCCAGGCTAAGGGACCCAGTGTGCCAGAGCCCTCCCTTCCCCTCATCCTGCATTACTTAGCTGACCTACTACACAGTGGGCTCTCCTTCTCTTCTGTAAAAAGTCATGCCTCTGTTGTTTCTGCTCATTTTTCCACTGAGCAGCCCCTTTTTCTCAAAGTCTTTGATCAAACAGTACTTAAGAGGGGCTAGTAACTTGAGGCCACCCAGAAGGGCACCAACCCTAGCTTGGGACCTTAACTTTGTACTGGAAAAGCTCACCCTTCCCCCTTTCGACCAGCTTCTTCTGCAGAGCTAAAATTTCTCTCCTGGAAGACAGCTTTCCTTCTGGCCATCACTTCAGCCAGAAGGGTCTCTGAGCTGCAAGCGCTCATGGCTGTGGAACCCTTCATCATCTTCATGCTGGCAAGGTATCCCTCAGAACTAACCCATCCTTCATACCCAAGGTGGTGTCCAGTGTGGTTCTCAACCAATCCATTAATTTGCCCACCTTTTTTTCCTAATCCCCAGAACAAGGGGGAAAGGATTCTGCACTCTCTGGATGTACACAGACAGCTCAGAGTCTATCTAGACAGGACTAAATCCCTCAGAAAGTCTGATCAATTGCTGGTTAGCTTTGCTACAGGGGCAGAAGGCAAAGCCATCTCCAAACAAACCATCTCCAAATGGATAGCACACTGTATCCACTTCTGCTATAAACATGGAAAGCCTCCCCCCAAGGGGGTCAGGACACACTCAACCAGAGCAGCTTCCAACTCTGCAGCTTTCCTCAGAGGAGTCCCCACCAGGGACATCCTGGAGGCTGCCACTTGGACATCTGCTTACACTTTCACCAAGCATTACCACCTGCTTCTCTTCTCCAAATCCAGGGCAGGGTTTGCCTCTGCAGTCTTGCAGGGCATCCTAGTCAGCCCCTAGTTCCTTAACTGCCTCCCCCCTTTTCCTCAGCTTTGGGAATCAACCCAAATGTGATGAATGCAACAGTGAGACATGAAGAACATAGTACAGTTTGTACACTTACAATAAATGTAGATGTTTGAGTGTATTGCAGATGTTCTTCGTGTTTCACTGTTGCAATCATCACATTTGGGTTAGCTGCCTGCAGGTAGCTTTCAGCCGGCCTGAATACCAGAGTCTTCGGATTTCTGCGTCGGAATATGTTGTTTCTTCCATGACCAAAACACCAAATACCATGTTAAGAAACCAGTTTATTGCGAAACAAGCAAAGCTTTCGGATCTACACCCTTTATCAGTGATAATACAACATCTATACATGTAACTATTTAAGTAGGAGCACAAAACTTCATGTGACTACAGCCAGCAAATCACATGAATACAATGTAAAATGACATCACAGGGTATCAGTATAGCATTTTAAAATAGTAATAAAAAAATACAAATACGAAATAGAAAATAAGAAATAAATATTATTTTCTATTTCGTATTTTTATTTTTTTATTACTGTTTTAAAATGTTATACGGATACCTTGTGATGTTATTTTTAGGTTGTATTCATGTGATTTGCTGGCTGTAGTCACATGATGTGTTGTGCTCCTATTTAAATAGTTACATGTATAGATGTTATATTAGCATTGATAAAGGGTGTAGATCCAAAAACTTTGCTTGTTTCGCAATAAACTGGTTTCTTAACGTGGTATTTGGTGTTTTGGATACTTGAGTTTTATACCTTCTTCACAGTAACAATTCTGTTAACTGCTTCTTCCATGACATCAGGTCGTCAGGGGTATAAAACATGCAGCTGATGCCATTACATCAGTCTTTCTTGCCGTGTGGTGCCCAAAGCAGAAGCAGTTCGCAAGTGCTGGTTGGCCGACTCCTGAAATATTTGTTTTCGAGTTTCCGACCTGAAGTCTTCAAAAAACCTAAGTACCCCACTGGAGAGCCTTTTTCTTGCTCTAACCGATGTCAGTAAAAGTTAACAATTGTCTTACCTGTGAAAAGCAAATACCTCATAGAGATTTTCATTTTTACTACATCCCCTGTTTAGGCCCAGACCACGATGTCCCTCATTGTCGGTTTTGTGCCTTGTTCAACGCCCAAACTATTCGTTGTCGAGCTATTTTTGCAGCTAATTACTTTTGTACTTGATCTGTGTACTCAGAAATGGCTTTGTTAAGCCATCCGACTACTGATCTTCCAAAAAAAAGTAAGGATAAAGATAGAGACAGACTGCATAGGTCCAAAACTGCCTTTGATGCTTCCGTTAAGCTAGTCACCAGTCTGCCGGTACTCAGTGAGGCGCTTTCGCAGACCCTGATACCTGCTTCGTCAGATTCGCAGGCCTCTACTGAGACCCATTCGGAGTCCAGTATGCCGCGAGATGCTTCTTCGACTATGGAACCTGCGGATGTCTCTACCTTGGATGGGTCCGGAACCGCTGTGCAGGCACCGGCTTCTAAGGGTGTATTCAGGCCTACAGACTTGCATTTTAAACCAACGCCGTCTTCTTCATCCAGGCCTAAAACTCACACCATGCCTAGAAAACTGACTTCCAAGTTGCAGCCTCAGGCCCATATGCCTAAAAAACAAATGCTTAGAATGGCTGAAGACCTTATTACCTTAATTAGGGGAAGCCAGCCTTCCCCCTCTAAGAGACCTAGAACTGATTTTCTTTCTGATTCTTCTGATCAGGAATCTGATTTTTCTGCTCCTCCTGATTACCAGGATTTGCCCTTATCTACTAACAAGGATTCTGATGCAGAGGATTCCATTCCATCTGCTTCCCCTCCAGAAGATTTTTCTTTCGGTGAAACCTTGCATACTCTTAGGGAGCATTTCCACTGGGAAAGCCAGGATTACTCGGAGTCCAAAAAGAGACAGGGAATTCTTACTCCTACCTCAGCACAGGCCTTTAGCTATCCCTCCTGTTCTGGACATTGTAGATGATGCTTTCTTGGAATCTAGCCATACCCCAGACACTTTACCTCCAGCTCCCAGAAAACCTGACAGGTGCTACAGTGTACCTGACTCTCACAACTTCCTCTTCAAATATCCTTCTGCGGATCCAGAGACCATTTCCGAAGGACCAAAAGGCATTAAGGCTACTGTTGCCAAAAATTCTACCCCTTCTGATAGAGATTCTAGAGCCTTGGACAGATGGGGTAGGAAGATATACACTTCTGCTACTTTGGCCATTAGGGCTTTAAATTGCCAGTTTCATATGTTAAAGTATCAGCAGCATATTATGGGACTACTTAGACAGAAAATTATGTTGATTCCTGACTGCACAGAACACAAAGAATTGCAAGATTTAATGCATTCTGCAGAACAAGTTGATAAACATACTTTGCAATGTGGTTTTGACGCTTTAAAAGCATCTTGCAGGGCTGCTGACACTGGGTCTGTACTTAGAAGGCATGCTTTGCGTAAGGAACAAAACTTGCCAGATCATGTTAAAGCTAAATTACTGGATGCTCCCTTACACCAAGACCGCCTTTTTGTTAAAGCAGAAGTCCTCAAAAGGATGGAGGAAAAAGCTAAATCTTTGCAAACTATTAAAGATTTCCTACAAGCACAGCCTCCCAGATTCAGTAGGCATTGGCCTTCAAAGAACTGGTCCTTTCCAGTCCTTTCCAGGCCTTCTCAGTCCAAACCCAGGAACAGCAGACTACCTAGGCTACAGTCTCACACTATGCACAGACCTAAGCAGCGGGGGGCTCCCACTTCCGAAGCAGGGAGTAGTAAGCCACCCCCCGTACGGACAAATGGCACAATGACTTAACCTTAAACCTTCCAAGCCCTGCTTTACTACCTGCTCCCTTAGGAGGAAAGCTCGCCCTGCATGCAAAAAACGGGAACTCATTACCCAGGACAAATGGGTTTTGAACATAGTTTCCCAAGGATACAGATTCTACTTCCACACACTACCAACCCCAAATGGTTGGCCAGACCCACCCCCAAATCAGTGGGCAGAGGCCCAACAGCAGGTTCTCTCTCTTCTCAGCATCAGAGCTATTTAACCTGTCCCAGCAGAACAAAGGGGACAAGGTTTTATTCAAGACTTTTTCTGGTACCCAGAAAAGACAACTCCTGACATCCTATCCTGGACCTCTCTATTCTCAACACCTTTCTGGTGGTTCCAAAATTCAAAATGCTAACTCTTCAACAGCTTCTTCCAATGCTAACCAAGGATGCCTGGCTGGCAACCCTAGACTTAAAGGAAGCTTACCTGCACATCCCAGTAAGAGGATCCTGCAGACAATACCTATGTTTCAGGGCGGGCTCCATGCACTTTCAGATGTTCATCGTGCATACAGCTGCAGTCATAACAGATGGGTTCTCCTGCCGTCAGGCGGGTCCTCGGTCGACCGAATTCCAAAGTCTAGGTCCGGCGCCGGTTGTCGTCGTTTCTTCCCTGACGTCAGTGCGACAGGGGTATAAAAGAACCAGCCGACGCCATTTTCTTCAGTCTTTCTTGCCGCGCGGTGCCCGAAGCAGAAGCAGTTCGCAAGTGCCGGTCGGCCAGCTCCTGAGATTACGAAAAATTTGGAACCGAAGTCTTCTTAAAAGCTAAGTACCCCATTGGGGAAACTTTTCTTGCCTCAGACCGATGTCAGACAAAGTTAATAATTGTATTTCTTGTGGGAAGCAAATACCGCATAAGGATTTCCATTCCCTCTGTATACCTTGTTTAGGCCCAGACTACTACGTCTCGGTCTGTCGCTTTTGTGCTACATTCAACAAACGCACTATTAAGCGTCGGGCGGAGTTCGCCCAGCATTATTTTGGGAAAGCATTTAACTATACCATGTCATCGGATACTCCAACTCCGGTTTTGTCTAAAAAACGCAAAGACAAGGACCGACACTCGAGGTCCGCGGCCTCTACCGACACCACGCCGAAGCCGACTACTCGTGGTCCGGTTCTCAGCGAGGCGCCTACGCAGCCCCTGATTACCGACGACACATCTTTGGCGGTGTCTCCTGTACCCCAGGTCGCAGGCTCCTCGGCCCACACCCTGACTACAGATACCGAAGCCACGCTTGGCGTTGAAACACAGAATGTGGATAGGTCCACCTCCACTCAAGGTGTCTTCAGACCTTCCTCTTCTTTCTCCATCAAGGCTTTCACCAAGTCTAAAGCTACCATGCACCCTAAGAGACCAGCTACACAGGGCCCATGCCTAAGAAACAGATGCTTAAAATGGCTGAGGATTTAATTACTCTAATCAGAGGTTCTCAGCCACCTCCGGACAAAAGACCCAGAGTGGAGGAAGATTCCCCCTCTTCTGATCAGGGCTCCATTATTTCAGAGCACTCTGATTATCAGGAACAGTCTTACTCCCCTTTTGAAGACTCTGATGCAGAGGAATCTATTCCTTCTGTATCCCCCCCTGAGGATTACTCATTTGGTGAAACTCTGCATACCTTAAGGGAACACTTCCACTGGGAAGGCCAGGATTATTCAGATTCCAAGAAAAGGCTCAGGGAATTTCTTTTGTTACCCCAGCACAGGCCTCTGGCTATACCTCCTGTCCTGGACATCCTAGATGATGTTTACTGAGGCCTGCCTTAACCCGGACTCTCTTCCTCCAGCTCCAGTTAAGCCTGACAGGTACTACAGGGTTCCTGACTCACACCAATTTCTATACAAAAGCCATGCTGCTGACCTAGAAACCATCTCACAGGGGCCCAAGGGAGTTAAAGCCTCCATTGCCAAAACCCATTGCCTTCCGAGAGAGATTCCAGATCCTTAGAAAGGTGGGGAAAAAGGTATATACCTCGGCTACCTTATCCATGAGGGCCTTAAACTGTCAGTTTCATATGCTAAAATACCAACAGTTTCTGTTATCTCAATTGAAAAGTAAAATGTCACAACCTGAACAACCAGACATGAAGGAGTTGCAGGATTTGATGCATAGTGCAGAACAAGTGGGTAAACATACCTTACAATGTGGTTTTGATGCTCTAGAGGCCTCATGTAGAGCTGCAGTTACAGGCTCAGTTATACGTAGGCATGCCTGGCTCAAGGAACAAGCCTTGCCTGATCATGTCAAAGCTAAATTACTAGACGCCCCTCTTCAAAAGGATGTACTATTTGGGGCAAATGCTGAGGAAGTATTACGGAAAATGGAGGAAAAGGCTAAATCAATGCAAACTGTGAAAGAATTTCTGCAGGTTCAATCCCACGTTTTAGTAGAAACTGGCCTTCCAAAAACTGGTCCTTTCCTGCCACAGACAGACCCCAAAGAGGCAGATACAGGCGCCCGAGGGGCAGAGGACAAACACAAGGCTCGTACAGAGGCAGACAATGGCAAGCTCCTACACAAAGAGGTGGTGAGGACAACTCGCAATCTTTCAGAAAACAAAACCAATGACTTTCCCCTTGCATGCCAACCAGGTCTCAAATGGCAGCCCCCTTAGGAGAAAAGCTGGCACTATTCTTAAAAAATTGGCATATTGTCACAAGGACAAATGGATCCTGAACATTATAAACAGAGGCTACAAATTCCATTTTCATACCCTTCCAAAAATGAAAGGCATGCCAAACCTGCCACACAATCAAAGGGCAGAGGCACAAAAGCAAATTTCAGATCTTATAAACATGAAAGCTATTCAAGAGGTACCTACACACGAACAAGGTCAAGGTTTTTATTCCAGGCTGTTTCTGGTGCCAAGGAAGGGAAAAGATTGGAGACCTATTTTGGATCTTTCCATCCTAAACACATTTCTACTTGTGCCACAATTCAAGATGCTCACTCTACAGCAACTTCTTCCCATGCTGGGCAATGAGTCTTGGTTGGTAACATTGGACCTCAAGGAGGCATACCTGCATGTCCCAATCGGACAAAATTGCAGAAGATACCTCAGATTTCTTGCAGGTTCAACCCATTATCAATTCTCTGCATTGCCCTTTGGTTTATCTACTGCGCCCAGAGTATTCACGAAATGCCTGGCATCAGTAATTGCCTACTGCAGACTTCAAGGGATACAAATATACCCTTATTTGGACGACTGCCTGATCCAAGCGGACAGCAAGCACATTCTTCTGAAACATCTGGCTTATGTAATAATGTTATTAAACTCTCTAGGATACACAGTCAACAAAGAGAAATCAAGACTAATACCCTCTCGGAAGATAATTTTCCTGGGTGCCAATTTAGACACAAACACCCAGATGGCCTACCTCACACCAGAGAAGCAGGGGTAACTAATTCAATATTTCAGAACACTGGCAAATTGCACCAGGCTGACTGCAAGGAAAATCCTGCAGGCTCTGGGATTCATGGCATCTTGCATCTTACTAATCCCATGTGCAAAGCTGCATATGAGAAAACTACAATGGTACCTAAAAAACATATGGTCTCAACACAGCCACAGTTTGGAAACAATAATACCGCTAATTCCATGTCTGCAAAAGGAATTTCTGTGGTGGGCACAAGCATGCCAAACAAACACAGGTCTTCCATTCAGCAAGCCTCAAGCAAATCAAGTCATCACAACAGACGCCTCGGACTATGCCTTGGGGGCGCACATGACAGACCGGTGCATTCAGGGCAAATGGACCCAAAAAGAAAAGCACCTTCTCATCAATCAAAAAGAAATGCTAGCAGTGATAAATGCTATTACAGCTTTCAAGGACCTTCTACAACCAGGTCAGCTATTGATAAGAACAGACAACACCACAGTTATGTGGTACATAAACAAGCAGGGAGGAACGCATTCTTATCCCCTATGCAGACTGGCAATGTCACTTTGGAACATGGCCATGGACTTACAAATGGAACTACAAGCACAGTACTTGCCAGGCAAGGAAAACACGCTGGCAGACAACCTAAGCAGGAATATGACAGATCCACACGAATGGAAGTTGCATCCAAAAGTTTTTACAGAGATAATCCAAGAATGGGGAAGGCCAGACATAGATCTCTTTGCCTCCCACAAAAATCATCAATTGACAAAATTCTGCTCAAGGATCTTCCATCCAAAGGCCTGGAGAGTGGACGCTCTCTCTTTCATTTGGACATCAATGACAGTTTATGCCTTCCCACCTCATCCTCTGCTGCCCAAAGTCCTATTGAAGACCAGAGCAGACAGACCAAAGATGATCCTCATTGCTCCGGACTGGCCAAGGCAACACTGGTACCCACTCCTGAGGAGCCTGACACATTCCCCACCATGGACCCTGCCTCTAATGCCTCTTCTTCTGACTCAGCACAGCTTCAAAACTCTTCACAGTCAGCTGAAAACACTCAATCTAGCCGCATGGAAGATTCCTTAGCATCGCAGCAGGCCCTGCTCTCCAAGGAGGTGCAGGATGTCATTTTGGAGGCCAGAAGGCCATCAACTAGAAAAGCTTACTCTGCAAAATGGAAACGTTTTTGTGTTTGGAATGAAAAAAAGGGCCAGTGCCCTGGGAAAACTGAATTTACCTCAAATACTACAATATTTGGCTGAACTGCTAAGCAGTGGACTTTTGTTCTCCTCCATCAAAATCCATGCCTCAGCCATTTCTGCAGAATACAACACTGATCCACCTTTATTTTCTCACCCTCTATTAAGACAGTTCCTCAGAGGGGCTAAGAATCTAAGACCTCCAAGAAAACAACCAATACCTGCTTGTGATCTTAATTTCATTCTGGAAAAACTGACTTTGCCTCCTTTTGAGCCAGCTGCCTCATCAGATTTACAATATTTGTCCTGGAAAACAGCTTTCCTTCTGGCTATCACTTCAGCTCGTAGAGTTTCAGAACTACAGGCTCTTATGGCTGTCCAGCCTTTTATCATCTTCCATCAGGACAGAGTTTCATTACGTACCAACCCGTCCTTTATGCCTAAAGTGGTATCCAGGGTAGCTTTAAATCAGGCCGTACATTTACCTACTTTTTATCCTAATCCTCAAAACAAAGGGGAGAGATTACTGCATTCCTTGGACATCCACAGACAACTGCGTTATTATTTGGACAGAACAAAACCTTTCAGAAAATCAGAACAGCTTTTTGTGGCCTATGCAGTAGGAGCTCAAGGAAAGTCAATATCCAAACAGACAATCTCAAAATGGATAGTCCACTGCATACGCTTTTGCTATTCCTTTCATGGCAAAACTGTACCCACAGGCATTAGAACTCATTCTACCAGGGCCACAGCCACCTCTGCAGCCTTCCTCAGAGGAGTTCCTACCAAGGATATTTTAGAAGCAGCCACTTGGAGTTCTGTGCATACCTTCTCTAAGCACTACAACCTACCATTATACTCCAAATCTAGAGCAGGCTTTGCCACTGCAGTCTTGCAGGGCATTTTGGCTCCTCCTAGCTCCACCTAGTGCCTACCACCCCTTTCTTAGCTTTGGGATTCTACCCATCTGTTATGACTGCAGCTGTGTATGCACGATGAACATAGTACAGTTTTGTACCTACCATAAATGTAGATGTTTGAGTGCTAATACAGCTGCAGTCCAGGTTTCCCTCCCTCCTTCCCCTCTAGGGGTCTTCTTTTATGGTGTATTTGCTTGCAACTACTGGTCTTTGATTATATTGCATTGCATTATTACATATTTTTATGTATTGCCTTCTTTATGGGGGCACCTGACATCTGGGGCAAGAAAAACTGAAGAAAATGGCGTAGGCTGGTTCTTTTATACCCCTGTCGCACTGACATCAGGGAAGTAGCGACGACAACCGACACCGGACCTAGACTTTGGAATTCGGCCGACCGAGGACCCGCCTGACGTCTGGAGAACCCATCTGTTATGATTGCAGCTGTATTAGCACTCGAAGATCTACATTTATGGTAGGTACAAAACTGTACTTTCTCTGCACTTCCCTTTGGCTTATCTGCTGCGCACAGGGTGTTCACAAAGTGTCTAGCTCCAGCCATTGTTTTTTGCAGGAAGAGAAATATTCAAATTTACCCATATATGGACGATTGTCTGATTCAAGCAGAAAGCCAGGACTTGCTATTACAACACCTGGCATTCCTAAAGAAACTTCTAACCTCACTGGGGTACACCATCAGCGAAAATAAATCTTACCTAGTACCCTACCAACAGATTGTATTCCTGGGAGCAAGCTTGAACACACCTTCCTAGATGGCATTCCTCACTCTGGAGAAACAAGGCTTTTTGACAACCTACTTCAAACTGTTGGCCTCAAAACCCCAGCTATCTGGAAGGAAAATACTGCAAGATCTGGGGTTCATGGCCTCTTGTATTCTACTAATTCCATAGTCAAGACTGCATATGAGGAAACTCCAGTGGTATCTAAAAAGCCTATGGTGTCAACATTCTCAGGACCTGGAAAGAATGATTTCTATCGTTCCTTGTATAAAGGCAGTGTTCCTCTGGTGGGCAGAGGCTTGCTACCACAACAAGGGACTCCTTTTCACTCTACCCCTTGCTGCCCAAACCCTAACAACAGACGCATCAGACTATGCATGGGGGGCTCACATGGCAGGGCAGTGCATTCAGGGCAAATGGAACCCAAAGCAGATGCACCTGCACATCAATCAAAAAGAAATGTTAGCTGTACAGAATGCTCTGACAGCCTTCAAAGACCTCATTCTTCTAGGACAACTATTGGTTGTTGTTGTGTCTTTCGGCTTTTCCCGGTTAGGGGTCTCCACAGCGGAACTCCGGTCCGCTAATGATTGGCAGTAGATTTTTACGTGCCCATTTGCCGGCCCTGACGCACAACCTTCAACGAAGGAATGCCCATTCACACATGTCTCCACACAGAAGACGCTCTAGCTGAGAATCGAACAGGACAATGTCTTACTGTGAGGCGGCAATGCTACCGCAGCACCACCACCGCAGTAGACAGGACAACTATTGGTAAAGACAGACAACACCACAGTTATGTGGTACATAAACAAGCAGGGGGGAACCCATTCCTACCCACTCTGCAGACTAGCCATAGCTCTGTGGAACACAGCCTTGAGCAGCCAAGTGCACCTACATGCACAATTTCTGCCTGGCAAATTAAATTCACTGGCATACGACTTAAGAAGAAATCTCATGGACCCACACGAATGGAAACTGAAACCCAAAATATTCAAGCTTTTGAGGAACAGATGGGGGACTCCAGAGGTGGATCTGTTTGCCTCCCCTCAGAACTATCAATTGAACAGATACTGCACCGGAACCCCCAACAGTCAAGCTTGGAAAGTGAATGCCCTGTCCTTTACCTGGGAAAGCCGCTCAATCTATGCCCCCCCCCCCCACCGCCTCTCCTCTCGAAGGTTCTACTAAAGATCAAACAGGACAAGCCAAGGACAATCCTGATTGCATCAGACTGGCCATGCCAACACTGTTACCCTCTTTTGTGAAGTCTGACAGTGCTACAACCATGGCACCTGCCTCAGACCCCTTTCTTGCTCTCCCAGCAGGTTGGCCAGGTTCTGCACCCACAGTTTCAATCCCTGAACCTTGCAGCCTGGCTAATCCCTTGAGCCCACCTCTAGCAGCCCTCAGTAAGCAGGTGCTGGATGTCATTCTTGAGGCAAGGAGGCCTAGTACTAGAAAATCCTATTCAGAGAAGTGGAAAAGATACTGTTCCTGGAGCCAGTCTCAGGGGATGGGAACAATGGTGCCCAGCTTACCTCGTATACTAGATTACTTAACAGAAATGCTCCACAAGGGCCTATCCTTCTCTTCAATTAAGATTCATGCCTCAGCCATCTCAGCTCATTATAATACTGAGCCACCCGTCTTCTCTAATTCTCTGGTAAAACAGTTCCTTAGAGGGGACAAAAATTTAAGACCCCCCCAGGAAAGCTCCCACTCCAGCTTGGGACCTTAACTTTGTATTGGAAAAACTTTTTCTTCTCCCCTTTGAACCGGCTGCTACAGCAGACATGAAATTGCTGTCTTGGAAAACAGCTTTACTTCTAGCCATCACTTCAGCAAGAAGAGTGTCTGAACTGCAGGCCCTTATGGCAGTGGAACCCTTCATAATCTTCCATTGGACAGGGTTTCCCTCAGGACTAACCCATCTTTTATGCCCAAGGTGGTGTCTAGTGTGGCTTTAAACCAGTTCATTAATTTGCCTACTTTTTTCCCTAATCCTCAGAATAAAGGGGAAAGGATACTGCATTCTCTGGATGTACACAGACTTCTTAGATTCTGTTTGGACAGGACTAAGCCTTTCAGAAAATCTGACCAGCTGCTAGTCAGCTTTGCTGCAGCTGCAAAGGCGAAGGCCGTTTCAAAGCAAACAATTTCCAAATGGATAGCACACTGCATCTTTTTCTGCTACAAGCACCATGGAAAAACTACCCCACAGGGGATAAGAACACATTCAACTAGGGCTGCATCTACCTCTACTGCATTTCTCAGAGGAGGTTCTACCAGGGACATCCCGGAAGCTGCAATCTGGAGCTCTGTACATACTTTCACCAAGCATTACCACTTGCCTTTCTTTTCTAAATCCAGAGCTGGATTTGCCACAGCAGTCTTACAGGGTCTGATTGCCAGCCCTAATGCTTCTTAATCTGCCTCCACCCTTCCTTAGCTTTGGGTATCTACCCAAATGTGATGACTGCAACAGTGAAACATGAAGAACATAGTACAGTTGTGTACACTTACCATAAATGTAGATGTTCGAGTGTATTCACTGTTGCAGTCCTGGTTACCGTCCCTCCAGCCCCCTGATTGTTTTTGCTTTCTTCTATCCTTTTTGGTTTGGCTTATCTTATGCTATGTGTATTTACATTTTGCTGGGGGTGTACCACACCATATAATTGCCTCCTGTTGTGGGGGCACCTGACATCTGGGGCAAGAAAAACTGATGTAATGGCGTCTGCTGCATGTTTTATACCCCTGACGACCTGACGTCCTGGAAGAAGAGACAGTATCCAATGCAGAAATCCCAAGACTCTGGTATTCAGGCCGGCTGAGGGCTACCTGCAGGCAAGTAACCCAAATGTGATGACTTCAACAGTGAATACACTCAACGTCTACATTTATGGTAAGTGTACATAACGGTACTCTCTCTGGCAGACAACTTAAGCAGAAATCTCTTAGACCCACACGGGTGGCAATTAAACCAGAACACCTTCAGCCTCATAACGTAGAAATGGGGTACCCCGAAGGTGGACATATTTGCCTTCCACAACAACCACCAGCTCAGCAAATTCTGCACCAGGGAACCTCACAGCAAGGCCTAGAAAGTGGATGCTCTATCCTTCCAATGGGTAAACCTATTGATCTATGAATTTCTCCCACCACCTCTTCTTGCAAGGGTACTACTCAAAACATTTGAGGAAAAGCCAAGAGCATTCCTGATTGCCCCAGACTGGCCATGCCAGCACTGGTACTCACTACTGCGCAGTCTGTCACCGTTGCCTCCATGGCACCTTACTCAGATTCCAACTGTCCTGACCCAGCAGAAGGGAGAATTCTTGCATCCACCATTGCAGACCCTGAACCTGGCAGTCTGGCTTATTCCTTGACCTCTTCTCCAGTAGTTAGCCTAAGCAAGCTAGTCCTGGACGTTTATATGCGAAGCCAGATATCCCAGCACTAGAAAATCCTATGCTGACAAGTGGAAGAGGTATTGCTCCTGAATCCAGGCTAAAGGGGCTGAACCAGCACAGCCCTCCTTACGTCTTATCCTAGATTACCTAGCAGAACTACTTCACAGGGGCCTGTCCTTCTTTTATTAAAATTCATGCATCTGCCATGTCTGCTCATTACAGTACAGACATGCCTCTCTTTTCTCACCCTCTCATCAAACAGTTCCTTAGAGGGGCTAACAACTTAAGGATGCCCAGAAGAGCCCCTACCCCAGCTTGGAACCTTAACTTTGTGTTGGAAAAGCTCATGCTACCCCCCCCCCCCCCTTTGAGCCTGCAGCTTCAGCAGAGTTAAAATTCCTTTCTTGGAAAACAGCTTTGCTTCTGGCCATCACTTCACCTAGAAGTGTGTCTGAGCTACAAGCACTCATGACTGTGAAACCCTTCATCATTTTTCATGCTGACAGGGTCTCCCTCAGGGCTAACTCAACTTTCATGCCTAAAGTGGTGTCCAGTTTGGCTCTCAACCAATCTATTCATTTGCTCACCTTTTTTCCCTAAGCCTCAAAATAAGGGGGAAAGGATCCTGCACTCTTTAGATCTGCACAGACAGCTCAGATTTTACCTGGATAGGACTAAGCCCTTTAGGAAAACTGACCAGTTTCTAGTCAGCTTTGCAGCAGGGGCAGAGGGCAAGACCATATCCAAACAAACCATTTCCATATGGATAGCACACTGTATCAATTTCTGTTACAAACACCATGGGAAACCACCCCCAAGGGGGTCAGGACACACTCCACCAGAGCAGCCTCCACCTCTGCAGCTTTCCTCAGAGGAGTCCCCACCAGGGACATCCTGGAGGCTGCCACCTGGGTATCTGTTCACACTTTTACCAAGCATTGCCACCTGCCTCTCTTCTTGAAGTCCAGGGCAGAGTTTGCTTCTACAGTCTTGCAGAGCATCCTAGCCAGCCCCTAATTTCCTTGATTGCCTCCACCCATTTCCTCAGCTTTGGAAATCAACCCAAATGTGATGACTGCAACAGTGAAACACGAAGACCATAGTACAGTTGTGTACACTTTCCATAAATGTAGATGTTCGAGTGTATTCACTGTTGCAGTCCTGGTTTCCCTTCCTCCATTCCTTTTTTTTCTCTTTTGTTACCCATCTTCCTGGTTGTTCTCCTTTCCTTACAAGGGACATATTGGTATCTATTTTCCACTGGTGGGGTTCTTCCACCAGAACCTGGCCTCGTACTTTGGGGGCTCCTGACAAGTTACGGCAAGAAAAACTGATGTAATGGTGTCTGCTGCCTTCCTTTATACCACTGACAACCTGACGTCAGTCCTCAAGTGACAATAACCGACGCAGAAATACTAAGTCTCTGGTATTTGGGCCGATCGAGGGCTACCCTGGCAGGGATAACCCAAATGTAATGATTGCAACAGTGAATACACTCGAACATCTACATTTATGGTAAGTGTACACAACTGTACTTTCTCTTTACTGGCTCACCCTCTATTGGCTGTATTGTTTTCCTTCGTAAGACTGTTCTTCGTCTAAAAATGTCTTTGATCCTCCAAGAAAAAATATTCTGAAGAAATCTTGATACAGCAATTTGAATCTCACACCTGCCTCTCAACGTTCTCTGATTGCTGGGATAAACTTGCTTCGATTCTGCATGGTATACAGTGAATAATCAGTTCCTCAAACTCTGCTGACAAGAGTTTTTAATACTTTTCCCTTCTGATGCAATTTTGTTATGAAAAAAAGTAATGTTATTAGCTTAATGTTCCATGTGTGTTGTCAATCTCGACCTTTATTTTTACTAGTGGGTCGGATCGGATGTGTTGGATCCATCTTTGCCTTTCCAATAGCTTGAAGTCTTCAGCAAAACTCATGGGCCTCCTTTCCTACCCATAATGCAGTTCCCCAACTACCTCAGATCTTGTTTGCCCACCCAGAAGGTAAAATAATGTGTACAGCAGCTATGGCATATTTATTGGACAATGTCAGTATCTCTGAGGCTATGGAGATTCCAAAAAGCAATGTCCACTCGGTGTTCCATGAGTTTTGGAAGGGGGTTTGAAGGGTGGGTTGTGAGAATAAAGGTTGATATGGACAACACACATGGAACATTATGGTAAGAACATAACTTCTTTGTGTTATTGTCAATCTCCCCTTTATTCTCACTAGTGGGACCATGTCCCAAGCAATGTAATTCCTGGGTGGCTCATGGAGGAATATTCCTCAGAACCATAGAACCAAAGGAATCCCTACTCCTGGAGGCCAAATCCACTTTGTGATGAATAATAAAGGTGTGTGGCTTATCCCGTTTTGCTGCAGCACAGATACTGTCCCATGAAAGTCCTGTGTGAAAGGTTGCTGAAGTAGCAACTGATCTAGTGGAATGTGCTTTAACAGGAAAGGGAGGAGGTTTGCTGTTTGATTTGATGTAGGACATACAAAGGGCAAACCATCTAGGCAATGTAACTTTCGAAACTGGTAACCTTTTTCTGGTCTCAGAGTAAAGTACAAAAAGTTGATTTGACTTCCTAAATTGTGAAGTCCTGTGCAAGTAGAAATACAATTGTCTATGAACATCCAAAAGATGTTAAGAGTATTTGCCTTTATTTTGGTAATTAGAAAAGAAAACGGGTAACTCAGTTGTTTGGTTTAGATTGCTTTCTGACATGACCTTTGGGAGAAAGGAAGGATTGGTACGTAATGACACTCTATCTTTATGAAAAATTAAATATGGGTGTTTGGATGAAAGAGCTTGTAGTTCTGATACTCTTCTAGCTGAGGTGATAGCTACCAAGAAAAGTGTTTTCCAAATAAGAATTTTAAATCGCATGTCGCTGAAGGTTCAAATGGAGAGCGAATGATATTTGTTAAAATGAAGTTAAGATCCCAGAGTGGAGTTGGGTTCTTATATGGAGGTCTGATCATTGCTGTTCCCTTTAAAAGAGTCTGTGTGACATAAGAGAAGAACCATTTTCTCCTACATGGTAATTTGAAATTGCACCTAATTGGACTTTTATAGTAGATGCAGCTGCACCTTCATGAAATAGTTTTGCTAGGAATTCCAATATAGAATGAATGGGCACAGAAAAGAGGTCTACTTGGTTTTCAGTTGCCCAAATAAATCTATTCCATTTACTCTTGTGCATCTTGTGTGTGTAAGTTTTATTGAAAGACAGCAGAATATGCTTTACCGGAGATGACAGATGGGGAAACCTGGCAATCAAGGGAACTGGAGCAGCCAAGCTGTCAACTTGAGGTTGTGAAGGCTGGGATGTGGCATTCCCGACAGATGTGTCAGTTAATTTGGAACAGGATCCAGAATCCATGGTTTGTCCAGAAGATGAGGCTGTAGAAAGGGGAACCAGATTTGATAAGGCCAATAGGGTACAATGAGAATTATCGTAGTCTCCAACAGCCTTGCTTTTTATACTAGTTTGAGAATCGGAGGAAATGGAGGGAAAGCATATAGGAGTCCCGCAGTCCAATCGTGAACAAGTGCATCCCTAGGTGACTCCCCCTCTGGAGGGATTAGGGCAAAGTAGTTGCTGCATTTGGCGTTGGTGAATGATGCAAAAAGGTCACAGCAAGGCTGGCCCCATTTCTGGAAAATTTCCTCCACTATTACATGATTAAGGGATCACTCGTGTGGCCATAATATGGCCCTGCTCAACTCGTTCACAATTACTTTGGATCTCCCCAGGCTATGCATTGCATTTTGAAGTGATTGGAGAGTGTTGCCCATTGCCAAACCCTTAGACCTTCTCGACAAAGGGAATAAGATCTGGTTCCCCCCTGCTTGTTTATGTACCAGACCATCGACATATTGTCTGATTGAATTGCTATGGTTCCTAGAGGGAGTAAGTCTTGAAATTACAGCAGTGCTAATAGCACTGCTCTCATCTCTAAGGTGTTTATATGCAAGTGAGCCTCGTGTTCTTGCCAGATTCCTTGGACAGTCTTTCCCAGATAATGCCCCCCCCCCCCCAAATCTGGGAAGCATCCGTGGTCACTGTGGCTTGAGGTTGAGGAAAAGTAAAGGGGTGGTCCTGAGATACTGATGGAGAACGAACCCACTACTCGAGATCCTTCTTGCAAGACCTGGTTATAAAAATTTTGTGAGGCATTGGATGGTCTAGAATCAACCATTGTGTGAAAAGCAGCCATTGCAGAATCCTCATGTGTAGGCATGATAGAGGGATGAGTACAATAGATGTTGCCATCTTTCCCAAAGTCTGTAGTATTTGCTTCGCCATGGCTTGCTTTTTTCTGATAAGTTACCTGACATGTAGGCGAATGTCGAGTACTCTTGTCTAGTGGGAGTCTCAGTACAAGGTTGACTGTATTTATTTCTGCACCTATAAGTTAAATTTTGAGATGGCTGTAAGGAGGATTTGTCGTAATTTATGGTAATTCCTAGTTTGGAGCAAAGCTGAAGTACATAATCCCTGACTTGTAGTAGCAGAAGCCTGGTCAGGGCGATTATGTGCCAGTTGTCCAAATAAGGAAACACCTGGAATCCCTGGCGTCTGAGGTGCACCGCAACTACTGCCATGCCAGGTGAACCCCTGGGGACTGTAGTGAGACCAACGGGCAGAGTTTGAAACTTTAAATGACCAACTCCCACTGGAAGTGCAGGTACCTTCTGGATAGTCTTTCCATCTTGATATGATAGTACACATCCTGAAAGTCTGTAGAGCACATCCAGTTGTCTTTTCCCAGGAATGGAATTATAAACTGCAGTGTTACCATCCAGAACTGGTTTTCTTCACTGATCATAGGATCATATGAGGTTACTAGGCTATTTGGCCTGAGGCCCTTATAAGCCTAGTCAAGAGTTTAGGCCATGTGTAGACAAATCAGCACCCGATGCCCCTGTCCAGCAGGGTCATGGGTGGAATCCCAGGGGTATATTTTCTGTTTCCCATCCAGTTATCCAGGTTGTGCTTAAGGTGGGGTCCATGAACGCCTAGTATGCCAGCCAGAGGTCACCTTTGAGGAGTCTGTATGAAACCAAGTAGAGGGATAGGGCTTTTAGCCTTTCTGTGTATGATAGATGTTTGAGGCCCTGGATTCTCCTGGTGAGGAACCTGTCTGGTCTCTCCAGCTGCTGCATGTGCTTTGCAAGGAACATGCAGAAAGGGGAGTTGTAGTCTATAATGGGCCTTATAAGGGAAGAATATAGGGATGTTATGACCTCCTTGTCCCTGTATGAGATACCCTTACTTATGAGGTGGGCCATGTAGAAGGCTTTCCGTACAGCAGAAGCAACATGGTGGTCAAAAGTCAGGTTGCCATCAACCCGGGTGCCCCAATTCCTCATGACTGATTGAGTGCTTAGGACATTGTTGTTAATGTGATAATTTGAGGGGGCATCAATCTCACCAAAGGTGGTGGTGATGCATTTTTTGGTATTCAGCTTGAGGCCATGTTAATGGCACCAGTCATTTGTCTGAGTGAGACCCTCTTGGAGGATGTCCACATCACTAGGAGAATTGATGACAGCACCCAGCTTGCAGTCATCTGCAAACTTGGTCAGCCATAGCCCACTGGTTTTGGCCTCCACCTCAGAAAAGTATATCCCAAATAACAGAGGCCCCAAGACCGAACCCTGGGGTATGACGCTTGTTACAGGTCTACTGTTTGAGATGGCTTCCCCTATTTTGACTGCATGGGTTCTATCAGTGAGCAAGTTTGCTATACCTATCTGGTAACATATGACTTGATGCCTAGTTGAGAGAGTCTGTTATGCCCGAGTGGGGAGTAGTGTCAAAGGCTTTAGCCAGGTCTAGGTAGACGATGTGCATTGTCTTCCCCTCATCCATGGCTTTGGTGACTGTCTCAAAGAAGTCGACCAAATTTAGCAGAAAATGACCTCCTCTTGACAAAACCAAACTGTGTGGGATCAAGTGTTTGGAGGTTGCCAATGTCCTTATTGATGAGGTCCATTATAATCCATTCCATGGCCTTGCAGATCAGGCTAGTTAGGCAGATGGGTCTGAAATTTCCCACTCAGCTGGGATGAAGCCAGTACTCAGGCTTTGGTTGAATAGGGTGCCTAGTTGGTGCTGCAAGTTCCTGTTTGAGTTCACGTAGGATGCAGCCTGGGATGTTATCGGGTCCCATGGAGGCTGTATTTTTTGCCTTTCAGAGCAGTGATGACCTGTTCTGTAGATACAAGGCGAAGGGGGCAGGTACTGGGGATGTCCTGATTTACTGATGGGGGGACAGAGGGGTAAAGTTTTCGCTGAATCTGTAAGCCAGCAAGTTTGCTATATATATGGCATTTGTATATGTGGTGTCCTTAACCACCAGTTCTAAACAGATCTGGGTGCTTCCTTTGAGGTTGCGGACATATGTGAAGAAGGCCTTATGATTGTGTGTGGTAGATGTGGCCAATTTGGACTCTGTTTGCTTTGGAGGATTTCACTAGTGTTCTTATTTGCTTGTTCAGGCTAAGGAGACATTGCTTCCAACTGGGCACCTGCTTCTTCTTGATCTTGGACAGCATTTTTTTCCTTTTGTTATAGAGTTTATTTATTGCAGATGTCCACCAGACAGGTTTACTTTTCCTTCCAGAGAATGATTTAGTCCTGTTGGGTATGCCTGATTCCATACATCTATATAAATGCTCATATGTATAGTGCTGTGGTGTAGTTTTGGATATTGGTACCAGTTCCTACAGAGGGGGCTGTGAAGCTGTTTATACCATCCCTCAGGAGGCTGTAATCAGCTTTGGAGGGGGGTTGTGGGAGATGGTGACTTCGAAAGTGACCGCTTTGTAGTCAGATCTTACCAGAGAGGATAATACTATAGGGGTGCTGCAGTGGTTACTCATGTTGATTAATACCAAGTCCAAGATATTATCACCCCTTGTGGAGGTATCGACTAGCTGTTCCAAGGCATTTGCATTGACAAAATCAAGGAATCTCTGGGCATTTGTGTTTTGGCATTAGTAGTTCTTTCAATCTATGTTTGGGAAGTTAAAGTCACCTAGAATCAGGGTAAAGGGTTGAATCTTGATAGATTCAAACAGGTGCAAATAGTCGGATTGGGCATCTTGAGTCAGAGTTGGGGGCTGGTATGATTTGAGTAGGGGTCTTGTCAATGGTTAACTGCACCTGGAGTGTCTCCTGAGCGTCATACTGTTTGACCAGCCTGGAGGTGTGTATGTCTTTAATGTATATTGAAACTCCACCTCCTTTGGCTTTACTGCCCACAGGTTGGGGTCTGAATGTATGAAAGAATGAGTAACCAGGTAAGGTTGGGGTGCTGTCCACAGCTTTGAACCAGGTTTCTGTGACTGCACAGATGTTAGCATTTTCCAGGGTTAGGAATGCTTGCGATGAGTGCAGTTTCATGTTTAGACTCCTAGCATTTAGCAGCATGACCTTTATTTTGTGTTTTGTTAAAATTTTAAGCTGGTAGTTTTAACCTCATCACTTTTCCTGTAAAGACACTATAGGGGAGGCAAGATCCATTGCCTGCAGCCCAGGTGGGACAGATGCAGGCCTTCTGTGGCAAAGCATTGTGGTCTGTCGATCATATCTTCCCAGGCTGTCAGGTAATGGATCACCCTGGAATGGCACCAGAAACTAAGCCAATTTTTAGTCAGTCATTTTCTGTTTGTATTGAGTCATCATTCTGGGTGACGGCAATATGCTGCTTAAGGCTAGGGACATACCTGCTTGGGGCACATAATCACCAAGCTCAATCATGTCTCTCTTCATATAGTCCAGAGAGGTATGTCTCAAGTCATTCATGCCAGCATGGACTATGACAGCATCATAACAGTCCTTGTTGAGAGACTTGAGTGCGTGTGTGATATGGCCGATTCTGGCACCTGACAGACAACTAACTGTGACTTTCTCCTTATCCAGCCTGGTGAGCGGCACATCTGTGCATCTCACAATGGAGTCTCCTTATGACTAGTATGTTGGGTTTATGGTGAAGCCTTAGTGGTTGTGAGGCACAGGTGTGTGGACTATGCATGGTATGTGGTGTGGAGGGCTTTGGAGATCGTGTGTGCTTTTGCCTTGGAGGTCTTTTTGTTTGGGTATGTTTATGTGGAGAACCTCCGCATATGTAGGTATGTGTTGCATAGCTGTGGGTGGTGATTGAGGGGTAATGATTGTATTGACAACCTTTACTGGCTTGAGAGGGAGAGAGCTTGGACTCTAGGTTCCTAATGTAATTGCATCTCTCACAAATTGTGTTCCTAGGTGATTGTAGTAGATAGTTGTCTGTGTACATGAGGCAGTTGCTACACTGTCTCAGGATGCCCCTGATTTGTTCAGTTCGCTGAGATCCAAAATTGGTCTCCAGTCTCTTGTTTTCTTTAGAACTAAAAAGAATCTTGAGCAAGTTCCCGATCCTCTCTGCTCTGCAGGGAACTTCTTGGATGACTCTTTTCTTTAGCAACTTTTGAACTTGTAATGTTGCTTGCTCCTGTTGACTGAGTGGTACATCTGGAATTGATTTGTTTGCAGGGGCGGGAAAAGAGAATTATATAACTCCTGGATAACATGTCTTGCATCCATTTGTAGTCTGTGATGATCCGCCAGGTTTCGAGGTGCAAAGACAACTGACCCCCTACTAACTCCAGAGGTGAACAGTTGGATACTCCTTCAGCAGCGCTGAAAGGGTCTACTAGAGAAAGATTCCCTAGAGCCCTGATTCTGCAGACCCCCTCTGCCGTTAGGACAGTGTCTTCTGTTATTGTTCCCCCTCTGCCTCTGGGGGAACTACCACCCTGTGTGTCCTGGTAAGACCGCTGAGATTTCCTAAACCACATTTTCCCACTACCCCTCTGACCCTTTAGATGTGGTCTAGTGGGTGTAGAAAAACGTACTCCAGCGGCAGATAGGGTCTTACCCTCTTGCTCATACCAAGTTAGCATTTCTTTAACATTTGACCAGAAAAAGATGAGCCATCGAAGGGAACATTAACGAAGGACAAGTAATCTCCGTGGTATCCCCGAAGTCTCAAAGCAACCCACTAAAGTGTAGTGGGTCTAAAAACAAAACAGTGTAAGAAACTTCTCTGTGTGGAAGATTTTCAGTCCATATATTTCTAGTTAATCACTGTATATTAATCAGATCAGACAATAGTAGTAGAAGTAGCGAACGTAAACTCGTCAAGTCAAAAAGTAATAATAGAAAATATATAATTCTACAGCATTACTAAGTATTGAGTAATCCAAGCAAGGCAGGCAGTCTGTTTCCAGTCGAAAATCCTTTATTAAGTACACAGACAAGCGATCCAAGTAAAACAAAAATAGAGTAATAATTTCCTCACAAGCTTTCTAAATATATATATATACTTTTTATCAGGCATGGGAGTGGTTTATTGTGCTGTAAAACAAAGTGTTATTGGTACACATGTTAAATTCACATCCCTTCCCCCATCAGTGTGACATTCGAGCTGGTCCTGCCCTACCTAGTAGCTGTCATAATAATATATAGCCCTAATGTACTTTAATGGTACATCTTATTTAACCAAATTATTAAGTCTGTGATTTTATACAAGGCAATATACTACATGGCTGGAAATATATCAACCTTAGTTCATTTTGATCAAAATTATATATAAATATACACATATACATTTTGCATGTAAAAATCAGTTTCTGTTTTCATAACCTATTGTTAACAAAGATCGCTTTCGTCCTTCTAGACTTCTTCAGGTCTGTGTACAAGAACCCTAAAAACCTATATAATTGTATAATTAGTTAGTATTGTTATTACCATCATTTTGAATAAAGTGGAAAAAAGAGAACCAGAAAAAAAAAAAAAATGTATGATGATGGAAACAAAATATACACTTAAATTTCAAATGATTTAAAATGGTATTTAAAACCAATTTGTAGAAAAAAAAAATAAAATAACAATTAATCATGTAAACAATGTGGCAATTTTCTAAGTTCCAGTGCACTTTTAATTGAACAGTAGTAGTTTAGTCCAGGCTTTCTAAAAGAGTTCAGCTTTAATTGCCACATGAGTTCCTGGTTCTCTAGAATATTCGGGATGTCTCCTTCAAGATCACCCATGTCTATGTGATCCAGGATCTGGAACTTAAAACCTGTGTGTCTTTTATGAAGAGAAAGGTGTTTGGCTAGTGCATTATTTTTATATCCAAATGCAAAAATAGCTGCATCCTGACATACACTTTGGATTATCAGAGTATCAAAAATATTATTGAAGAAAACTGTGACATTGTCACAGGAAACCCTTTTCTGATTAACATCTTAGGTGAAGCCCCATCATTTGTTTATAGGAAGGCCAGGAATATTAGAAGTTTTGTTGAATGTAAACCTAGACCATGTGAGAAAAGCACTAAAAGATGTGAAGCTAATTGTACATTTTGTATATTTATACAGCAAGGTGATAGTTTTTATTGCCCTTATTTAAAGAAGATCATTAAAACCAGTGCAGGGGGTGACTAACACTAAAAACGTAATTTACAGGGCACAGTGCAATGAATGTGATGCATTCTATGTGGGCAAGACTGTAAATAAACTCAAGCGAAGGATTTCATGTCATATGTCAGAAATCCGCTCTGGATGTAAAAATAATGCACTAGCCAAACACCTTTCTCTTCATAAAAGACACACAGGTTTTAAGTTTCAGATCCTGGATCACATAGACATGGGTGATCTTGAAAGAGACATCCCTAATATTCTGGAGAAACAGGAACTCATGTGGCAATTAAAGCTGAACTCTTTTAGAAAGCCTGGACTAAACTACTACTGTTCAATTAAAAGTGCACTGGAACTTAGAAAATTGCCACATTGTTTACATGATTAATTGTTATTTTTTTTCTACAAATTGGTTTTAAATACCATTTTAAATCATTTGAAATTTAAGTGTATATTTTGTTTCCATCATCATACATATTTTTTTTTTTTTTTTCTGGTTCTCTTTTTTCCACTTTATTCAAAATGATGGCAATAACAATACTAACTAATTATACAATTATATAGGTTTTTAGGGTTCTTGTACACAGACCTGAAGAAGTCTAGAAGGACGAAAGCGATCTTTGTTAACAATAGGTTATGAAAACAGAAACTGATTTTTACATGCAAAATGTATATGTGTATATTTATATATAATTTTTGATTGCAAAATGAACTAAGGTTGATATATTTCCAGCCATGTAGTATATTGCCTTGTATAAAATCACAAACTTAATAATTTGGTTAAATAAGATGTACCATTAAAGTACATTAGGGCTATACATTATTATGACAGCTACTAGGTAGGGCAGGACCAGCTCGAATGTCACACTGATGGGGGAAGGGATGTGAATTTAACATGTGTACCAATAACACTTTGGTTTACAGCACAATAAACCACTCCCATGCCTGATAAAAAGTATATATATATATTTAGAAAGCTTGTAAGGAAATTATTACTCTATTTTTGTTTTACTTGGATCGCTTGTCTGTGTACTTAATAAAGGATTTTCGACTGGAAATAGACTGCCTGCCTTGCTTGGATTACTTTCGAATACTTAGTAATGCTGTAGAATTATATATTTTCTATTATTACTTTTTGACTTGACGAGTTTACGTTCGCTACTTCTACTACTATTGTCTGATCTGATTAATATACAGTGATTAACTAGAAATATATGGACTGAAAATCTTCCACACAGAGAAGTTTCTTGCACTGTTTTGAATATTAACGAAGGGAAACATAAAGGGTGCCGCAAAATTGCAAAGGCGCATCCTTATAGAGATGCCTGATCCTGTTACCCTACTCGCTCCATCTACTGCATAAGAAATGAGCCTCATGGTTGAGTTAACAACTGAACTGTGCATTGATCTTATCTGCTGCCACATCAGATACAGATTCTTTGAGAGAGTCCAGTAACTCTTTCAACAGGTGTGTCTGTAATCTGGTGAAGTAAGATAATTCAACAATCTTACTGTGAAAGCCGCTGAAGAAAAGACGCGCTTCCCGTAAATATCCATATTCCTAAGATCCTTGTTAGGAGGATGGATAGCGGAACTAGTTTTGGAAAGTTTCTTCCTCATGGCTTCCGCCATGACCATGGCATCCACTGCTACACCTTTTGCAAGGAAAGCTTGATCCTTGGGGGGCTGTGATATACTCATTTGGCATCCTCTGAGTGGGCTCTATGGAGTCTGGGGTCTCCCAAGCCTTTCGAGATATTACTTGTACAAGCTCATTGAATGGCGGAATCACCCAGGACGTTTAAAGGGTGGGATCCAAAGGCAGGTATACCAACTCCTCCGTAGAAGGAGATAAGGACTGCCAATCTCCTCTCTGTTTCAGGATTTCTAGAATGTTTCCAAAGGAGACGTCTTCAGGAGGCAATCGTGGAGACCCTTCTGCTTCATTAAGGTCAGTATCCAAAGTGATCGACTCCTTTTGTGAGTCAAGATGTTTCCTCTTGCTTGTCCTCTTCTGAGGAACTTATTCAGTGGGATATTCTAGAGAAGTTTTGGAAGAGGGGGGGATCCCCCTGGGGAACATCCTGAGGCTTTGTATCCCTGCGGTCCTGTGGATGAGGGTGAAGAGGAAAAGACACACCAGTGTTGAAAAGGGAGAAAGCTCCGATGGAGACTGTGTCTGAAACTGAGGGACAGTCATTGACACCTTCCTAACCTAGAAAGCAGGCTCTCTCCGACCCAAGAGAGCTCTCAGAGCCGGAGATGGAAGCTCTGAAGAAGAGGTGGGAGCCAAGCCCACCCAGGCTGATGCCCCAAGAGATACCATGAAATCCAAAGTGGCCCAAATCTGCTCCGTGGCTCTGGACGGTGAACGTCTGCTCCCAGAGGTTTCCTGCTTCGACTATGCAAAAACACTTGGGGCAGACATTGGGTTGAAGAACCCATATGTGGTCTCTGGTCCAATATAGACAGCTGGATATCAGAGTCTTCCGAGGCCGAGGGATGGCTCAGAGGAGAAGTAGGTGCCACTGGAGTAACGTGAGTATGATCTGACTCCTTTGGGTTCAGATCCAAAAGAAGCTTGGCCAAGGCAGGTGTCTTGATAAGCCTCTGCACCACTCTGTCATTATATTCATCTGAGAGGCTCCTGGTAGACCTTGTGGATAGTGTTTGGGATCTGGATCCAACAAGAAAGGCTGAAGGAAGCCGAGTTGAAATTTGCTTCAAGGATGGAGATTGGCTCCAATAACGAAACTCAGAAGTCACTGGAGACTTCAGAGCTGACTCCTGAAGGACTTCGGACCTGAAGGTTTGGAGTAATCCGAGAGGTCTCTGGCCCTGTAGTGGTTAACTGCTCCATAGGAACTGTCAGAGCAGACAACTTTGCTTGTTTTGCTCCCTGCTCCGATGAGGTTTTTGGAGCAGGAGATGTCCATTTCCCTGATATCTCCGATTTATCAGATTTAGGAGAGGGGAGATCAGATGTGATAGCCTCAGAGAAGGGGGTTTTAATCAACCCCTTCAGTATCAACTTATTTTTACATTCTAACAACGCCCTTGAATTAAAGAAGTAACAAATAGCACATGACTCTTGCAAATGAAGAGGTCCCAAACAGTAAACATACAAAAGTGTACGAATCACTGAGGGGCATCTTTTTGCTGCATTTCTCACATTTTTTAAAGCCCAAAGGCTTGCTTTCCTTTTGTGACATAATAGAAGGCAGACTATTAAAAGCAGTAAGTTATAAAGAGCATATAGCCGCGGTAGCATTGTTGCCTCACAGCAAGAGGTTCTCCTGTTTGATTTTCGGCTGGAGCGCCTTCTGTGTGGAGTCTGCATATCCTCCCCACGGTCGAGTGGCGTTCGAAAGACATGCGTAGAATGGGCGTGTCTTCTTTGAAGGTTGGGTGTCGAACTGGCATCCGTAAAAAATCTACTGCCAATCATTAGCGGACCGGAGTTCCGCTGTGGTGACCCCTAACCGGGAAAAGCCGAAAGAAGAAGAAGATATATCCAATATCAAAAAGAAAAAAAAATCTAGTGTTTAAAGTATTTAAACTATTCAACTAAACAAGAACACCAACAACCATAACAAGGCTAGAAAAAGGGAGTCCTCTAATCTAAACGGACTTCAAAAGCAAGAGAAAAAGGGGGGGGGGGGTCCTCTAACTTAAACGAACTTTGAACAAAGGTTGGTTGACCGTTCTGTAACTAAAACGAACAGAAGCCAATAAAGGAAAACTCAAAACAGTTACAATGGATCCCAACAGAAGGGACAGGGGAACGACTTGTAGGTAAAAAGTGAGTGAAACAGCACTAAAATGGCCAGAAAAGGGCACTACTAAAGGGAAGAACTAGAGAATGATTAGCACTAACTATAAACTGCAGAAATATAAGAAATACACAATTAAAGACAACAAAATTGTAATAAGCTTAGCCTCGAGCTTGCTTGAAGAACCTTCTCGCAGCACAGCAAACGAGATCTGGGGAAGTTGGGGAACTGCATTATGGGTAGGGAAGGAAGCCCACGAGCTTTGCTGAAGACTTCGAACTATTGGAAAGGCTGAGATGGATCCAACACATCCAATCCGACCCACCAGTGATGATAAAGGTGAGATTTGACGCCACATTAGTTATTTCTGCTGGTATAATTGTATCTTTGCTAATGTATGTCTCTGCTGCTCATATCAGATGTTCATCGTGTTTCACTGTTGCAGTCATTACACTTGGGTTATCCTGCTGGCAGGCTAGCCGCAGTCGGCATGAGTTCCAAAGTCTAGGTCCGGCGTCGGTTGGTGTTGCTTCTTCTCTGACGTCAGTGCGCCAGGGGTATAAAAGATGCAACCGACGCCATTTTCTTCAGTCTTTCTTGCCACGCGGTGCCCGAAGCAGAAGCAGTTTGCAAGTGCCAGTCGGCCGACTCCTGAGATTTTCGAAATAGATTTTCAGAACCAAAGTCTTCAATAAAGCTAAGTACCCCGTTGGGGAAACTTTATCTTGCTCCAGATCGATGTCAGTAAAAGTTAACAATTGTATTTCTTGTGGGAAGCAAATACCTCATAAGGACTTTCACTCTTACTGTATTCCTTGCCTAGGCCCTGACCACGACGTTACTAGTTGTCAGTTTTGTGCTAGATTCAACAAACGCACTATAAAACGTCGGTTTGATTTTGCATTACATTACTTTGGATGAAGGTTTAACTATATAATGCCGTCGGAACAACCGACGACCGGAATTCATAAAAAAAACGCAAAGACAAGGAAAAGGACAGGAATCCGAGGTCCAAAACCGACGAAGCCTCTTCTAGGCCAGTCGCTGGTTCTCAGTGAGGCACTTTCGCAACCCCTGACACCCACTACCTCAGAGCCACAGGCTGTATCCGACTCCCACGTGGAGACAACTAGGCCTCTGGATACTCAAGGTATTGGGCCTATGGAAAATATTCCCTCAGATGGGTCTGGAGCCGCTGAGCAGGCATCGCTTCTGAGGGTGTTTTCAGACCTTCACAACTTACTATTAAATCCTCTGCAGCAGCCAAAGTACAGTCAAAGACACCATTAAAGACAAATAAACAAGTACAGCATTCTCCTGGACAGTCAACCATGCCAAAGAAACAGATGCTTAAAATGGCCAAAGACTTAATTACTTTGATCAGGGGTTCCCATCCCCCTCCTGATAAAAGGCCTAGGCAAGACACTGACTATGATTCCTCTGACCAGGTTTCTGTTTCCTCTGATTCCTCTTCAGATCAGGGCTATTCTCTTCCTCCCTATGAGGACTCTGATGCTGAAGAATCTATACCTTCAGCCTCTCCACCTGAGGATTACTCTTTTGGGGAAACTCTACACACCATGAGGGAACATTTCCACTGGGAGAGCCAGGATTATTCAGAATCCAAGAAAAGGCTCAGAGATTTTCTTTTACTGCCTCAACACAGGCCCCTGGCTATCCCCCCTGTACTTGATATAGTTGATGATGTTTTCTCTGAATCCAGTCTGTCTCCAGATTCTTTACCCCCTGCACCAGTCAAGCCAGACAAGTATTACAGGGTCCCTGACTCTCATAAATTTCTTTATAAAAACCCTGCTGCTGACCCTGAAACAATTTCTCAGGGTCTCAAGGGGGTTAAGGCTTCCACTGCTAAAAACCCTGTTCCCTCTGATAGGGATTCTAGAGCTCTGGATAGATGGGGTAAAAAGTTTACACTTCTGCTACTTTAGCTGTAAGGGCTTTAAACTAACAGTTTCACATGCTTAAATATCAACAGTACCTCATGTCTGTGTTAAAACAGAAAATGCTTACAAATTCAGAGAATCCTGACAATAAGGGAATGCAGGAATTATTGCATGCAGCTGAACAAGTGGGAAAGCATACTCTGCAATGTGGTTTTGATTCATTAGAGGCTCCTTGCAGAGCCGCAGTTACAGGCTCTGTCATTCGAAGACATGGTTGGTTGAAAGAACAAAGTTTACCTGAACATGTTAAAGTGAAATTATTGGATGCTCCATTACAGCATGATATTTTGTTTGGTGTTGAAATTATTGGATGCTCCATTACAGCATGATATTTTGTTTGGTGTTAAGGCAGAAGAGGTGTTAAAGAAAATGGAGGATAAAGCAAAATCTATGTAGACAGTAAAGGATTTCTTACAGGTTCAGCCACCTAGGTTTAGTAGAAACTGGCCTTTAAAAAATTGGTCCTTTCAGGTGTCAGACAGGCCACAAAGAGGCAAATACAGACGCCCAAGAGGCAGATCTCAGCCACAAGGCTCCTACAGACCTAAACAATGGGGTGCTTCTGCCCCCAAAGGAGGAGAAGACAAATCACAACCTTATAGGAAACAGTCCCAATGACTTTCCTCTACAAAGGCCAAGTACTTACCTTTTGGCAGCACCCCTAGGGGGAAAGCTAGCACTTTTCGCACAAAATTGGCACATAATCACCCAGGACAAATGGGTACTGAATATAGTTTCTCAGGGTTACAGGTTCCACTTTCACACTCTTCCAAAATCAAGAGGTATGCCGGACCTGCCACAAAACCAATGGGCAGAGGCACAAAAGGAAATTGCTGCTCTCATGGACATGGGAGCTATTCAAAGAGTACCACAGCAAGAACAGGGACAAGGATTTTACTCAAGACTCTTCCTGGTTCCCAGAAAGGACAAAGCCTGGAGACCAATGCTGGACTTGTCAATCCTAAATACTTTCCTGAATGTTTCAAAATGTTAACACTGCAGCAACTTCTACCCATGCTGGGCAAGAAGGATTGGCTAGATACTTTGGACCTCAAAGAGGCATACCTGCATGTCCCAATCAGACAGTCTTGCAGAAGATACCTCAGATTCATAGCTGGCTCAATGCATTACCAATTCTCTGCACTGCCCTTTGGCTTATCTACTGTGCCCAGGGTCTTCACAAAATGCCTGGCACCAGTAATTGCATTTTGCAGACAGAGGAATTCGGATATATCCCTACTTGGACAACTGCCTTATTCAAGCAGAGAGCAAGGACATTCTAGTAAAGCATCTGGCGTTTGTAAAAAGACTATTAATTTGCCTAGGGTACACAGTAAATGAAAAGAAATCAAAACTAGTGCCCTCTCAAGAGGTAATATTCCTGGGTGCAAGCTTAAATACAACTGCCCAGATGGCTTATCTCACGCCAGACAAACAAAGGCAACTGACTCATTACTTTCAAATGATGGCAACAAAGACCCAGCTCCCTGCAGGAAAGATTCTGCAGGCCCTGGGCTTCATGGCTTCCTGCATATTACTAATTCCATATGCAAGACTGCATATAAGGAAACTACAATGGTATCTAAAAAGTGTTTGGATTCAGCATTGCCTCAGCCTGGAAACAGTAGTAGCTATAATTCCAGGAGTTTTGATGGTGGTCCAGGGCCTGTCACCACAAGGGGCAGCCCTTCACCTTACCCACTGCCAGGCAGACAATAGCAACGGATGCATCGGATTATGCCTGGGGGGCACATATGACAGGAAAGTGTATTCAGGGCACGTGGCCCAAGGAACAAATTAATCTTCACATCAATCAAAAAGAGGTGCTAGCTGTACAGAATGCCCTGACAGCCTTCAAGGATCTACTACATCCAGGACAACTATTACTGATGACAGACAACACCACAGTTATGTGGTGCATAAACAAGCAAGGGGGCACACATTCCTACCCCCTGTGCAGGCAAGCCATGACTCTGTGGAGCACAGCACTGCCTACCAAGTACATCTGCAGGCACAATTCCTGTCAGAAAGAAAAATGCACTGGCAGACGAACTAAGCAGAAATCTCATGGATCCACACGAATGGAAACTAAATCCACAGGTCTTCAGCATGATAACAAAGAAATGGGGACGCCCGGACATAGATCTTTTTGCCTCCCCTCACAACTGCCAACTACAGAAATTCTGCACAAGAACTTATCACTCACAAGCATGGAAAGTGGATGCTCTTTCATTCAGCTGGAAAACCCTGACAGATGTTCATCGTGTTTCACTTTTGCAGTCATCACTGTAGGGTTCTTCCTGCCGGCAGGCAGCCCTCGGTCAGCTAGAATCCCAAAGTCTGGGTCTGGCGTTGGCTGTTCAGTCATCCTCCCTGACGTCAGAGCGCCAGGGGTACAAAGCTCCCAGCCGACGCCATGTTCTCCAGTCTTTCTTGCCGTGCGGTGGAAGCAGTTCGGAAGTGCCGGTCTGCTGGCTCCTGATATTTTTGGTGCTTCATTCCGAAGACTGACTTCTTCTTCTTCTCAAAGCTAAGTACCCCGTTGGGGAAACTTTTTTCTTGCTCCAGTCCGATGTCAGAAAAAGTTAATAATTGTATTTCATGTGGGAAGCAAATACCTCATAAGGATTTCCACTCTTACTGTATTCCTTGTCTAGGCAGTGACCACGACGTAGCTAGTTGTCAGTTTTGTGCTAGATTTAATCAACGTACTATTAAGCGGAGATACGATTTTGCTTTTCACTACTTTGGCAGGCGATTTAATTACAATATGTCGTCGGACACGCTTCCGACTACCGGAGTTCACAAAAAGCGCAAGGATAAGGACAGGCCTCCGAGATCCAAATCAGACGACTGTTTACAAGCAGAGCCAGCTGCAGGTTCAGCCGTCGTCAGTGAGGTGCTTTCGCAGCCCCTGTCGTCGGCCACTACAGAACCTCTTGCCGAAACGGACTCCCATGAGGAGCCAACTAGGCCTTTGAGTACTCCAGATGCAGGACCTTCAGACAGTGCTCCCTCGGATGGGTCCGGAGCCGCTGTGCAGGTACCGGCTTCCGAGTGGGTTTTCAGGCCTACGCAGCTTCAGATAAAGGCAAAGACAAAGGCAAAGACACCTTCAAAAACCAAAGACTCAAGCCCAGGCCTCCTCTGATCCGGGACCTAAATCACAAAAACAAATGCTTAAAATGGCGGAGGACTTACTTACTATGATTAGGGGTTCACATCCCCCTCCAGACAAAAGGCCAAGACAAGAATTGGACTATGAATCCTCTGATCAGGCATCTATTTCTTCAGTGTCTTCCTCTGAACAGGATTATACTTTCCCTCCTTATGAGGATTCTGATGCTGAGGAATCCATTCTGATGCTGAGGATATTGGCAAAGGCTCTTGCCACCCCCATAGTGCCTTTTTTAGGCAAGGCTCAAATTCTAAACCTACCACCCTAGAACACAAAAAAGGAAAAAAAACTAAGGGTAATGCTGCTCAATGCCAGAAGTCTAAATCTCAAAATGCACGCACTCGAGGCCCTTCTCAGTATGGAGAACATTGATGTCTGTGCAGTGACAGAAACCTGGTTCAAGGCTCCTGAGAGCACCCCAGCACTATCAGGTTTTACCTCTTATCATGCTCCGCCCCAAAATCCGGACAATACCAAGAAAGGAGGGGGGGGTATCCATATTCATCAAGGACACCCACACCTCAAGACTGGTGGCAACGCACGATGCATCGGAGACCATCCAGGTGCAATTAACCATAGGCAAGACTGCTCTGCAAATTGTAGCATGTTACAGGCCACCCTCACAAACTCAGGAACCTCACATGGCCTTCCTGAAAACACTAGGGGGATAAATGTATCACCAAACACCATCATACTAGGTGACTTCAATTACCCTAATATAGACTGGGAACACTACTCAAGCCCAAACACCCTAGCCCAAAAGTTCCTGGAATTCATAAACTCAAATGCCATGGAACAACTAGTCACCATCCCACAAGAGGAGAAAACATACTTGATCTCATCATCACGAACATGGGAGCACAATGTTCAACACCGAAGTATACCCCTCACTGGTGAGATCAGATCACAAACTAATCTCGCTGGAGGTCCTCATCCCACCCCACCTGAAATAAAAAAGACCACAGTAAAGAACTTCTCAAAGCCGACTTCACACTTCTAAAGACTAGTGTGGTCTCCTTTAAGGCCCCGAGCGGCAGAAAACAGTACTCAAGCCGCTGAATCACTTACAAATGCCTTCTACCAGCACCTGCAGGACTGCATGGATAAGGCAATCCCAAGCAAAACAAAGACTCTTTGTACCAAAGGCAAGCGTCCAGTCTGGTGGACCCCAGCCATAAACAAACTCTACAACAAAAGGAGGAAGCTACTACAAGATAGAGCAAAATCCTTAAAAGGTAAGACACCCTTGATCACTATAAGTAAAATACTAAGAGCCCTCATAAAATCATCCAAAGCAAATTTTGAGAGAAAAATAGCTAAAGACTCAAAAGACAATCATAAGGCCTTCTTTATCTATGTTAGAAACCTGGGAGGAAACTCCCAGATATGCTCAGAACTAGTTCAAAATGATGTGAAGATTACTGATCCTGCAGACATTGCCAACATACTGGCTGACAGGTTCAGTGCAAACTTCTGCCTCCCCCAAAGGAAAGATATCTATACCAGGCGATTGCAGCCCCCCAAATATCCGCAACGCCCAAGTGAGAACTGCTCTCTCCAAAGCAAAAAACACAGCATCCATGGGACCTGATGGTGTCCCCAGCTGTGTGCTCCACGAACTCAACGAGGAATTAAACACACAGCTAGGACAGCTGTTTTATCATAGTCTTACCTCTGGATACGCACCCAGGAGTGGCGCACTGCAACTGTGGTCCCACTTCACAAAGGCGGTGCCTCCACCGACCCTGGAAATTACCGCCCATTAGCTTGACAAGCCTTATCTGCAAAGCCATGGAGAGGATCATAATGGACCTCATAAATAAAGACATAGGAATTTGCAGACTTTGGATCCATCCCAGTTTGGCTTTGTCAAAGGCAGATCATGCCTTCTAAACTTGGTTGACTTTTTGAAACAGTCACCAAAGCCATTGATGAGGAAAGGCAGTCCATACAGCCTACCTCGATCTGGCGAAGGCCTTGATACAATACCCCACTCGGGTATCATTGAAAACTCATCAGCTTAAATGTTAACCCATACATCACAAGATGGGTTGCAAACTGGCTGAGTGACAGAACCCACAGGGTCAGAGTTGCTGGCGCCATGTCAGACTCAAAGCCTGTCACAAGTGGTGTACCACAGGGCTCAGTCCTGGGCCCACTCTTGTTTGGCATCTACTTTTCAGTACAAGCAAACACAGGAGGGTTATGGCTGACAAAGTTTGCAGATGACTGCAAACTGGGCCATAGTAGAAAACACATCTGACACAGATATCCTTCAGAAGGGTCTCACAGAAGCGGATAACTGGTGCCAGAGCCATGGTCTAAAGTTAAATGCCAAAAATGCATAGTCATACCCTTCGGGAAAAACAAGGTTACCCTAGCTACCAAATAGGTGGCAATCCACTGAGCACAGAAGAAGTTATCAGGGACCTGGGGACCCAGGTTGATAGTAGTCTGTCATTCGACACCCATGTAGCTAAAGTAGTTAGGAAGACCTTCTACATTGCCCACCTTATCATGAAGGGATTCTCATCTAGATCAAGGAGGTCATAGTCTCCTATACTCATCACTCATCAGACCAATGATTGAGTACAATGCCCCATTCGAATGTATCTGACCCGACACTTGCAGCAGCTGGAGAGGCCACAAAAGTTCCTCACCAAAAGGATAAAGGGTCTCAAACATCTGTCCTATGCTGCCCGACTGAAAGAACTCCAGCTCTATTCAGTCGCTACAGCTGCTCAGAGGTGACCTTTGCCTAACATACAAGGCCATGTCAAACCCAGATTTGATGAATATGCTTCACCTCAAAAAATCTAGATCCGTCAGAGCCACAAGGCGGAGACTTAAACCTCGACACGGCTATTAATAGGACGTGCTGGAGGGATAGATTCATCACCCAAAGACTCCCTATGCTGTTGAATAAAATCCCGGTATATGTGAGGCAGAGCACCTCGCTGGCCTTGTTCAAGAGAAATCTTGACCAATGGATGGGAGATCACAGATATACCCCAGGGATTACCTCAGTGTCACTGCTCGACAGAGGCACAGAAAAATAATGGTTATAGTTCCCCATACTAAAGGGGTGGCGTAAGCCGCAAAACTATGGGCTAGGCTTGTAAATGCCCTCGGGCAGATAGCCTAGTATGAACCTATGAACCTATTCCTTCAGCTTCTCCCCCTGAGGATTTTTCTTTTGGGGAAACTTTACATGACATGAGGGAACATTTTTCATTGGGAAGGACAGGAGTACTCTGAATCTAAGAGAAGGCTTAGAGATTTCCTTCTTCTTCCCCAACGCAGACCCCTGGCTATTCCTCCTATTTTGGATATTGTGGATGATGTCTTTTCTGAGGATAATTTAACTCCTGACTCCTTTCCTCCAGCCCCTGCAAAGCCTGATAGATATTACAGAGTTCCGGACTCCCACCAGTTTCTTTATAAAAATCCAACTGCTGATCCAGAAACCATTTCTCAGGGTCCTAAGGGCCTTAAGGCCGCCACTGCTAAGAACTGTATTCCGTCAGATAAGGATTCTAGAGCTTTGGAGAGATGGGACAAAAAAGAGTACACTTCTGCTACTTTATCCATTAGGGCTTTAAATTGTCAATTTCATATGCTAAAATATCAGCAATTTCTTCTGTCTGTTATGAAACAAAAGCTAGGTACCATTTCTGCATGTGCAGATAATAAGGAATTACACAGTTTGATGCATGCTACTGAGCAGGTGGGGAAACATACCTTACACTGTGGTTTTGATGCTTTGGAGGCCTCATGCAGGGCGGCTGCCACTGGCACGGTCATTAGAAGGCATGCTTGGTTAAAGGAACAAATTTTGCCTGATCAAGTGAAAGCAAAGTTACTGGATGCTCCTGTTCAACATAATGTTTTGTTTGGGTCTAAGGCTGAAGAGGTGATAAAGAAAATGGAGGATAAGGCAAAATCCATGCAAACGGCTAAGGAATTTTTACAAGTTCAGCCCCCAAGATTTAGCAGAAATTGGCCAACTAAAATTTGGTCCTTTCCCAGCTCGGACAGGCCTCAGAGGGGTAGATATAGACAGCCCAGAGGGAGGACCCAAGCACAGACCTCTTATAGACCTAGACAGTGGAGTGCTTCCACCCCCAGGGGTGGAGAGGACAGACCTCAATCTTATAGGAAACAGGCTCAATGACTCCCCCCTGCATGGCTCCAGGAACCTCTCTCCTTGAAGCCCTTCTAGGAGGAAAACTCTCTCTTTTTCACCAAAATTGGACTTACATAATCCAAGACAAGTGGCTTCTGGATGTAGTTTCAAGAGGTTACAAATTCCACTTTCATTCCTTGCCAAGACCAAACGGATGGCCAGACCTAACAAAACACCAATGGGCAGAGGCATTAAACCAGGTGGGATCCCTCATGGCTATGAGGGCCATAGAACTGGTTCCACAATTGGAGACTGGGCAAGGTTTTTACTCAAGACTCTTTCTAGTTCCCAGAAAACAAAATTCTTGGAGACCCATCCTGGATCTGTCAGTCTTAAATACTTTCCTGGAGATACCAAAGTTCAAGATGCTTACTCTGCAGCAGCTCCTGCCAATGTTGAGCAAAAATGCATGGATAGTGACATTGGATTTAAAGGAGGCTTACCTACACATTCCTATCAGACAGAAGTGCAGAAGATACCTCAGGTTCAAGGCAGGCTCAAAGCATTACCAATTCTCTGTGCTGCCCTTTGGCTCGTCTGCTGCGCCCAGGGTCTTCACCAAGTGCCTGGCACCAGTAGTAGCTTACTGCAGACTCAAGGGAATTCAGATTTACCCTTATCTGGACGACTGCCTTATTCAAGCAGACAGCAAGGATGTCTTACTCCAGCACCTGGAATTTGTTCAAAATCTACTCAAGTACCTGGGATTCACTGTGAACATAAAAAAAGTCAAATTTGACACCCACACAACAGATAACTTTTCTGGGTGCTCTTTTAAACACAACAACCCAGATGGCATTCCTGACATCCGAAAAACAACTTCAGCTGGCTTCAACTTTCAAAACCCTGGCGTTAATGTCTCAGCTAACTGCAAGGAAACTCCTGCAGGCTTTGGGCTACATGGCCTCCTGCATCCTTCTCATACCACATGCAAGACTGCATATGAGAAAGATACAATGGTACCTAAAAAGCGTATGGTCCCAGCATTGTCACAGTCTAGATACACAGATTGCTGTCTTGCCTTGCCTGCAAAAGGAATTCCATTGGTGGGCCATGGCATGTCTTCAGAACAAAGGGAAAGCCTTCAGTCTACTTCTAGCCTACCAAGTGTTAACCACGGATGCCTCGGATTACGCATGGGGAGCCCACTTGCAGGGGAAAAGCCTGCAAGGTTTTTGGACAGAGGATCAGAAGCACCTACATATCAATTTAAAAGAGATGTTAGCTGTGCAGAATGCCCTCTTGGCTTTCAGGGATCTTCTACTGCCAGGGCAACTACTGATACAGACAGACAACACCGCAGTCATGTGGTACATAAACAAGCAAGGGGGTTCACACTCCTACCCCCTTTGCAGACTAGCCATGACTCTATGGAACACAGCACTAGCTTGCAAAGTGGACCTACAAGCTCAGTTCCTGCCAGGGAAACAAAATATTCTGGCAGACAGCCTGAGCAGGAACCTGTCAGACCCACACGAGTGGATGCTAGACACCCAAATATTCCAGATGATTACAGAAGCCTGGGGCTGCCCAGACATAGATCTATTTGCATCTCCCCTCAACTACCAGTTACAGACTTTTTGCACAAGGACATATCCCAAACTAGCATGGAAAGCGGATGCTCTCTCATTCAGTTGGAGGAACTTCTCGGTGTATGCCTTTCCTCCTCTACCTCTTCTTCCACAGGTGTTATTAAAGATAAAACAGGACAAACCCAAGATGATTTTACTGGCCCCAAATTGGCCTTGACAATTTTGGTACTCCACACTGATGAATCTATCCCAGGAGCCTCCTTGGATTCTACCTCAGATTCCAAATCTTTTGTCCCAACACCAGGGCCAGGTTCTGCACTCTCATATCAAAACTCGCAGCCTGGTGTATTCAGGGTCTATGATTAATCGTACCCTTTCCAAACAAGTCATGGATGTCAGCTTAGAAGCCAGACGGCCTAGCACTAGAAAATCTTATGAAGGTAAATGGAAGAGATTTTGCACCTGGATGCATACTCAGGATTCAGATCCTCTCATTCCTAATATTCCATTGATTTTACATTACCTGACAGACATGTTACATAAGGGTTTATCCTTTTCCTCCATAAAAATACATGCCTCAGCTATCTCTGCACATTACAATACAGATCCTCCAATTTTTTCACATCCACTTCCGAAACAATATCTCAGAGGAGCAAAGAATTTAAGGCCCCCTAGGACACCACCCATACCTGCCTGGGACCTCATCTATGTTCTGGAAAAACGTACTCTGCCACCTCCTGAGCCTGCTGCCACATCTAATATAAAGTATTTATCATGGAAGACCGCTATCCTACTGGCTTTGACTTCAGCCAGGAGAGTCTCGGAGTTACAAGCACTCATGGCTGTGGAACCTTACATTATTTTTCATCAAGACAGGGTTTCTTTAAGGACTAACCCTACTTTCATGCCTAAAGTGGCTTTAAACCAAACTATTCACCTGACAACCTTTTTCCCAATCCACAAAATAAGGGGGAGAGGATCTTGCAGCCTTTGGACGTGCACAGGCAGCTTTGTTTTTACCTGGACAGAACCAAGGATATCAGAAAAATAGAACAACTGTTTGTTTCTTATGCAGCAAATTCCCAAGGCAAGGCTATTTCAAAACAGACCATTTCTAAATGGATTGCTCATGGAATCAGATTTTGTTACTCTCATCATGGAAAGCAAATCCCAGGAAAAATCAGGACTCACTCCACCAGAGCTGCTGCTACTTCTGCTGCTTTTCTCAGGGGAGTACCTACCAAAGATATTTTGGAAGCTGCAACTTGGAGTTCAGTACATACTTTCTCTAAGCACTATAATCTACCTCTTTATTCTAAGTCCAGGGCAGGCTTTGCTTCTGCAGTCTTGCAAGGCCTACTTAGCCACTCCTTCTACTCAATAACCTCCACCCTTTATCTCAGCTTTGGGATTCAACCCTACAGTGATGACTGCAACAGTGAAACACGATGAACATAGTACAGTTGTGTACACTTACCATAAATGTAGATGTTCAAGTGTCTTCACTGTTGCAGTTTGGGTTACCCACCCCCCTGTCGCCTCTTATTCTCTCATTAGTGTGGTTCCCTGCTTCACCCTTCTTCTGAAGTGTATTTGCTACAGGGTATGGGGTTTTGTTGTACCTTACTTTTAGCCTTTACTTTTGGCCACCTGACATCTGGGACAAGAAAAACTGGAGAACGTGGCGTCTGCTGGGAGCTTTGTACCCCTGGAGCTCTGACGTCAGGGAGGATGACTGAACAGCCGACGCCGGACCCAGACTTTGGGATTCTGGCCGACCGAGGGCTGCCTGCTGGCAGGAAGAACCCTACAGTGATGACTGCAACAGTGAAGACACTCTAACATCTACATTTATGGTAAGTGTACACAACTGTACTTTTATGCCTTCCCTCCACTGCCTCTTCTACCCAAGGTACTCCTAAAAGTCAGACAAGAGAAGCCAAAAATGATCCTGATTGCCCCAGACTGGCCACGCCAGCACTGGTACCCAATCCTAAAGAGCTTGTCTCGAAGCCCAGCCTGGCCTTTACTTCAAATTCCTCATCTTCTGACTCAACAAAACAATCCGATCCTACACAGTCAAATCAGAACCTTAAATCTGGCTGCATGGCAGACAATTTAGCCACTCAGACCACACCTCTCTCTAAAGCTGTTATGGATGTCATTTTAGAAGCCAGGAGGCCCAGCACTAGGAAATCTTGTGCAGAAAAATGGAAGAGATTCTGTGCTTGGAACCAGGCACAAGGACTCGAACCGCTTGTTCCAAATATACCT
The DNA here is from genome assembly GCF_019279795.1 of Protopterus annectens. Classification (NCBI taxonomy): domain Eukaryota; kingdom Metazoa; phylum Chordata; order Ceratodontiformes; family Protopteridae; genus Protopterus; species Protopterus annectens. The sequence goes on along the minus strand of NC_056751.1, from coordinate 286,462,063 downwards.
CAGATTTTACAATGCCTAACTGAGATGCTGGACAAAGGCCTATCCTTCTCATCTATTAAAATCCATGCCTCTGCCATTTCAGCTCATTACAGTACGGAACCTCCTATTTTTTCGCACCCACTGCTAAGGCAGTACCTCAGAGGAGCAAGAAACATAAGACTCCCAAGGAGAGCACCAATACCTACTTGGGACCTCAATTTTGTATTAGAAAAGCTCACACTGCCTCCGTTTGAGCCAGTCAACACAGCTGATATAAAATTCTTATCATGGAAAACTGCTCTGCTCCTAGCAATAACTTCAGCAAGAAGAGTCTCAGAGTTACAGGCATTAATGGCAGTGGAACCTTTCATCATTTTTCATCAGGACAGGGTCTCTCTAAGGACAAACCCAACATTTATGCCAAAGGTGGTTTCCAGTGTGGCTCTTAACCAAACCATTCATTTGCCAACTTTCTATCCAGATCCCCAGAATAAAGGGGAGAGACTTCTACACATTTTGGATATACACAGACAGCTACGATTCTACTTGGACAAAACAAAAGCTTTCAGAAAAACTGAGCAACTGTTTGTAGCTTATGCTGCAGGATCACAAGGAAAGCCTATCTCAAAGCAGACAATTTCAAAATGGATAGGACACTACATTCACTTCTGCTATGCACAACATGGCAAATCAGTGCCTAAGGGCATAAGGCCACATTCCACCAGAGCAGCAGCCACTTCAGCAACCTTTCTCAGAGGAGTACCAACCAAAGACATTTTAGAAGCTGCAACCTGGAGTTCAGTGCTCACTTTCACTAAGCACTACCACTTACCTCTCTACTCTAAATCCAGAGCAGGCTTTGCCACTGCAGTTCTGCAGGGCCTGGTAGCCTCTCCTAATCCTATTTAGGCCCAGCCACCCAACCTCAGCTTTGGGATTCAACCCAAGAGTAATGACTGCAACAGTGAAACATGATGAACATAGTACAGTTGTATACCTACCATAAATGTAGATGTTCGAGTGTATTCACTGTTGCAGTCCAGGTTACCCACCCACCATCCCCCTTTTCTCACTGCTGGGTCCTTTTTGTACTTCTCAACTCTCTACAACCTATGTTATGTATTTGCTTGTAGATGAAGGAAATGTTATTTTGGTACATGCATGATGTCCTTCATGGATGCATCTGCAGTCATAACAAATGGGTTGTCCTGTTGTCAGGCAGCCCTTCGGTCGGCCGGATTCCAAAGTCTGGGTCCGGCTTCGGCTGATGTCGCACTTCACCCGACGTCATCTCTGCTGGTCTTCGGGTATAAAGGCATCAGCCGACGCCATTTTCCTCAGTCTTTCTTGCCGTGTGGCGCCCGAAGCAGAAGCTGTTCGCAAGTGCCGGTCGGTCAGATCCAGAGATTACTACTACCGAATACTACTCCGAAGACTTCTAAAAAGCTAAGTACCCCGTTGGGGACTCTTTCTTGCCTCAGCCGATGTCAGAAAAAGTCAATAACTGTTTAACTTGTGGGAAACAAATACCTCATAAAGATTTCCACTCTTACTGTTTGCCTTGCTTAGGCCCAGACCACGACGTAGCAGCCTGTTCGCCTGTGCTTCCTTCAACCGACGAATGCTTAGGCGTCGGTCGGAGTTTGCTGAACAGTTTTTCGGCTCAGATTTTGCGTACATTATGCCGTTGGATCCTCCGACTACCCAAATTGTTAAAAAACGCAAAGAAAAAGACCGACACTCGCGGTCCGCGGTTTCGGCCGAAACCACGGTTAAGCAAGCCGCGAGTGTCTCGGTTTCGGCCGAAACCGAGAAAACTGGTCAATCTTCAGCCGAATCCATGACTACTACTGAGGCTCCTACTACCTTATCTGAATCGGCCTCAGAAATTTTGCCTACAACTGTGGTTCCTACTGATCTATCAGACACCATCCCCTTGGATATCTCTACCCCAGCACGTGGTGCTGCTAGGCCTCCTGCAGCCATGTCTATTAAGGCCTTTGCCAGGGCTAAAGCAGCCAAATCAGCTAAAACAGTGCCTGTTAAACCACCCTCACTCAGGCCCACTTCTAGTTCTCAAATGCTTACTCTGGCAGAAGATTTAATATCCTTAATTAGGGGATCCCAATCTCACCCAGACAGGGCCTCTCAGCCCCAGAAAAGAGACCTAGAGCAGAGCCCCCCGAGCCTGTGTCCTCTGATGATTCTGCGGATGACTCAGACATTACAGACCAGCCAGAGGCTCCTTTTTCCAATTATGAAGATTCAGATGCTGAAGAATCCATTCCAGCTGCCTCTCCACCAGAGGAATTCTCCTTTGGGAAACCTTACATGCCATGAGAGAACAATTCCAATGGCAGGGACAAGATTTCTCAGATTCTAGAAAAGGCTTAGGACTTTTCTGCACTTACCACAACATAGGCCCTTAGCTATACCTCCTGTCCTATCTGTTGTGGACGATGCATTTAATGATGTCTGCACTGCTCCTGATTCTTTACCTCCAGCCCCTGCCAAACCAGATAGATTTTACAGGGTGCCAGACACTCATCACCACCTATACAAGGCCCCACTTGCAGACCCGAAACTATATCCCAGGGGCCTAAGGCAGTAGCCTCGACCACAGCAAAACCCTATTCCCTCTGAAAGGGAATCCAGGTCCTTAGAGAGATGGGGAAAAAGTCTACACCTCTGCTACTCTCTCTGCTAGAGCTTTAAACTGTCAGTTTCACATGATCCAATACCAAGAGTTTATGCTTGATCAGTTAATTAAAAACTGTCCTCTGATGAATCTTTAGATAAGAAATATGTATTAGAAATGGTAAATAACATCCAACAGGTTAGTAACCATTCTTTAAAATGTGGCTATGATGCACTGGAGGCTTCATTTAGATCAGCCATGGCTGGCACAGTGATAAGAAGGCATGCATGGTTGAAAGAACAGGTCTTGCCGGATCATGTTAAAGCTAAGCTATTGGATGCTCCTATGGATAAGGCCAGTCTATTTAGGGAACCTGCCCAGCAGGTAATGAAGAAAATGGAAGAGAAGGCAAAATCTGTACAAACAGTTAAAGATTTCCTACAGGTTCAGCCCCCAAGGTTTAGCAGGAACTGGCCTGCCAAAAATTGGTCCTTTCCTGACTCCACAAGATCCCAAAGGGGCAGGAACAGACGCTCTAGGGGCAGAAATCAATCCAGAGGAGGTGCCTACAGAGGACGACAGTGGCAAGGTAACAACCGAGGCACAGACGCAACCACTGCCACTGCAACAGGACAATCACAGTGACTTGGCTCTGACTCCACCTACCAGGGAGCAAATAGCAGCACCATTAGGCGGAAAGTTAGCCTTATTCTCATAAAATTGGCCCTATATTACAAAGGACAAGTGGTTTTTGCATACCATAGACCAAGGCTACGGTTCCACTTCCACACTTTACCAGTAAAAGAGGAATGCCAAGCCTGCCCCAAATCAAAAATAGAAGCCCTGCACCAGACAGCAGAATTAATAAAGATGAGAGCTGTGGAAAGGGTACCAATAACAGAACAGGGCAAAGGATTCTACTCCAGACTCTTCCTAGTACCAAGAAAGAAAAAACTGGAGACCTATTCTCGACCTGTCCATCTTAAACACATACATCATTGTCCCAAAATTCAAAATGCTGACCCTACAGCAACTTCTTCCCATGCTGGGCAAGGAGTGTTGGCTGGTAACTCTAGATCTCAAGGAGGCATACTTGCACGTCCCCATTCGACCAAATTGCAGAAGATACCTCAGATTTCTTGCAGGATCAGAGCATTATCAATTCTCAGCATTGCCCTTTGGCTTATCTACTGCGCCCAGAGTATTCACAAAATGCCTGGCATCAGTAATCGCTCACTGCAGAGTACAGGAATCCAAATTTATCCATACCTGGACGACTGCCTCTTACAAGCGGACAACAAAAGCAAGCTGACAACAGATTTACAAAGGGTCATTTACTTGCTACAAGCCCTGGGATACACAGTCAATTTTCAAAAGTCAAGACTGATACCATCCCAGACAAGAACCTTCTTGGCGGAATTGGACACAGTAAAACAGATGGCATTCCTAACTGCAGAAAAACAAAAAGAACTCCCTCTTTACTTCTTGGCATTAACAAAGCAGAACAAACTAACAGCAAGAAAAGTTCTGCAGGCCTTGGGCTTCATGGCATCATGCATAATCTTGGTCCCACATGCCAGACTGCATATGAGAAAGTTACAGTGGTACCTAAAGAATTTATGGTCTCAACACAGGCATAGCCTAGAAACAGAAATACCACTAATCCCATGCTTAAAACAGGAGTTCCTATGGTGGGCTCGGGCATGCCAGTCAAACCCAGGCTTACCCTTCCACAACTTTCGAGCAAACCAAACCATCACAACGGATGCCTCAGACCTAGGATGGGGGGCACACATCCTGGACAAATGCGTAAAAGGACTGTGGACTCAGGACCAGCTGCACCTGCACATAAACCAAAAAGAAATGCTGGCAGTAAAACTGGCAATCCTAAAATTCAGACCATTCCTCAAAGAAGGCCATTTGATGATAAGGACAGACAACACCACAGTCATGTGGTACATCAACAAACAGGGAGGCACTCATTCTTATCCCCTATGCAGAATGACTTTGGACCTGTGGAATCTGGCTCTCAGCTACAACATCCAGTTACAGGCAATATTTGTACCGGGAAAAGAGAACACCCTAGCAGACATTTTAAGCAGAACCACCTCGGATGCTCACGAATGGATGCTACACCCGACATCTTCAAGGCCATCACAAAGAAATGGGGAATGCCACAAATAGATCTATTCGCTTCCCCACAAAATCACCAGCTCAAAAAATTCTGCACAAGGACATTCCACCCACTTGAATGGAAGGTGGACTCTCTATCCTTCAGCTGGAAAGGCCTGACAGCATATGCATTCCACCTCTTCCCTTGATGCACAAGGTACTACTGAAAATCAAAGAGGAACGTCCAAGGATAATTCTGATAGCTCGAACTGGCCAAGACAACACTGGTACCCATTGCTGAGGAGCATGTCTCGGGAGAAAATGTGGTCAATACCCTCATGCCTCTGATGTTAACTCAGAACAACTACAACATCATACATCCAAACCTAAAAACCTTGCAACTGACTGCCTGGAACATCACATAGCAGTAACTAACCCAGACCTTTCACAAAGGGTTAAAGACATTATCCTTGAAGCCCGCAGACCTTCAACAAGAAGGAACTATGCAGGAAAATGGAAAAGGTTCGTCATTTGGAGTACTGAAAGAGGAAAAGATGTGTCAGACATAGATATTGCTAACATTCTGGAGTACTTGGCAGAGCTTCTACATACAGGCCTGTCCTATTCCTCCATCAAGATACATGCATCAGCTATTTCAGCAGAATACAGCTTTGATCCTCCTGTCTTTTCACATCCTCTACTCAGGCAGTTTCTCAGAGGGATCAAGAACGTAAAACCTCCTAGGAAACCACCATTACCAGCATGGGACTTGAACTTTGTACTAGAAAAGTTGACACTCCCTCCGTTTGAACCAGCAGCAACAGCAGATCTACAACACCTGTCATGGAAAACTGCTTTCTTACTGGCTATTACTTCAGCAAGGAGGGTTTTGGAACTACAGGCCCTAATGGCAGTGCAACCCTTCCTAATCTTCCATCAAGATAGGGTGTCCATGAGAACTAATCCTACATTTATGCCTAAGGTGGTATCCAGAGTGTCTTTAAACCAGGCAATCCACCTACCTACCTTCTTTCCCAATCCACAAAACCCAGGTGAAAGAATAATGCATACCTTGGATGTACACAGACAGTTACGCTACTACCTGGACAGAACCAAAGGTAACAGAAAAACTGACCAGCTCTTTGTAGCCTATGCAACAGGAAGGGAAGGAAAAGCAATTTCCAAACAGACAATCTCCAAATGGATAGGAAATTGCATAAGATTCTGTTACTCCTACCATGGAAAACCAATTCCACAGAACATAAGACCTCATTCTACAAGGGCTACAGCCACTACCACAGCTTTCTTAAGAGGAGTGGCAACCAAGGACATTATTGAGGCGGCTACTTGGACCTCCGTGCATACATTTGCCAAGCATTATAATTTACCTCTATATTCTAGATCCCGAGCAGGGTTTGCCACTGCTGTACTGCAAGGGATCCTGACTACACCATAATTATTATTCCTCCTCCCTAGTTTGGCTATGGTATTCTACCCATTTGTTATGACTGCAGATGCATCCATGAAGGACATAGTACAGTTTTGTACCTACCATAAATGTAGATGTCCGAACTGGATAGCATCTGCAGTCAGGATTACCCTCCCTCCTTCCCCTCTGCGGTACTCCTAGGGTATTTACCCTCCTAATAGCTAGCTGGGGGGGGAGTCTCTTATGGTGTATTTGTTTGTATATATGTACATACATGTTTATTTTTGTGTTTGCCTTCTACTATTTTGGAAACATTGGCATTTATCCAAAATTTAGCTTTCCAAGAGGGCAATTGGCATCTGGGGCAAGAAACACTGAGGAAAATGGCGTTGGCTGATGCCTTTATACCCGAAGACCAGCAGAGATGACGTCGGGTGAAGTGCGACATCAGCCGAAGCCGGACCCAGACTTTGGAATCCGGCCGACCGAAGGGCTGCCTGACGACAGGACAACCCATTTGTTATGACTGCAGATGCTATCCAGTTCGGACATCTACATTTATGGTAGGTACAAAACTGTACTTTTTTTGACATAATTTTTTCCAGCCTTTCCTTTTTGGGGGCACCTGACATCTGGGGCAAGAAAAACTGAAGAAAATGGCGTCGGTTGCATCTTTTATACCCCTGGCGCACTGACGTCAGGGAAGAAGCGACAGCAACCGACGCCTGACCTAGACTTTGGAACTCAGGCTGACTGCGGGTAGCGTGCCAGCAGGATAACCCAAGTGTAATGACTGCAACAGTGAATACACTCGAACATCTACATTTCTGGTAGGTACACAACTGTACTATTTGAAGTATCGATACAAGTTGCCCTCTCAGTTAATGTATTTTGCTGTTGAACACCAGTCCATTTGCTTACCTGTACTTTCATAAAATGAATGCAGTCTTGTTTCCAGTTTCTCTAGTACAGCAGAATATCTCCAGTTTTTCTGCCTGCTCTGTCTTCTTAGCTCCACTTTTTTGAAGTGGCTTTTGTTGAGAAAGCTTGTATTCAGCCAGCTTTTTTATTTCATTTCAACTTCTGATTTTTGCAGTTGTATCAGCTTATCTGAATACTTCGTAAAGCTTCTTTTATTTTTTCCAGCCTTTTGTAAATTGACTTTGATATATTCCTTCAGTGTTTCATTTATTTTAAACATTTCTGAATAAATTAATTTTTCCTCTAAGTTACTGGAAGGTATCACCAGTACCAGAACTAAAACTTGAATGGGTTTTTGCTGAGCAATTGCAAGATTCTCTCCAGCCAGTTTTCTCTTTTTCTGATTGATTTTCTCTTACTTTCTGCAAACTTCTTATTTGCTCATAGCCAGGCTGTGTATTTACTAGCTAATAACTGCATTTTACCTATACTGATAAATTGTACTGGCTTTTTTTCTGAGTTTCAGTTTTCACACTGGGAGAGTTGTGATAAACATGTTGTTCTGTGTGTAGCCATCTCAGAAGTCCTACCTTTATAAAAAATCTGAAGAAACAAGGTGATTAAATCTGAGGTAAAGAAGAGCAGTGAGCCCCCCCCCCCCCTTATCCATCATAATCCTTATGTCGGAGCAGCATTATGCCTTTGAGGTGCTGTATGGATTTGCCTTGGGACTTTATTCCTTCTTCCTTGGACAAATTTAAATGTTTTTCTGGAGAAAGAAGAGGAATTCTGGGTCATTCCACTTAAGGAATCATCAGTCAGGAGTGCTATCCTGGCAGCAGGGATACATCCAAATTTCACTTCTTTGGCTACTAAGGAGGCATACTTTCAAGTCCCCTGGATGCAAGCTGCAAGTCTGTCATGCATCATCTTCAAACTGACTTGTTTCAGATTTTTTCAGTTTAGCAGAACTCCCAGATAACACATTTTGTTTTGAAAATGTTTGCCTCTTAATGAACCTTGGCAACTACTCAGATGATAACCTTTCTGGGCTCACAGCAGGACACACTGTAGTACTAGTCAGTGTTCTTCGTGTTTCACTGTTGCAGTCATCACTTGTGGGTTATCCTGCTTGGTAGCCCTCGGCCGGCCTGAATACCAGAGTAAAGGATTTCCCTCCTGCATCAGCTGTTCCGAGCCTGTGGCTGATGTCAACTCGTCAGGGCAATAAAGGGTGGCAGCCGATACCATTACATCATTCTTTCTTGCTGTGGACCCCGAAGCAAAGCAGAAGCAGTTTTGCGAGTGCATCGGTCGGCCGTTGCCAGAGTGAGGGAAACCGTCAAAAGCTAAGTACCCTGTTGGGGAACCTTTTCTTGCTTTTAACCGATGTCAGAGAAAGTCAATAATTGTCTCAGCTGTGGAAAGCAGATCCCACACCGAGACTTCCATTATCTCTGCATCATTTGTTTAGGCCCAGACCATAACGTCCCCAGTTGTCAGTTCTGTGCCCTGTTTAATTCTAGAACCGTAAGAAGAGCTGAAATTGTAGCTAGGCATTTTAGCGAGTCTCTTTCTCGCCGCGAAATGGCATCGGTCAGTCAGCCGCCTTCTGACTTACCTAGAAAAAAGAAAGACAAGAATAAAGATAGGCCTCAAAAAGTTAGGCCCTCTGACGAATCAGGTCTAAAGTCTGGTATTTTTCAGCTCAGTGCTACAGCTGAACTCAGTGAGGCGACTTTGCAGCCCCTTATGCCAGCCGAGGAACCGTCGCAGACCTCTACCGAGACCCGTTTGGAGTCCAGTACGCTGCCGGATCCATCTCCCTCTGATGGTATGTCAACTCTTTCTCACGTGGTCGGGTCTGGAGACGCTTCACAGGCACCGGCTTCCGCTGAGACACCTCCGACGACCGAAGCCAGGCATAGACCATCAGCAATGCCGTCGGTTAAACTAACCTTGTATAAGACCCCTGACCCATCCAGGTTCAAGCCTAAGACTACCCCCAAAAAGGTCCCGCCCCAAGGACCTAATCCCCAACCTACGACCAGCCAGCCTGCTTCTCAGTCGCAGCAATTGCTCAGAATGGCAGAAGACTTGATGACTCTTACTAGGGGAAGCCGGCCCCATCCTCCCACGCCTGCCAAAAGAAAAATGGACACCTCCCCTGAGGTCCTCTCCGCCCAAGAATCAGAAGAATCTGTTCTTGAGGAGTCAGACATGGAGGACCAGCCCTTTGCAGCATTTGAGGACTCTGATGCTGATGACCCATTCCATCTGCCTCCCCCCTGAGGACCTTTCTTTTGGAAAAACTCCCTCAGAGAGCACTTTCAGTGGGAGTCTCAAGATTACCTCCAGTCTAAGAAGAGACTGAGACAGTTCCTTGACCTGCCTCAGCATAAGCCTCCGGCCATTCCTCCTATCCTGGATGGTAGAGGATGCTTTTCTAGAATCTGCCCTTTCACCAGACTCTCTCCCCCCAGCACCTAGGAAACCAGACAGATATTACAGGGTGCAAGACACCCACACATATTTTTAAAAACCCTTCTGCAGACCTAGAAGTCATTACTTATGGCCCGAAGGGAGCTAGGACAAGCTTATCAAAATATCCCATTCCAGCTGACAAAGAAAGCAGAGCTTTAGACAAAATGGAGAAAAAAAGGTGTACACCTCAGCCACTCTAGCTGTAAGAGCTTTGAATTGTCAATTCCATATGCTGAAATTCCAGCAGAATATCCTCGAACTAATAAAACAGAACTTGTCTTCCATTCTTGACAATAGTACTATCAGGTCATTAACTGAATTCATACATTCCAGCTCTCAGGTAGCCAAACACTCCTTGCATTGTGGTTTTGATGCCTTAGAAGCTTCTACCAGGGCTGCAGTTACAGGCTCAGTGATCAAAAAATTTGCCTGGTTAAGGGAGCAACCTTCGCCTGACCAGGTAAAATCCAAACTATTAGACACCTCTCTGGATAAGGACCAGTTGTTTGGACCTAAAACGGAAGAGGTCATTAAGAAAATGGAGGACAATGCCAAGTTCATGCAAACTGTCAAGGACTTCTTACAGGTGCAGCCTCTCTGGTTCAGCAGAAACTTCCCCACTAAACAGTGGTCCTTTCCTTCACAGACTAAACCAGTCGAGAGGAAGGGGCATACAGACAGAACTCCTAGACACCAACCCCATAGCCAACAAAGACCCAGGCAGTGGTCCACTGCTGCTCCTGTGCAAGGGAGTTTTAAGCCCACTCCCTTCTCCAAGGACTCTCAATGACTCTCTCATCTCCCCTCTGCCCCTCATGGCTCCAGACAGGCTGAGAGGAAGACTTTTCCTCTTCATAGAAAACTGGCAGGCCATCAACTCAGATCTATGGATCCTGAAAATTATTGCCAGCGGGTACAGATTCTATTTCAAAGAAAAGCCAAAAAGGTCAGGTTGCACAGATGTTGCTGTAAATCAGAGAACAGAAACTATTCGACAGATCGGAAAGCTTTATGCCCAGGGTGCTGTAGAACCTGTGCCAAAGCAACAGGCCGGAAAAGGATTTTATTCAAGACTGTTTCTGGTTCAAAGTAAAGAGGGCACCTGGCACCCAATCCTAGAACTCTCCACCCTGAATCTGCCTCTCCTGGTTACAAAATTCAAGGTGCTGACACTGCAAAAACTACCACCTATGTTACTACCACAATCTTGGTTAGTGACCCTAGATCTGAAGGATGCCTACTTGCATATCTCTGTCAGACTGTCCTGCAGGAGTTACCTAAGATTCAGAGCAGGGTCCTACTACTTTCAGTTCTCTGCTCTGCCCTTTGGCTTATCCACTGCTCCCAGAGTCTTTACCAAGTGCCTGACTTCAGTCATGGCATTTTGCAAACAGAAGGGCATACACATTTATCCCTATCTCCATGATTGCCTCATCCAAGCAGAAATCAAGGAGAGGCTCCTGCAGGGCCTTTCCTTAGTGCAGACCCTACTAACCTCACTGGGATTCACCATCAACATGGAGAAGTCCCATCTACGGCCCACATGATGGTAAACCTTCCTGGACAACCTTCTGGACACCTCAGCACAGATGGCCTCCCTACCCCCAGAGAAACAGGCCTTCCTGCAGTCTTACTTCACCCAGCTGGCACCCAAAACCCACCTCACTGCCAGAAAAATCCTGCAAGCCCTTAGGATACATGGCCTCCTGCATCCTGCTGGTACCCCTTGCCAGACTGCACATGAAAAAATTGCAATGGTACCTAAGAAACCTCTGGTACCAACACTCTTAGTCCCTGGAACACCAGCTCCCCCTGATTCCTTGTTTAACTCATTAACCCCTAGTACCTTCTCATGGTGCCTCTGTGCTTACCTCAGAGCGTGCCATGAGAAGATTGGAATTGCAAGCTTTTACCCCCGAGTGCCTTCAACAGGCGAGAGAAACTTTAGTGCAGACTTGTAGTTGAGCTTCATGCAAAAACATGCTGAAATCGTAACTTAACTTGTAATTTACCATATATAGTTATGATTGTGTGTTTTACATGCTTCTCACATTACGCTTTTACTAGAAAATCTGGTTTTAAGTTTTTGATAAAGCAAGTGGTGGCAGCCAGTTGGATTTTTTGCAGTCCACGCCACCACTTGCATAACACATCCACCCCCCAACTTAATTTTCTTTTGTTTTCCCCAGATAAATAGAGGGTCCAGCAGCAGGTAGTTCCTTTCTTTTTGCTGATATTTGGAGATTTACCTATTACTGGATCCCTGTATTTTATGTGGGCACGGATCACTGAGAGCCACACCGGTCTGGATGGTTTATAACTAGTTTGGTCAATATTTCAAAACTATTATCCCATTTATAGCTCCATTCCTTTGCAACAGGCTGATCAGCAGTTTTTCAGAGATATAGTTGTATTACTCTTTTTAATTAACCATTTTACGTGATATTTGAGAGGCAGTGCTAGTTACTTCCCAAACTTCCTAGTGCAGTCAGCTCTCCGTTTTCCAGTATAACCATGAGTAATGTACGTTCTTAACATTTGTATAAAAAAAGTTTGAGACATTTTTAGTTTGAGTCTTGGGCCGCCCACCACAATGTCTGGAGTTGAAGTTCTTTGCAGTATTTGTTTTCTTACAACTCATAATTGGATCTTTATTTTGGATTTGTGTACAAAATGGCAATAGTTTTGCATCTGCAGTTGACATACTTGATGCTTACAGAGAATAGTGAGAGCGGATGCTGTCAGTGTTGAAAAACAAGTGTTTTTGTTGTTAGACTTGGTATTTTGAATCAGCTCCCTTTTCTACTTAGCTAACTTTATTTGATTTAGATAACTTTATTATTGTGTAAGCAATTGTCATGACTAATTCTTTTATTGTCCTATTATGTCCAAGTGTCATAGAGAGTATTTTCTGGGATTCTCCCTGTGAGGACTAGCTTATTTGTTTCGACACATACTTGACTTAGATGTAGGAATTTTCCTGACAGAATAGAATAGATGGTGGTCTGTTATTTTTTCCTCCTTCTGACTGGAAAAAGATTAGCGTTGCTTTTTGTTTCATGTCACTGTGTTCCTGTTCCTAATGCATATTTTAGCAGTCTGTTGCACTGAATGTTGGTGATTATTCTTGTAAAGCACACATTCAGAAACATGAAATTGATGCTCTTGTAAAGCACACTTATTCAGAGACATGAAATTGATGCTTTTTAAGGGTCTTATTTCAAGTTTTTAGTAATGAGAAATGTTGCTTATCATAATGAACGAATCTTTGTGTATGCATACTTGTGTGTATAATTAAGTCTGGCATACTAACTTGAGAAGTTATGGTTATAGGTTCATAGGTTGGTACTAGGCTATCGGCCCTAAGGCCTATGCAAGCCTAGCTATAACAATTCCCTGGAAATTTTTTCCCACAATATTTGCTTCTCTGGGCCCCTGTCTAGCAGGGTGACTGACATGATCCCCGGGGTGAATTTCCTATCTCCCATCCAATCATCAAGGTTCCTTTTGAAGAGGGTCAATGAGGTGCTCTGCTTGACATGTATAGGCAGTCTATTCCAGAGTATGGGGAGTCTCTGGGTCAGGAACCTATCCCTCCAGCATGTTTTGTTCATTGTGATGATAAGGTTTAGATCCCTGGAGCATGTGGCTCTGAGGGGTTGGGATTTCATTAAGTGGAGCATGTCCAACAGCTCAGGGTTTGACATGGCCTTGTATGTTAAGCAGAGATCGCCTCTGAGTAGATGATATGCCACAGAGTATAGCTGGAGTTTTTTTTTACACGGTCAGCATATGGCATCTGCTTTAGGCCTGTGATTCTTTTAGTGAGGTATTTCTGTGGCCTTTCCAACTGTTGCAGATGTCTTGTGAGGTATGTACCAGATGGGGCATTATACTCTATAATGGGTCTAATGAGGGATGAGTACAGTGGGACAATGACCTCCTTTTTTCTGGATGAAAAGCCCTTAGTGATGAGGTGTACCACGTAGAAGGATTTCCTGACTGTTGTGGCGATGTGGTTATTGAAAGTGAGACCACTGTCCACTTGTGTCCCTAAGTCTCTCATCACACTTTCGATGTTTAGCCTCCTGCCACCTGTGTGGTAGTTCATGGGTACACGTTTTTTTCCAAAGGGGATGACTATACATTTCTTGGCATTAAGCTTGAGCCCATGGCTCTGGCACCAGGCATCTGTTTCTGTAAGGCCCTTTTTTAGAATATCCACATCATTTGGGGATTCAATAATGGCTCCCAGTTTGCAGTCATCTGTAAACTTTGTTAGCCAGAGTCCCTTAGTGTTGGCCTGTAGCTCAGAGAAGTAGGTGCCAAACAAGAGTGGTCCTAGGACTGAACCCTGAGGTACTCCACTTGTCACTTGTCTGGAGCTGGATTTGGAGTTGGCTACTTTTACAGTCTGGGTACTCAGTAAGCCAGTTGGCAGCCCATCGAGTGACATAGGGATTTATGCCCAGCTTAGTAAGTTTATCTATGATTCCAGAGTGGGGGATGGTGTCGAAGGTCCAGATAGGCTGTGTGGACCTCCTTACCCTCGTCCACAGCTCTGGAGACCGATTTGAAGAAGTCAATCAGATTCAGGAGACAAGATCGGCCCTTCACAAACCCAAACTGGGTGGGGTCCAGTGTCTGGAGGTTGTCAATGTCTTTGTTTATAAGTTCGATGATAATGCATTCCATGCCCTTGCAGATCAGGCTTGTCAGACTGATGGGACTGTAGTTCCTGGGATCCAAGGTGGATCCTCCCTTGTGGAGCGGGATAACTGTAGCTGTGCGCCACTCAGTGGGCACGAAGCCTGAGGTGAGGCTATGATTAAACATGACACTTAGGTGGGGTGCCAGTTCATTTTGTAGTTCATGTAGTACACAGCCTGGGATGTCATCTGGTCCCATGGATGCTGTATTCTTAGCTTCGGAGAGTGCTGTTTCTACCTGTGTGGCTGTGATTATCGGAATTTGGCAATCTTTTGGTATTGAGATGGGCCCTTTAGGGGGTGAGAGGGGAGTGAAGTTGGCACTAAATCGATCTGCCAGGATATTGGCAGTATCCTTGGGATCAATATATTTAATGCCATTCTGTTGTAGTTCAGAACAGATCTGCGCATTGCCATTTAGATTCTTGACATAACTATAGAATGCCTTGTGGTTGTCTTTGGAATCTTTGGCAATTTTATTTTCGTAACTAGCTTTTGAGGATTTTATGAGGGATCTCAGCTTCTTACTGAGGCTGGTGAGGGAGTTTTTTGCATCCTGGGATTTTCTTCTTTTCTGCAACAGTTTCTTCCTTCTGTTGTATAGTTTGTTTATAGCAGGGGACCACCAGATTGGCTTCCTTTTTTTGGAGAAGAGCATCTTTGTTCTATTTGGGATGGCACGATTCATGCACGAGTGGATGTGCTCGTACAGTGCCTTAGTGTAGGATTCTGCAGTTGAACTTCCAGATCCTGTCTGCGTGGGTGTTGTGAAGTTTGTCACTTCTGACTTCAGTAGCATGAAGTTGGCTTTGGAGAAGTATTTTTAAGGAGGTTTCCTTACTGGGGGGTGGGAGTGGGATGTGGATGTCAAGCGTGATTTGCTTATGGTCAGACCTGACCAATGAGGGGGTGACCACTGGTGTGGAGCATCTATCTGCCATGTTGGTAATGACCAGGTCTAGGATATTGGAGCCCCTGGTGGGACAATGGATTAGTTGATCCAGGGCATTGGAATTTATGAATTCCAAGAACCATTAGGAAAAGGAGTTGGTACCCGAGTAGTTTTCCCAGTTAATGGCAGGGTAGTTGAAATCACCTAGTATTAGGGTGTTTGGTTGTATCTTAATATTTTCCAGTATGTTTAGGAAGGTGTAGTGAGAATCTTGGGGTATGGTGGGGGATCTGTAGCAAGCTACAATTTGGATTGCAGTCTTACCTAGTGTTAGTTGCACCTGGAGAATTTCAGATGCATTGTGTTGGGCAACTAGCCTGGAGGTGTGAATATCCTTGGTGAATATGGACATTCCTCCTCCTTTAGTGTTTTGGTCTTGGTTTTGTGGCCGAAATGTGTGGTAAGAATTGTAGCCTGGTATTGCAGGGGTGCTCTCTGGAGCCTTGAACCAGTTCTCAGTCACTGCACAGATATCGATGTTCTCCATTTTTAGGAGTGCCTCGAGAGAGTGCATTTTGAGGTTTAGACTTCTAGCATTGAATAGCATTACCTTCAGATTTTGCATGCTTGTATCTGTTACGGTGGTGGTTTTATCCTTTGAACCTTGCCTAAAAAAAAGGCACTATAGGGGTGGCAAGAGCTTTAGCCAGTAACCTGAATCTCAGTTGTGACAGGTGCAGACCATCTCTGGCAAAGCATCGTGGTTTGTCGATCATGTCTTCCCAGGCAGACAAATACTGGATCCCCTTTGAATGACACCAGAAGCTTAGCCAATTGTTGAAGTTGATCATTTTGTCCTTATACTGTGGTATCATTCTGGGCGAAGGCAGGATGCTACTCAGGGCTAGGGTCATACCTGCCTGGGTCACATGATCAAAGAGCTCTTCCATGTCTCTTTTCATGTAGTCCAGGGAGTGCCTCCGTCATTTACTCCAGCATGGACAATGACAGAGTCATATTTGTACTTGTTGTGGAGTGACTTGAGTGCATGCGTTATGTGGCGAATCCTGGCACCCGACAGGCAGCTGACTGTAATTTTCTCATTGTTCAGCCTGGTGAGTGGGACATCAGTGTGCCTGACTATAGAGTCACCTATGACTAAAGTGTTGGGTACATTGTCTTGCCTTATTGGCTCACATTCCTGTTGCCTGTGGTTTTGGTTGGTAATTTGTTTAACTTTTCATCCTAATACTTTTGTAACAAAACTTTGCTATTGCTGACCGTCTTCCTTTTGTCCTTGAATCATCTGGGTTACTGTGTAGTGTGCCTTGTGCAGCCTATTAAGCTTCTTTTCAGGTGTAGATTCCAGACCTAAGCATGTCCATATGTGAACTAGCTTGTCAAGATTCTTGAGAATTCTTGTCCATTTACGGCCAAGTTAGTAACTTCATGTCTGCCAGATGCACCCCTTGCATTTCATAAGACAGCCAGAAATCTGCCATCTTTACACTTTCATTTAGGAAGTATTTCATTTGTTTATTTTATTCTTTTAGACAGCAGGTATGTTTTCCATGTTAGAAAGGGCATTAGGATTCACTGGTGTAGATACAAACTTAAATTACAACAGACAGTAATGATAACAATAAGGCCTTATTTTAACATTTGAGACAGTATGGGAAAGATGGACATGGCAACATTATTTTTTAAGTTGATGAATTAACTGTCGGACCCTGTAACCCTAGTCAATATTCTTGTGACAGGTTTTACAGAAGTGAGAATACTACTTCCTTCGGGTTGTTTAATATTGTTTCAGGTGTCATGTAGTATGTTCAGGGATTTCCATATACAAGGTGTTGCATACTAACAAGGGTGCAAAAAATGCATTGCAGGAACAGATGATTTGAATGACTTTTTTATGTAGCATAGTCACCGGTAGTCCCTTGTTGTCCTTTCCTATTCCAAAGGAGACTTTTCTCATTTTGTGTCTGGAATTTAAGGGACCATTGGGGTTTCTACTCCAGAAGGTAGTATTACTTGCCAAGTTGATAACTGTTGCCCAGTGTTATCAGCAAGTATTTTGGAAAAAATATATTTTTTTCAAGTTATTTGCCCTCTTTGTTTTAGTTGGGCCTGGACACAAATTAACATCACTTAGACAAGTTATGGTTAGACCTCTGTGATGCAGGGACAGGCTTATAAAACTTTTCCATAAATTCAGTCTTCTATGGTTTTGAGTGGTAGGGGGCCCACCTCTCATTTACAAATGCTGTAAAGTAAAGTTACGGCTTCCACACTGAGAGTTAATGTACCATTTTGGTATATTATTTCTTAGTAGCTTTGTCAGCATTTCAGACCACTTCTGAAAGGAATAGATTTCATTGTAGAGCCAGCGGAATGTGGAATTCTTACACTGTTATATTAAATTATATTATATTGCATATTGTTGGCCTTTCAGATACAAAATAATTGCTCTATGCAACTGTTAATAGAATCTTAGAAAATATTTTAGCAGTGAAATCTCAGGATGTGCCGGTGACGCCTGTGCCCTGGCCCAGCACTCTAGCCTTGATTCTCACCACTAACACCAGTGAGGGACGTCTCATATAGGAAGAAAGGATAACCAATACACACAGTAAAGTGCAATTTCCTTTAAGAGCACACATAGATCACAGTCCAGGGCTGGTCGCTCCCTTGCTCTCCAGGTCCCCAATAAGACTCCCCACTGGCACAGCTATAGGGTCTAGATCTTAGCTAGTGGGCAGGCTAAAACCTCCAGCACCCTCTCTGTCCTCCAGCACCCTCTCTGCCCAACCAGTACTTTGTATCCCTGCCCAAGTAGCTGACACACTTTTTGAGAAGAGTTTATACAACCACACAGACACCCCTGGGGAAGGCTGGCACAGGTTCTCCAGCTGTGCCCCTTTTTCCCAGACTGTACTGTAGTACTAGCTGCCACCACCCACTAATATTTATCAGCTACTCAAAGGCCCTAAAAAGGGTGTCCAGTTATTACTGTGCAATATTATCCAGTTGGTAGTCTAGCCCAGGGCTAAAGCTATTGGAGTGGCTTTGTACAATTTTACCAAAGGCATGCAGGTACTCTAAAGAGCTTAAATTATCTCTCCAAAAACAGCCACAGTTGAAAGGGTTTAAAAATATTTAATAACAAATAGTCAAAACACAAGACAATACTTTTTACTACACAGTGCTAGTCAAGAGTTCAGCGATCACAGAGAAATACTTAAAATTTATTTATTTATTTTATTTTACATTTGTTGACCAGGATGGTCTAACTAGATGCATGTCCATTTTCAGTAGGGTCCCGGGGAGATAAGCTCCAAGAAGTTACATTAGTACAACTATTCAGGTAAAGGTTATTATACAGATAAAAACTTAGGTTTCAACAATTCAAAAATGTAGACAGTTTAAACATAAATTAAGTAACAAGTTATGGTACAGATACATAAAGTTTCAGCAACTGTAAAAAAAAAAAAAAAAACTTGCACAGATTGTACAGAATTTGTTGGAAGCAATTAGATGAGGTATTTTACATTCTATTTACAAAAGACTTGGCTATACAAGTTAAATTAGCTGTAAAGGGTAAGATATGTCTTTGCAAAGGATAAGTAATAGGTGGATACTGACAAAAGTCAAGAGCATATATAAGGTCTATAGCAAGAGAGCGAAGGGAGCCAGATAGGATTAGTCTGGATTTGTACAGGGACATAACCAATGGGTTTTAAGATAGAGTTTCAGATTGTGCTTAAAAAGTGTAAACGAAGACAGTGATGTAAGTTCGTAAGGGAGTTGGTTCCAGTTTTTTCCCACTGCATTAGAGAACAAGGCATCTCCTGCTATGTTTTTTTAGATTTACATGTTGATACAAGTAGTTTATTAGATGATCTTAATGTTTTGTGGTTTTTATATTGGGTAATGAGGCTGGAAAGAATTGGAGTATTAGTGGGTTGGTAGAGGGTCTTGTGGGCAATGTTGAGTTGGTTATAGTAAATCTGATTCTGGAGCTGTAGCCAACCTAATTGTTTCAGGTTATAGCAGTGATGGGTTCTGAAAGGAGAAGCAGTGGCATATCTGGCAATGTTGTTATATGAGTTGGTCAGCTTGTTCAGGTTATATTTTGACAGGTTTGTATATATGGAAGAAGCATAGAGAAGTGTGGAGGTAAGGTGGGAGTGGGCAATAGTGGTTCTAGCTAGTGGGGACAAAAAGGGTTTAATACTGTAAAGAGATCCTAGTTTCTTGTTAACTGTTTTTATGGTATTGTTGATGTGAGTGTCAAAGTCTAGGTTGTTATCAATAGTAACCCCTAAAAGTTTAGTTGTTGGATCAGGAGATACAAATATGCCATTGTTGGATGAGATTGAGAAATTGAGTGGGAGTGACTTCCTGGTAGGAGTAAAAAGCATGAGTTGTTTTTTTTTTTTTTTTTTTTTTTTTGGTTCAAGAGGAGTTTGTGGTATAGAAACCAGATGTTCATTGTGTTTCACTGTTGCAGTCATTACACTTGGGTTATCCTGCTGGCAGGCTACCCGCAGTCAGCATGAATTCCAAAGTCTTGGTCCGGCATCGGTTGCTGTCGCCTCTTCCCTGATGTCAGAGCGCCAGGGGTATAAAAGATGCAGCCGACACCATTTTCTTCAGTCTTTCTTGCCGCGCGGTGCCCGAAGCAAAAGCAGTTCGCAAGTGCCGGTCGGCCGACTCCTGAGAATTTCGAAATTGAATTTCAGATCCGAAGTCTTCAGTAAAGCTAAGTACCCCGTTGGGGAAACTTTTTTCTTGCTCCAGACCGATGTCAGAAAAAGTTAACAGTTGTATTTCTTGTGGGAAGCAAATACCTCATAAGGATTTTCACTCTTACTGTATTCTTTGCCTAGGCCCTGACCACGACGTTGCTAGTTGTCGGTTTTATGCTAGATTTAACCAATGCACTATTAAGCGTCTTTTCGATTTTGCTTTTCATTACTTTGGCCGAAGGTTTAATTACATAATGCCGTCGGGGCAGCCGACGACCGGAGTTCATAAAAAGTGCAAGGAAAAAGAAAAGGATAGGCATCCGAGGTCCAAAACCGACGATGAAGCCTCGTCTAGGCCAGTCGCCGGTTCTCAGTGTGGCGCTTTCGCAGCCCCTGACACCCGCTACCTCAGAGCCACAGGCTGTCTCCGACTCCCACGTGGAGACAGCTAGGCCTCTGGATACTCAAGGTATTGGGCCTTCGGAAACTAATCCCTCAGGTGGGTCCGGAGCCGCTGAGCAGACATCGGCTTCTGAGGGTGTTTTCAGACCTACACAGCTCTATATCAAGCCAAATTCAGCATCAAAGACAAAGACTAAAACAGTTTTAAAGACAAGAAAACAAGTACAGCATTCTCCAAGACAGACTTCCATGCCTAAAAAACAGATGCTCAAAATGGCCGAAGACCTAATTACTTTGATCAGGGGCTCCCATCCCCCGCCTAGAGGCCTAGGCAAGACACTGAATATGATTCCTCTGATCAGGTTTCCATTTCCTCTGACTCCTCTTCAGAACAGGGGATACTCTATTCCTCCCTATGAGGATTTTGATGCTGAAGAATCTATTCCTTCAGCTTCTCCTCCTGAGGATTATTCATTTGGGGAAACCTTGCATACCAGAGACTTTCTTTTACTTCCTCAGCACAGAGCTCTTGCTATTCCTCCTCTTCTAGACATTGTAGATGATGTCTTTTCAGAGTCCAGTCTGTCTCCCGACTCTTTACCTCCAACACCTGTTGAGCCAGACAGATACTACAGGGTTCCAGATTCTCATAAATTCCTAAATAAGAACCCTGCTGCTGACCCAGAAACTATTTCACAGGGTCCCAATGGAGTCATAGCTGCTACTGCAAAAAACCCTGTCCCCTCAGATAGAGATTCTAGGGTACTGGACAGATGGGGGAAAAAAGTTTACACTTCTGCTACCTTGGCTGTAAGGACTTTAAATTGTCAGTTTCATATGCTTAAATATCAGCAATACTTAATGTCTCTGTTAAAACAGAAAATGTTGACAAATTCTGAATGTGCTGAGAACAAGGAATTGCAGGATTTATTGCATGCAGCTGAACAAGTGGGAAAACATACTTTGCAATGTGGTTATGATTCACTGGAGGCCTCTTGCAGTGCTGCTGTAACAGGCTCGGTCATTAGAAGGCATGCTTGGTTAAAAGAACAGACTCTGCCTGATCATGTTAAAGCAAAATTATTGGATGCTCCATTACAGCATGATACTTTGTTTGGTTTTAAGGCAGAAGAGGTGTTGAAGAAAATGGAGGATAAAGCTAAATCTATGCAGAAAGTGAAGGATTTCTTACAGGTGCAGCCACCCAGATTTAGCAGGAACTGGCCTTATAAAAATTGGTCCTTTCCCATGTCAGACAGGCCACAAAGAGGCAGATACAGACACCCTAGAGGCAGACAACAGCCCCAGGGCTCATACAGGCCCAAACAGTGGGGTGCTTCTACCTCCAATAGCAGAGAAGACAAATAACAGCCATATAGGAAACAGTCCCAATGACTTCCCTCTGCCAATGCCAAGCATTTATCTTTTGGCAGCACCCTTAGTGGGAAAGCTAGCACTTTTTTCACAAAATTGGCACATGATTACCCAGGACAAATGGGTTTTAAATATAGTCTCTCAGGGCTACAGGTTCCACTTTCACACCCTTCCAAAGGCAAAAGGTATGCCGGACCTGCCACACAATCAATGGGCAGAGGCACAAAACCAAGTTTCATCCCTCATGGACATGAGGGCTATTCAGCCAGTGCCACAACAAGAGCAGGGACAAGGATTTTACTCAAGACTTTTCTTAGTACCAAGAAAGGACAAAGCATGGAGACCGATTCTGGACCTGTCTATTCTAAATACTTTACTGGACATTCCGAAATTCAAAATGTTGACTCTGCAGCAGCTTCTGCCCATGCTGGGCAAAAAGGCTTGGCTTGTAACTTTGGACCTCAAAAAGGCATACCTGCATGTCCCAATCAGACAATCTTGCAGAAGATACCTCAGATCCATAGCTGGCTCAAAGCACTACCAATTCTCTGCACTGTCGTTTGGCTTATCTACTGCACCCAAGGTCTTCACAAAATGCCTGGCACCAGTAATTGCATTTTGCAGACAAAAAGGAATTCAAATATATTCCTACTTGGACGACTGCCTTGTTCAAGCAGAGGCCAAAGACATTCTACTAAAGCATCTGGCATTTGTAAAAAGATTACTAATTTGCCTAGGGTACACAGTAAATGAAAATAAATCAAAACTAGTACCCTCTCAAGAGATAATATTCCTGGGTGCAAGCTTAAATACAACTGCCCAGATGGCTTATCTCATGCCAGACAAACAAAGGCATCTGACTTCTTACTTCGAAAACATGGCAAAAAAGACCCAGTTATCTGCAAGAAAAATTCTGCAGGCTCTGGGCTACATGGCCTCCTGCATTCTGCTAATTACATATGCAAGACTGCATATGAGGAAACTACAATGGTACCTAAAACGTGTTTGGACTCAACATTGCCACAGCCTGGAATCATTTGTTACCCTCATTCCTTGCCTACAACAGGAGTTTCGATGGTGGGCACAGGCCTGTACCACAAGGGACAGCTATTCACTTTACCCACAGCCAGGCAAATACTAAAAACAGATGCATCAGAATATGCCTGGGGGGGCCCACATGGCAGGAAAATGTATTCAGGGCACATGGCCCCCAAGCCAAAGGCATCTACACATCAATCAAAAAGAGATGCTAGCTGTACAAAATGCCCTGACAGCCTTCAAGGACCTACTTCATCCTGGACAACTGCTGATAAAGACGGACAACACCGCAGTCATGTGGTACATAAACAGGGGGGCACACATTCCTACCCCCTCTGCAGACGAGCCATGATTTTGTGGAACACAGCATTGACTTATCAAGTACACCTGCAAGCACAATTCCTGCCAGGAAAAACAAATGCTCTGGCAGACGAACTAAGCAGAAACCTCATGGACCCTCACGAGTGGAAACTAGATCCACAAATCTTCAGCATGATAACAAGGAGATGAGGACGCCCAGACATAGATCTTTTTGCCTCCCCTCACAACTGCCAACTTAAGAGATTCTGCACAAGGGCTTATCACGAACAAGCATGGAAAGTGGATGCCCTGTCATTCAGCTGGAACAACCTTACAGTATATGCCTTTCCTCCACTGCCTCTCCTCCCCAAGGTACTCCTAAAGGTCAGACAAGAGAAGCCACAAATGATACTGATTGCCCCAGATTGGCCATGCCAACACTGGTACCCAATCCTAAGGAGCTTGTCCCAAGGCCCAGCCTGGACATTACCTCAAATTCCTCATTTACTGACCCAACAAAACAATCAGATACTGCCCAGCCAACTCGGAACTCTAAATCTAGCTGCATGGAGGATACTGTAACCATTCAGAATACACCTCTCTCTAACGCGGTTATGGATGTCATTTTGGAGGCCAGGAGGCCCAGCACCAGAAAATCTTATGCAGAAAAATGGAAGAGATTCTGTGCTTGGAACCAGGCACAAGGAATTGACATGCTTGCTCCAAATATTCCTCAGATTTTACAATATCTAACTGAGATGCTGGACAAAGGCCTATCCTTCTCATCAATTAAGATCCATGCCTCTGCCATTTCAGCTCATTACAATACAGACCCACCTATTTTTTCATATCCATTGCTTAGGCAGTTCCTCAGGGGGGCCAAAAACATAAAGACCTCCAAGGAGAGCACCAATACCTGCATGGGACCTCAATTTTGTCTTGGAAAAACTCTCAATGCCTCCGTTTGAGCCAGCCAATACAGCTGACACAAAATTCTTATCATGGAAAACAGCTCTGCTCCAAGCAATAACTTCAGCAAGAAGAGTCTCAGAGTTACAGGCATTAATGGCTGTGGAACCTTTCATTACCTTCCATCCGGACAGGGTTTCTCTAAGGACAAACCCGACATTTATGCCTAAGGTAGTGTCCAGTGTGGCTCTTAACCAAACCATTCATTTGCCTACTTTTTACCGAAAACCACAGAATAAAGGGGAGAGACTTCTGCATTCTTTGGACATACACAGACAGCTATGCTTTTGCTTGGATAAAACTAAAGCTTTCAGAAAGACTGAGCAGCTTTTAGTGGCATATGCTGCAGGATCACAAGGAAAGGCCATCTCCAAGCAGACTATTTCAAAATGGATAGGACACTGCATTCGTTTCTGCTATTCACAGCATGGTAAATCAGTGCCTAAGGGCATTAGACCACATTCTACCAGGGCAGCAGCCACCTCAGCAGCCTTCCTCAGGGGAGTACCAACCAAGGATATTTTGGAGGCTGCAACTTGGACTTCAGTGCACACTTTTACTAAGCACTACCACTTGCCTCTTTACTCTAAATCCAGAGCAGGCTTTGCCACTGCAGTCTTGCAGGGCCGTACTCCTAATTCTATTTAGACCCAGCCGCCCAACCTCAGCTTTGGGATTCAACCCAAGTATAATGACTGCAACAGTGAAACACAATGAACATAGTACAGTTGTGTACCTACCATAAATGTAGATGTTTGAGTGTATTCACTGTTGCAGTCCAGGTTACCCACCCACCGTCCCCCTTTCTTTGCTGGGACTTATCTGTACTTCTCTATCCTATACAACCTATGTGGTGTATTTGCTTGTAGATGAAGGTATTGTTATTTTGGTGCATGCTTTTATTAGCAATATCTTTTAGCCTACCCTTTTGGGGGCACCTGTCATCTGGGGCAAGAAAAACTGAAGAAAATGGCGTCTGCTGCATCTTTTATACCCCTGGCGCTTTGACGTCAGGGAAGAGGTGACAGCAACCGACGCCAGACCAAGACTTTGGAATTCAGGCCGACTGTGGGTAGCCTGCCAGCAGGATAACCCAAGTGTAATGACTGCAGCAGTGAATACACTCAAACATCTACATTTATGGTAGGTACACAACTATACTTTCTGTGTTATACTAAACATTTTTTGGGTTAGAGTCTGTAGTTGGGATTGAGATTTAGCCGACCAGATTTTTTTCGAATCATCTGCACATTGTATTCAGTTAGCTTGGGGAATAGCTCGGTTTAGGTAGTTGATAAATGTTGAAAAAAGGTGGGAGCCTAATATGGTGCCCTGGGGAACACCTAAGGTAACAGGGAGATGGGATGATTGGTTGTTGTCCCATAGCACAGCCTGTTGTCTATTCTCTAAGTAGGACTGGAACCATTTAGTAGCCATTGTATCGAGAGAAAAGGATTTTAGTATATTAATAAGTAGATCATGGTTGACCATGTCAAACGCTTTGGAAAGGTCGATGAAAAGTGCCGAAGAGAGAACATTGTTGTTACGGTTAGAATTGATGCAGTCGATGAAGGATAAGAGAGCAGTAGTTGTGCTATGGAAGGGTCTGAAGCCATGCTGACACTTAGCCAGAAGATTATTCTGAAGTAGATGGTCTAGTAACTGTCTATAGATGCACATTTCCATTATTTTTCCCAAGGGGGAGAGTAGTGCTATGGGACGGTAGTTAGAATATTCTATGGAATTTCCACCCTTGTGTAGGGGAATAATGTGGGAGATTTTCCAGATGGCTGGAATGGTGTTTTCTTGTATGTTTCTGTTTTATCAACAGTGATATAGGATATGCTTTGGCTTTGGCTGCTTTTTGCAGATATTCAGCAGGTAGCTGGTCAGCTGATGGGGTAGATGGTTTTAGCTTGTAAAAGGTTGCAGTTGAGGGGAGGTTGGGACTGTTTGCAAGTGGAGTATTGGAAGAGAGTTATCAGCAAAGGTTGGGAGACCAGAGCTATCAGCTTTAAGTTGATTCGCAAGTGATTGGATGGTCTCTGTTACGTAGGTATTAAAAGCATTTGCAGTTTGCTGTGGATTGTCAGGATTTGCCCCAATAGGGGGTGGTGTAGTGGATTGGCCTGGACGAAGTAAGCTGTTTATGTTGAACCAGAACTTTTGTGCATTATTGTGGTTAGTTTGCTGGAGATGGCAGTAAAAGTTTTTTTTATCTTCAAGTATAGCTTTTTTGTCTCATTTCTTATTTGTTTGAACTTTAGTACAGTTCTGACATCACAGAAAAACACTTAGGCTAATCTTTCTAGTTTCTAGCTGTTTCTAAGAGAAACACAAATCTAAGATAAACTTACATATAGAGCAAGACAGTGCTGATGAGTTGGATGGTCAAGACAAAAATGCTTAATGCTCTCTGATTCTTTCTGTTTTAAACATCACATTCCTGGTTCACATTACATCATTCTACACACTTCCCTGAGTTCCCAGGCTAACAGAAACTACATTTACATTCTTCACCTCTGGGCAGAAACCAGAGCAGTAAAGGACATTTATGCATGCAAATTCTGGCCATTATCTCTAGCCTTAAAAAACAATAGGCAGGATGCCTCACTGTACACTGGCTCCGTGTTTTAACATCAGAGGATCACAACATGCTTTACTTGGTCAGTAGAGTGCACTGTTACATTTTTTCCAGTTCCACATGTAACACTATTTTTACCATTTAAGACAACAAGCCTGTGGTTTACAGTAATATTTACAGATGACAGAATTATCCCTAAAAGTCTATCCGGCTAGGCTGGCAGCCTTCAACCATCTTCACCCAATCTTCACAGTGCCATTTTTACTTCTATCTTGATTTTGCTGTATGTATACAATGAGTGCTTGGAACATGTTTTTCTTTTAATTGTTCAAGCAGTTGGAGTTCACTGTAGTCACCACAGACTCTGTATTCCTTGTTGCTATTGACATTTCATATTGCCATTTCATTATTGCTTTTAGAAGTTAAATGCACATGAGAATGTTTTAATTTACTTCACCACAACATTTTGTGATGTAGACAAAGAATTTTAATACGAGTCATTCCTCATTGGTTGGTACCTTGCTAACAAAGATGGGAGGAAGGGCTCAGTAATAAGTGTTGTACTATTTTTACTGAATGACTATGGTCTTCTCCTAACAGATAATAATGACTCTGTATTACTTAACAGCAGAAGGTAATATAATGAATGCCTACTCAAGATGTTATGTGCAGCAATTATCACCTGTGTCTTGAGCATGCATAACTTTGAAATAATGACATGCAGCTCATTACCACATTAACAATAAGTGCAGTTGTAGTATAGCACTGAGTTATCACTTTTCAGGTAAAACTCCCAGCACCTGTCACTGTTATTCAGACAAGTAGAGGTTGTTATCACATTGAAGAATGCACAAGTATTTTGGCCTTGGACAATGCAGCTTTAACGTGTGCTGCAGTAATGCTGGGTGCCTGGCATTCCTCTGGTATTGTGATTGGTCTTTTTTTTTTGGGGGGGGGGGGTTAGTACTGAATCTGTCAGCCAGTATGTTGGCAATATCTGTTGGCTCAGTATAGGAGGTACCATTGTGCAGTAACTCAGAGCAAATCTGGGTATTGCTGTGGAGATTCTTGATATAACTATAGAAGGCTTTGTGGTGGTTGTTAGTGTCTGCAGTAATTTTGCCTTCATACATACATTCATTCATTCTGCAACAGTTTCTTCCTTCTGTTGTAGAGCTTATTAATGGTAGGGGACCACCAGATTGTTTTCCTTTTTTTGGAGGAGAGCGTCTTGGTTCTGTTGGGTATGGTGAGTTCCATGCATTTATGTACGTGTTCATACAGTGCACTGGTGTTTGATTCGGCAGTCATGCATCTTTTTTCCATTGACATGGGTGCCATGAAGTTAGTGTTGGAAGAGAAGTGTTCCATCTACCCTGAGCCCGACATTCTTGTGCTGTACATTGGAGGGAATGATGTCATCAGTCACCCACTTGGAAGGCTACGATTTCAAATCAGAGCAATTTTTGAATGCCTGCAGTCATGGTGGCCACGTTGTCATTTTTTGTGGTCTGACATAATTCCTTGCCACGTGTGGAAAACAGCAAACAGTCAATGGGCTGCACACATGGCCAGACATTTACAGAATGGGTTCATGCATGGCTTGATGCAAAGAGTCGTGGATCTACAATCTGCCATGACAGCATCACTGCAGAAGATGTTCACCTGTTCAGAGGGGATGGTGTTCACCTAACTGAGGAGGGCATTGCATTCTTGACTGACCTCCACAATGACATGAGGAGAGCTATGCAGGATTGGCAACATGCAGCTTGTGAGAAGAATGGAAAACACCCATGACCAGGTAGGACCAGTGTGGTAAGTAAAACTCTATTATGAATTGTGTTGTGTAAAATATATTTTTCTGAGTTTGGCAAATAACTGTGGTAAGGAGCTGGTGATGATGCTTAGAAAGAACAACTGTTTCAGGAGAGTGCTACCATGTACGATCTAATATGTTAGTAATCATCCTGCAATACTTCTTTTTTTTGTTCTTCTTTTCTCAGGCATGTGTCGAGTTTAGATGACAGGAGGGGCTTAGTAATACAGAACTTGATCCCTTAGGTACATTGCTGAATGAACACATGTAAGGAGAAAAGGCATAGGTAAGGAAGACTGCTGACACTGAAGGACGTTGTGAGACTGTAGTGGTATCAGCTGTCTGATTGGGTATCCAGCACAGGTATCAGACAGATCAGATGATCTTGCATGCCACTGAAGTCCCATGCCTGTCCTGGGTTCATTAGTGGAGTGGCTGTCTTTACCTTGCTTTTGCTCTTTACTTGTACCCATTCAGCAGTATGTTGGCTACACCAAGATTGTGTATATTTGCAATGATATCTGTCTACATGGTAAAACAACTGGGTCTGAATGCTGTACACATGTACAGATATCAAAGTTTGTTGCGGACTTAGGTTATGAAAATTATGATTTTTTTTTCATATTTTGGTAAATAACTGCAAGGGAGCATCTGACTGTGCTAAGTAATACCTCATTTTGAAGACAGCATTGATAGTTGCAACATGGTAAAAGAACTGTGCCTGTATATTGTACACATGTACGGATATCACAGTTTGTTTCTGACTTACGTTATGGAAATTTTTTTTTTCATATTTTGGTAAATAACTTTGCAAGGGAACATGTCAGTTTGCCAAGTAATACCTCATTTTGAAGACTGTGTTATTCCTTACAACATGGTAAAATAACTGTGTCTGTGCACTGTACACATTTACAGATATTACAGTTTATTTAGTCTTGTAAGATTATGAAAATTATACATTTCCAATACTTCTCATTATTATGCCCATATCTCTGCAAGGGATCATGGTGATGACACAAATGATGCATAATTTTGAAGCTGACATTGAAACACACAACTTGTACACTGATATGTAGCCTCTGTCTGTTACAGGTGATGAGATATTATGGTTTGTTTATTTATCAATTATTAGAAATATATTAATCGCATTTCTGTGAATAACTCCATAAAGGAGCATCACACAGTAATGGTTAAGGTATCATTTTAACACTGACATTCATACAAACAAATTAAATACAAGTTGTATGGGTCCACATGGTACATTGACCAAGATATTGTGCTTTGCTTTTCAAATAGCTAAAATATGCACAATAACAGCATTCTTTGCCCAATATTTAATAACGACTTTGATACAAACTATCAACATTTACACTGTTGGAAAGTCAGTGTCTGCTGAACAACTTTCCCATTTACATTTTTAGTCTAGCTATTATAGTTAGAGTTATGAACATTTGTTTTCTGTATGGTATTAGAAATGGATTTTCTGAAAATGAGCTCAGGCTGCACTGTTCCTATGGTAGAATTAAGCAAGCAGCTTTTTCTGAGCTGCTCCGGAGTGAATGAGTTAAGGAAGGGGCTCCTATGGTGGGCCAAGGCTTGCACTCTTAACAAGGGCCTACCCTTTGCCCTTCACCCACATGACCAAACCATAACCACAGATCCCTCAGATGTAGCTTGGGGAGCTCACAAAGGAACTCTGCGAACTCTGGATTTTTGGGAACAGGAGGTTCAGGGTCTCCATATCAAATTGAAAGAAATGCTAGCAGTGCAAAGGGCAATCCTAACCTTCCAAGAACATCTGGCACCAGGAGTACTCTGAATCAAGACAGACAACACTACTGTCATGTGGTACATCAACAAATAGGTGGTACATCAACAATCAGGGTGGACATGCATTCTTACCCCCGTGTCTCTTGGCTATGAAAATCTGGAAGTCAGCCTCAAATCTGGGACTGCAGCTGATAGCACAATACCTTTCAGGGAAGCAAACCACCCTGGCAGATCAGTTAAGCAGACACCTCCTGGACCCCTGCAAGTGGCAGTTGCACAGGGAAACCTTCCTAAAAATCAGTCAGATCTGGGGGAAACCAGACATAGACCTTTTTGGAAGCTACCAGAACCGCCAACTGACCAAATTCTGCTCAAGAAAGTTTCATCCAGAAGCTTGAAGTGTGGATGCCCTCTCCTTCCACTGGGGCAGCCTGTTTGTGTATGCTTTCTTCCCACTGCCTCTGATACCCAGGGTGCTTCTGAAGGTCAGAGAGGAAGGACCAAGGGCTATTCTCATCGCCCAGCCTGGCCGAGGCAACACTGGTACCCCATGCTTCTCAGTCTGAGCATATACCCTCCCATCTTCATACACCCCACAACAAACCACCTCACACAACAGAGAGGGAAGTTACTGCACCCAGGCCTTGCCACACTCAAATTAATCGCATGGCAGATTACGCAAGGGCAGAAGACACTTCAGACCTCAGCAAACAAGTGCTAGACGTTATTAAGAAGGCCTGTAAACCCAGCACCAGAAAGTCATATTCCACAAAATGGAAAAGGTTCACCTGCTGGTGCAACAGCAAGGGCGCATACAGCACCCATGCCTCTCTACCACTGGTTCTGGACTACCTGGCAGAGCTCCAAGATAAGGGACTATCTTACTCCTCTATCAAGACTCATGCTTCAGCTATCTCAGCCTATGTCCAGGCAAAGCAGACCTTGTTCTCTCAACACCTCTTAAAACAGTCCCTCAGAGTTGTGGCTCACATCAGACCACCTAGAAGGCCACCTGCACTAGCTTGGGATCTGAACTTTGTCCTGGAAAAGTTGAATGGTACCCCCTTTTGAGCCTAGCATCCTCAGCAGATCTCAAGTTTCTTTCTTGGAAAACTGCTTTCTTGCTAGCCATCACTTCTGCCAGGAGGATATCTGAGCTCCAGGCCCTTATGGTCACTGAGCCCTTCATCATTTTCCACACGGACAGGGTCTCTCTAAGAACCAACCCCTCTTTTATGCCTAAGGTGGTCTCTGATGTAAACGTCAACCAGGCCATACACATACCTACTTTCTTTCCTAAACCTATCAGTAAAGGAGAAATAATTCTGCATACCCTAGACATACACAGACCATTGGGATTTTACCTTGACAGCACCAAATCGGTCAGGAAATCTGACCAGCTACTGGTTTCTTTCGCCCCCTGGGGCAGAGGGGAACCCATTACAAAACAGTCCATTTCCAAATGGATCTCTCATTGCATACATTTCTGCTATGCCTTCCATGGAAAGAGTCCTTCCAAATCCATCAGATGGCATTCCACGAGAGCTGCCCCTACCTCCACAGCCTTCCTACCAAGGACATTCTGGAGGCTGCCACATGGACAGCTATCCACACTTTCAGCAAGCACTACCAGCTGGCTACATTCTCCAAAATCAGGGCAGGATTTGCATCTGCAATCCTGTAGGGCATGCTGGCATCCCCATAACCTGTACGGCATGCCTCCACCCACTTCCTCAGCTTTGGGAATCTTCGCACAGTTGATGACTGCAACAGTGAAACACGAAGAACATAGTACAGTTGTGTACACTTACCATAAATGTAGATGGTCGAGTATATTCACTTTTGCAGTCCCGTTTCCCTCCCACCTTCCTCCTTTCTTTCCTTATTTCTATATCTTATTAGGTGCTCCTACCTATTGAGGCCAAGAAAAATTGATGTAATGGCATTGGCTGACACCCTTCATAGCCTGCGACGACGTGATGTCAGCCACAGGCTTGGAACAGCCAACGCAGCAGGGAAATCCTTTACTCTGATATTCAGGCCTGCCGAGGGCTACTCAGCAGGGATAACCCACAAGTGATAACTGCAACAGTGAATACACTCGAACATCTACATTTATGGTAAGTGTACACAACTGTACTCCTGGCTTATTAAGGGGGATCTTGATGCCATAGCATGGTCTTGGGTGACATCTGCAGTGAAAGGGCCAGTCTCACTCTACTAGGAATTTTTGGCTTCACAGATGTCAAAATCTCATTAGTGTTATTTGCACCACCTTTTACTTTTTTGGGGGGTTGCTACTCATTTTGCCATATAATTAGTCTATCATGTTATCAAGGCAAGTAGAAAGGGCATGTAATTGTCAGTGCTTTACAGAGGGATAATGAATATTTGACAGCGAACAGTGTATAGGCATTTGTGTCTTACCGTCTGTGGGTCACATTCCAAGGAAAAGGAACAAGCTGGCAGACTCTAAGCTGTTACTCCAAGCTTTTGCTGTAGTTTCAGGTTTGGAAACTGCACTGCAAATTTTATAGAATTGGGGTACACTGGAGACCATCATATTTGCTACTTCGGAGACTGTGGTATCACTCTCTCTGTTCTAATGAGTGCAGCATGGCAAGAAGGAAGTAGTATTTGATGCATTCTCTGTCCTGTACCATGGGAGATTCCTGTGCCCCTTCCAGCCATTCCCACTGATTTCATGTCTCATTGCAGAGTTCCAGGAGGAAGAGCCAAAACCAGTTCATGTCATCTAATGGCAGCTGAGAAAATTTGACTTCGGGCTGTCAGGTTTTTGATACAGGAGACTTTCCTAGTCCTAGTCATGATGTCCTTAGAGTGGGCAAGACAAATAACACCAGCTTGGCTTCTGATGTAAACATAGGTTCATAGTTTGGTACTAGGCTATCGGTCCTAGGGCCTATATAAGCCTAGCCATAACAATTCCCTGGCAATTTCTTCCCACATTAATTACTTCCCTGGACCCCTGTCTAGCAAGGGCGACTGACATGATCCCCGGGGTGAATTTCCTTTCTCCCATCCAATCGTCAGGGTTCCATTTGAAGAGGGCCAAAGAGGCGCTCTGCTTGACATGTATGGGCAGTCTGTTCCAGAGTCTGGGGAGCCTCTGGGTCAGGGACCTATCCCTCCAGCATGTTTTGTTTATTGTGATGACAAGATTTAGATCCGTGGAGCATGTGGCTCTGAGGGATTGGGATTTCTTTAAGTGCAGCATGTCCAACTGCTCTGGATTTGACTGGTCTTGTATGTTAAGCAGAGATCGCCTCTGAGTAGACGATATGCGACAGAGTACAGCTGGAGTTTTTTAAGGTGGTCAACGTAGGGCATCTGCTTTAGGCCTGTGATTCTTTTAGTGAGGTGTTTCTGTGTCCTTTCCAGTTGTTGCAGATGTCTTGAGAGGTACATACCAAATGGGGTGTTGTATTCTCTAATGGGTCTAATGAGGGATGAGTACAGTGGGACAATGACTTTCTTTTTTCTGGATGAAAAGCCCTTAGTGATGAGGTGTGCCACATAGAAGGATTTCCTGACTGTTGTGGGGATGTGGTTATCAAAGGTGAGACCACTGTCCACCTGTGTCCCTAAGTCTGTTACCATGCTTTCAGTGTTTAGTGTACTGCCACCTATGTGGTAATTCATGGGTACATGTTTTTTCCCAAAGGGGATAACTATACATTTCTTGGCATTGAGCTTGAGCCCATGGTTCTGGCACCAAGCATCTGTTTCTGTAAGGCCCTTTTGTAGAATATCTGCATCATTTGGGGATTCACTAATGGCTCCCAGTTTGCAGTCATCTGCAAACTTTGTTAGCCAGAGTCCCTTAGTGTTGGCCTGTACTTCAGAGAAGTAGATGCCAAACAAGAGCGGTCCCAGGACTGAACCCTGAAGTACTCCACTTGTCAGTTTTCTGGAGCTGGATTTGGAGTCAGCTACTTTTACAGTGTGGGCTCTGTTAGTAAGCCAGTTGGCAACCCATCGAGTGAAGTAGGGATTAATCCATAGCTTAGTAAGTCTATCTATGATTCCAGAGTGGGGGATGGTGTCAAAGGCCTTGGCGAGGTCCAGATAGGCTGCGTGGACTGCCTTACCCTCGTCTACGGCTCTGGAGACTGATTCGAAGAAGTCAGTCAGGTTCAGGAGACGAGATCGGCCCTTCACGAACCCAAACTGGGTGGGGTCCAGTGTTTGAAGGTTGCCAATGTCTTTGTTTATAAGTTCCATGGCCTTGCATATCAGGCTCGTCAGACTGATGGGGCGGTACTTCCTGAGATCCAAGGTGGATCCCCCCCTTGTAGAGTGGGATAACTGTAGCTGTGTGCCACTCACTGGGCACAAAGCCTGAGGTGAGGCTATGATTAAACATGACACTTAGGTGAGATGCCAGTTTATTTTGTAGTTCATGTAGTACACAGCCTGGGATGTCATCTGGTCCCATTGATGCTGTATTCTTAGCTTTGGGGAGTGTGTTTTTTACCTGTGTGGCTATTATTACCGGAATTTGGCAGTCTTCCGGTATTGAGATGAGCCGTTTAGGGGGTGAGGCTGGCACTGAATCGATATGCCAGGATATTGGCAATATCCTTGGGATCAGTATATTTAATGCCATTGTGTTGTAGCTCAGAGCATATCTGAGCATTACTATTTAGAATCTTGACATAGTTATAGAATGCCTTGTGGTTGTCTTTGAAATCTTTGGCAATTTTATTTTCGTAACTAGCTTTGGAGGATTTTGAGAGATCTCAGCTTTTTACTGAGGCTGGTAAGGGAGTTTTTTGCATCCTGGGATATTCCGCTTTTCTGCAACAGTTTCTTCCTTTTGTTGTAAAGTTTGTTTATGGCAGGGGACAACCAGATTGGCTTCCTTTTTTTGGAGGAGAGCATCATGTTCTGTTTGGGATGGCACGATTTATGCATGACTGGATGTGCTCGTACAGTGCCTTGGTATAGGATTCAGCATTCGAAGTTTCAATTCCCGTTTGCATGGGTATTATGAAGTTTGTCACTTCTGACTTGAGTCGCATGAAGTTGGCTTTGGAGAAGTTTTTTTATGGAGGTTTCCTTACTGGGAGGTGGGATGTGGATGTTAAGGGTGATTAGCTTATGGTCAGACCTGACCAACGAGAGGATGACTATAGGTGTGGAGCATAGATTTCCCATGTTGGTAATGACCAGGTCTAGGATATTTGAGCCCCTGGTGGGACTATGGATTAGTTGATCCAGGACATTGGAATTTATCAGTTCCAAGAACTGTTGGGCAAAGGTGTTGGTACATGAGTAGTTTTCCCAGTTAATGACAGGGTAGTTGAAATCACTCAATGTTAGGGTGTTTGGTTGTATCTTAATATTTTCCAGTATGTTTTGAAAGGTGTAGTGAGAATCTTGGGGCATGGTGTGGGATCTGTAGCAAGCTACAATTTGGATTGCAGTCTTACCTAGTGTTAGTTGCACCTGGAGAATTTCAGATGCATTGTGTTGGCAACTAGCCTGGTGGTGTGAATATCCTTGGTGTATGTGGACACTCCTCCACCTTTAGTGTTTCGGTCCTGGTTTGGGGTCCGCAAAGTGTGGTAAGAATTGTAACCTGGTACTGCAGGGGTGCTCTCTGGAGCCTTGAACCAGGTCTCAGTTACTGTACAGATATCGATCTTCTTCATTTTTAGGAGTGCCTCAAGAGAGTGCATTTTTAGGTTCATCAGTTGATTATTCTTATGTTGCAGTATTCTTAATATGAGGGAATCACTGCCAAAGGCGATCCTGACGTTCAGCCAGTATACAAAAGACTTTAATTACTGCAGGGTACGTGGGATGTTTCACGTAGGCCAGCAGCCAGTGTAGGCCATGAAAGTGACGTCCGCATGTACCACTCTCAGAACTTCTCTGCCGCCAATCCGAACGCCATCTACGATAGTCTGTCTGCTAGTCTGAGTTGTTTACTGATTGCAAGAGATTCAGATAAGTGCCCCATTGTTTTATTTTATGTTACTTCCTTTTTGCTTTAAGGTTTACATGTCATCCAAAGTAGGGCAAATACCAGTGAGGAAGACAAATTCCACATAAAGATAGCCACGATCAGTGTCTCTTCTGTGTAGGGCCCATCCACAACAGTAAGTCTTGCTCTATGACCCTACATAGCTGCCTTTCCTCTCTTAATACTTATCTTTAGAATCCGAGATTGAATAGTTTATCAAGCAACATTATGGAGGGTACGTCGGGGCCTTCTGCTGACCCTGCTAGGAAGATGGCCAAGAAACTTTGGCCTGAAGCTTAGCTGTGCCTCCCCTTCTGGAATCGCTTTCAAGGCTGATGAAGGTCCGGAGACCTGTCTGGATTTCGACTGGGATTCTAAGGCAGGTAACGCATCAGAGACGGCAAGGGATTCTGCCATCAGCACATCCTCGGAGAGCTTTGCAGATGTCTACTTCAGATGGACATGAAGAACTGAGGCTCATCATTCTAGAAGGCCCTTGAGATATTCTGCAGATTTTAGTAAGAGAGGAAGTCCCAATGACTGTCATTGAATGCAGGCCTACATTTGGTCCCTCCACCTTTCACAGGGCTGATGCTCCTCTTAAAAAGAAGCAGAAAACCAAACATTTCTGCTCCTCAGGGACCCACCTGCTGATTAGCAGGCTTTTACACAATGTTTGTTCAATGCCTTTATGACTGTTAAACCTTCCTCAGGAGTTTCTGTTACCAGCTTTCCTTTAACTTCTTCACCACAGGAAAGGGTCAGAGTATATGATTCTTCTAAAGAAGAGGATTCCTCAGAGGATGAATCCTTTGCCTACTCTGCTCAGATTGCTTCTCCTTGGAGTATACCTCCCCTGAGAAAAAGTCTAATGACGCAGTCTCCTAGTGAAGATATCTCCTTTGGGGAGACTATCACCAGGATGGGGGAGTATTTAACTCATTCACTCCGTAGCAGCTCAGAAAAAGCTGCCTGCTTAATTCCACCATAGGAACAACAGTGCAGCCTGAGCTCATTTTCAGAAAAATCCATTTCTAATACCATACAGAAAGCAAATGTTCATAACTTTTAGTTATGTACTTACCATAACTTCGGATGTATGGGATCCATCTCGCCTACATTCATAACTGATGGGCTCGGCTCCGACTCGGCCAACTAATACACTAGCACGAAGTCTCTCATTGGGTGGGCTACTACCTATCCCAGGATGCACTACACCTGCTTCCCCAGATCTTGTTTGTTCGCTTTCATACATCCATGCAAACACAGAAAAAAATAGTAGTCACTACAACCAACTAAAGTTCTTCAAGAAAAGATCTCCAAATGGGACTACAGCTCCTCTAAATCCGAATGGAAGGGGGAAGGAGGGTGGGTACTTAAGAATGTAGGCGAGATGGCTCCCATACATCCGAAGTTATGGTAAGTACATAACTAAAAGATGTAATGGGATCCTATCTCGCCTACATTCATAACTGATGGGACAGCGTCCCTAGCACCTAAATCCCGGGTGGCTCATTGGAAAACACTCCTGAGAACTGTGGAACCAAAGGAAGCCCTGCCTCGAGAAACCACATCCAATTTGTAATGAGAAATGAAAGTGTGCGGAGAAGTCCAGGTTGCCGCAGCACAAATATCATCTATAGATAATTTGGAGTGAAAAGCTACAGAAGTAGCTATTGCCCTGGTAGAATGAGCCTTGACTGGAAAGGGAAGCTCTTTGTTAGCCTGTGAATAAATAAAAATGATACAATCTTTAATCCATTTAGCTATGGAGGTTTTTGCTACTGGTTGACCCAATTTGTTCATTGCAAAGGAAACAAACAATTGATTTGATTTCGCGTGTGGCGGTTCTATTCAAGTAAAAACGCAGTTGTCTATGGACGTCCAATTGATGCAAGATATATTCTGCGTTATTAGAGAACTCTGGGAAAAACACAGTGAGCTCTATAGTTTGTTGAATACAGAAGGAAGAGGCTACCTTTGGTAAAAGGAGGGTTTAATTTCAAGGAAACTCTATGCTTGCGAAAAATCAAATAGGGAGGATCAGAACAAAGAGCTTGAAGTTCTGAAACCCGCCTGGCGGATGTTATGGCCACTAAAAAGGCCGTTTTCCAGGACAGAAATTTTAAATCGCAGGTAGCAGCTGGTTCGAAAGGACGGGCAGTTAGGGCAGCAAGAACCATATTCAAGTCCCAAGGGGGGACAGGGTGAGAGATTGGAGGCCTAAGGAGCCATGCTCCTTTAAGGAAAGCCTTACAAAGTTTGTGAGACATCAATGAAGGTTCAAAGGAAGCATGAAAATTAGAGATAGCCGCTAGCTGAACCTTAATAGTAGAAACTGAAGAGCCCAACTGAAAAAGGGAGGCCAGGAAATTCAGAACCTCCGATACTGGTGCAGTAAGGGGGTCTATATCCCGTTCCTGAGCCCAGAAGGCGAACCTTTTCCATTTGCTGGAATAAAGTTTGACAGTGGAAGGTTTATGAGAAGATGACAATATGTGGATCACGTCCGGAGAAAGAGAATTGTCTCGGACTAAGGATGGAAGTGGAGTAACCATGCCGCCAACTTCAAAGACCTGAGAGACGGGTGAAGCCATCCTGACTGATGAGTCAACAGGTCTGGCACCGGGTCCAGAAACCATGGACCCTCTACCGCATGCCTCTGTAGGAAAGGGAGCCAAACTTGACGAGGCCAGTGCGGGGCAATCAAAATCATCTCGCTCTCCAGGTAAATGGCCTTCTGTATTACCCTCGGTAGGAGGGGAAACGGAGGGAAGGCGTAAAGAAGACCGGGGGGCCAAATGTGGATCAGAGCGTCCCTGGGAAATCTGTCCTTGGGAGGGGAACATCGTGAAGAACTCTCTGCATTTCGCATTGTGAGGGCTGGCAAACAGATCACAGCAAGGGAGACCCCATTTGTCGAAGATTTTCGCAGCTACTCTCTGGTTGAGGGACCACTCGTGGGGTAAAAGAATGGTTCTGCTTAATCTGTCCGCAATCACATTGGATTTCCCCGGTATGTGCGTTGCCATTAGAAAGCGGTTGGTAGCTACCGCCCAGTGCCAAAGTCTCATGGCTTCTCTGCACAGTGGGTAAGACCTGGTTCCACCTTGCTTGTTTATATACCAAACCACCGACATGTTGTCGGATAGGATAGCAATCGGACCTTGCGGAAGAGCGTGATGGAGAGCTTGAAGTACCAAGAGTACCGCTCTCATCTCCAGGATATTGATATGCAAATGCGTTTCCTGGATTTGCCATGTGCCTTGGACCGACCTGTCCAGGTAATGACCCCCCCACCCTACCTGGGAGGCGTCCGTAGTCACAGTGGCAACGGGACGTTGAGGAATAAAGGGTCGCCCTTGGTCGAGATTGGATTGGAGAAGCCACCAACGCAGATCCCGATGGCAACTCTCCGTGATCATGACTAAATGGTTCAAAGGAAGTTCCTGATAGGACCATTGAACCGACAGAAGCCATTGTAATATTCGCATGTGAAGTCTGGCTAAAGGGACTAAGAGTATGGTTGGCGCCATCGAACCCAACAGTTGTAGAATCCAATGGGCGGGGCTCTTAATAGGGAAGACAGGATTTGACTTGATTTTGTAGAACCTGAATTCTTGCTGCCGGTAAAAAGGAGCGCATTCTTTTTGTGTCTAAGTCTGCGCCTATAAAAGTAATACACTGAGATGGCTGTAGTACAGATTTTTGCCAATTGAACGTAATCCCCAAGAAACGGCCCAAGGTGAACGTGGCGTTGAGCACCTGGAATAGTAGATGCTCGGAGGTGGCAGTAAGGAGCCAGTCATCTAGGTATGGAAACACTTGGAATCCCAGACTCCTCAGGTGAGCAGTCACCACTGCCAGACACTTGGTGAACACCCTTGGGGTTGTGGTGAGACCAAAGGGCAGTGCTCGGAATTGGAAATGACTGACTCCGAGGAGCGTAAGTGTCTCCTGGACTCTTGAGCTATCGGAATGTGATAGTAAGCGTCCTGGAGATCTATGGAGCACATCCATGCATCTTTCTCCAGCAAAGGAAGAATAGATTGAAGGGTGACCATTCGGAATTTGGACTTTTGCACAAAACGATTCAATGAACTGAGGTCCAAAATGGGCCTGAAGTCCCCTGTCTTTTTTGGTACCAAAAATAATCTTGAGTAAGTTCCTGATCCGATCTGGTCGGTGGGGACAGGCTGGATGGCTCCTTTTCTAGCAGCTTTGAAACCTCTATTGCTGCCTGATCCCGCTGACTGGGTGGTACGTCCGGGATTTCCCTTAAGGAAAGGGGGGGTTTGTTGAAGGGGATGATATATCCTCCGGTAATAACGGCACCCACTGATCGCTTGTTATGGATTTCCAAGCTTGTGGGTGCGCCGCAAAACGACCCCCGACTGGCTCCGGAGTTGCACAGTCGGGCAACAACTCAGGGACGCTGGTTGTATGAAGAACCAC
Organism: Protopterus annectens; assembly: GCF_019279795.1. Classification (NCBI taxonomy): domain Eukaryota; kingdom Metazoa; phylum Chordata; order Ceratodontiformes; family Protopteridae; genus Protopterus; species Protopterus annectens. The sequence goes on along the minus strand of NC_056751.1, from coordinate 286,421,448 downwards.
GAAAGGAGTCGCGGTCTCCAGAGTTACGGGGGCCTCTGCCACCTCTGGGGTGGCGTCTTCCAGAATTCCCCCCCCCCCACCTCTGGAGGGGGAAATCACTGGGTGGAATAGGGAAGGACTTCTGATATTTTCTGAACCACATTTTCCCTCCTCTCTGAGCCCTGGGGTAAGGCCTAGAAGGAGCGGAAAAACGGGCCCCAACGGCAGTCAAAGTCTTGCCCTCTTGCTCGCACCGAGTTAGTGTGTCCTTCACCTTGGGTCCAAACAAAGATGACCCATCAAAGGGGGCGTCGGCGAAGGAAGACTTGAAGGCCTCCGCAAATGAACACAAGCGTAACCAGGCATGTCTCCTGAGGGCAACGCCTGTTCCCGCTGCTCTACTCACCCCTTCGGCCGCATACGAAATGAGCCTCATGGACGAGTTAACGATGGATAACAGGGTAGTCATCTGGGCGCCAACAGTCTGGGCCAGCGCCTCAGGTAGATTACCAGTGAGGGAGTCATTTAGCTCTTTAAGGAGGTCCCTTTGGAGCCTAGTAAAATGACATAAATAATTCAGCGACCGTAGGGTAAAAGCCGCTGAAGACAGGGTACGCTTCCAGTACCCTATCCATGCTCCTGGAATCCTTATTAGGAGGATGGACAGACGTTGAAGCCTCTGCCACGTCCTGCTGTGTGGCAGAAGCCACCACCATAGCATCTACAGGCACACCCTTCGTCAGAAATTCCTTCTGGGGGGGCTGACAGAAACTTATTGGGTCTCGCAGGCACCGGTTCCACAGAATCAGGGTGTTCCCATGCCCTTCGAGAAACCAAATCAAGGAGTTCATCGAAGGGCGGAGACACCCAGGAGGCGGAAGGCTGGGCCCCAAAGGCCTTGAGGAAGACTGACTCCTCAGCTGAAGGGGTTTTGGCCTGCCAATCACCTCTCTGTCTCAGAATCTCCAAGATATCTGAGAAAGAGATATCATCCGAAGATGATTTGGGGGACCCTTCTGCGTCATCGAGGTCAGTATCCGATGTAACAGACTCATCTTGGGAGTCTATGTGCTTCCTCTTGCACAATTTCTTCCGTGGGGGTTCGTCCAAAGCAGTTTCGGACGGACCTCCCGGAAGAAGGGAACCCCCGATGGGGGTATCCTCAGGCCCTGGGGCCCCGCAGCCGGGGGACTGCAACACAACAGAAGCACCAGTCTCCAAATCTAGGGATGGTGAGGTAGAAGCCTGCTGAACCGGCAAAGGCATGGCCAGCACGCTCCTCATGGCCTCAAAGGCCGGACCTCCAGACTCCATGGAGGTCACTGGTCTAGAGGCCACGATGGCGCTGGGAATTCCAGCAGCCGATGCTCCGAGGGGAAGACTAGGCACCGAAGCACCCAATCCCAAAGTGTTCCCTTCGGGCCCGGCTGAAGAAGTCGCTGTACCAAACCCTGAACCGGAGGACAGGGTAGGAAGCACAGTCGGAACCGAGAGACCTCGAAGGGGTCTTGGCTCCGACCGTATGGCTCCGCTTTGCTCCACCACCACCGACTCCAACGGCTCCAAGGAGGTTGGAGGAGGAATCGAATGTGTTGGAGGGGGGATCGGCTCCGAAGCCAACTGGGCTGGAGCGGAGACCATTTGAGCAAAAACTGGAGACTGGAAAAGCCTCTGTATCACCCTATCCAGATCCTGATCAGACAGTCTCGAAGATTTAGAGGAGGTAGACCGATGAGAAGACTTTCCTCTCGGCTCCGAGAGAGTAGGGGACCGGCTCCGAAAAGGCTCCAACACTATCGGCGCCGGTTCCACCACAGCATGGACCACTATCGGCGCCGAAGGAGCTTTCTTCGGAGCCGAGGGGGAAGAGTCTGAGCTGCACACCTCCACCGGCTCCGAAGCCATTGGAACCGATGGAGGTGATTCACCTCTCGATACTCCAACCTGTGGCTCCGAAACTAATGGAGCCGAGGAAAGAGGTATCGAGGCAGACCCTTCGACCCGCGGCCCCGAAGTCAGTGGAGCCGAGGAAGAAGAAGTCAATTTTTGCTTTTTAGTAGTCTGTTCCGATGGACTTGTCGGAGCCGACAATCTTTTCTTTTTGGGAGCAACAGGAGGATCTAAGGCTTCCTCAAAGGAGGGTTTAATAAGCCCCTTCAAAGTCAGTTTGTTTTTGCGTTCTTGAAGAACCCTAGAGTAGAAAGCATGACAGACACTACATGTCTCCTGTAGATGTTTCGGCCTCAAACAATAAACGCAAATTGAATGGCTGTCTGTAATGGACATTTTGTAATTGCACCGAGTGCATTTCTTAAAGCCTGACTTCTGCTCTTTTGACATAATACAGGCCCTCGTACAAGCAATATAAATGTATTAACAAGGTTTGCGCCAACTGAAGAGCGCGAGACACAAGGCACGAGTACTGAGAGGAAAAATTACCTCAGACAAGAACACAGTGAACAGACGCAGAACAAAACAAGTTCAGCGGCCCAAAGCCCTCTAATTTAAACGGGCTTAGCCCGAAAAAACAATTAACAACAATAACCAAAAATAACACCACTTAAAAAACAGCACTCAAAGGTAGGACAAAGGCCCTCTAACTTAAACGGGCCTTGCCCGACTGCAAAATAAAGTACCAGAAATCACTTCACACACGCAAAGATATAACAAATTTACAAAGAATAGGTGTTAAAACAGCTGTTTTATTAATATATAGAGGAAAAAACCCAAGGTCAAAGACCAGTAAAGGTAAAAAAAGACCACTTAGCTCCAGCCAAGTCGAGACCACGTCCAACTTGTAAAGCGGCAAACGAGATCTGGGGAAGCAGGTGTAGTGCATCCTGGGATAGGTAGTAGCCCAGCCAATGAGAGACTTTGTGCTAGTGTATTAGTTGGCCGAGTCAGAGCCGATGGATCGGCTCCGAGCCCATCAGTTATGAATGTAGGCGAGATAGGATCCCATTACATCTCTTTAACTATGAGCTAGACTAAAAATGTAAATGCGAAAGTTGTTCAGCCAGACACTGACCGTTCCAACATTGTAAATGTTGATAGTGCATGTCAAAGTCATTATTAAATATTTGTCAAGGAATGCTGATATTGTGCATATTTTTTACCTTTTTGGAAAAGCAAAGCACAATATATTGGTCAATGTACCATGTAGACCCATACAATTTGTATTTAATTTGTTTGTATGAATGTCAGCTTTAAAATGATACCTTAACCATTACTGTGTGATGTTCCTTTATGGAGATATTCATAGAAGTATGATTAATATAATATTTCTCATAATTGATGAAGCATAATATTTCATCACCTGTAACAGACAGAGGGTACATATCAGTGTAGAAGTTTTGTGTCTCAATGTCAGCTTGAAAATGATGTATCATTTGTGTCATCACCATGCTCCCTTGCAAAGATATGGGCGTAATAATGAGAAGTATTGGACATGCTTTTCCACAGCCTACCTGGACCTCGCAAAAGCCTTCGATACAATACCCCACTTGGGCATTATAGATAAGCCCACCAGCTTAAATATAAACCCCTATGTCACCAGATGGGTTGCAAACTGGCTCAAGGACAGAACCTACATGGTTAGAATTGCTGGAGCCATGTCAGACTCCAAACCAGTTACAAGTGGCGTCCCACAAGGCTCAGTCGTGGGACCTCTCTTGTTCGGCATATATTTCTCGGAGGTGCAGGCCAACACGGAAGGACTGTGGCTGACCAAGTTTGCAGATGACTGCAAACTGGGTGCCATAATCGACACTCCATCCGACACAAGCATCCTCCAAAAGGGCCTCATAGAAACAGACAACTGGTGCCAGAGCCATGGCCTCAAGCTAAACGCCAAAAAGTGTATAGTCATCCCCTTTGGCAAAAACAAAGTGCCCACAAATTACCACATAGGTGGTAATCCATTAAGTACAGAAGAAGTAATTAGGGACCTGGGGACCCAAGTTGATAGCAATCTCTCATTTGACAACCACGGGGCCAAAGTGGTTAGAAAAACATTTTATATAGCCCACCTAATCATGAAGGGATTCACATCTAGATCAGGGAGGTCATCGTGCCACTTTACTCATCCCTCATCAGGCCCATAATTGAGTACAATCCCCTTTTGGGATGTACCTTACCAGACACCTGCAGCAACTGGAAAGACCCCAAAAGTACCTCACCAAGAGGATCAAAGGGCTCAAACAGATGCCATATGCTGCCCGGTTAAAGAAACTCCAGCTCTACTCAGTGGCATACCGCCTGCTCAGAGGCGATCTGTGCCTGACGTATAAAGCCATGTCCAACCCGGAATTAATGGACATGCTGCATCTCAGAAAATCCAAATCCCATCGAGCTACGCGCTCGAGAGACTTGAACCTCAGCACTGAAATAAATAGGACATGCTGGAGGGACAGATTCATAACCCAGAAGGCTCCCTTCACTCTGGAATAAAATCCCAGTCCAGGTTAGGCAGAGTCCCTCATTGACTCTCTTCAAGAGGAATCTTGATGAGTGGATTGGAGATCGTAGGTTTACTCCGGGTATCACTTCTGTGTCACTGTTAGACAGAGGCACAGTATAGTAACCTCGAAAAAGGGCATATCAAAATTAATTTAAAATGGGTGGCGAAAGCCAAACACACACTGGCTAGGCTTATAAATGCCCTAGGGCAGATAGCCTAGTATGAACCTATGAACCTATGAACCTATGTATAATTGTCATAATCCTACAAGACTAAACAAACTGTGATATTTGTACATGTGTGCACTGCACAGACACCATTCTTTTACCATGGTGTAAGGAGCAAAACTCACTTCAAAATGAGGTATTACTTGACACACCGACATGCTCCCTTGCAAAGATATTTACCAAAATATGAAAAAATCATAATTTCCATAACCTAAGTCCGAAGCAAAGTTTGATATCTGTACATGTGTACAACATACAGGCAGTTCTTTTACCATGTCGGAACCATCAATACTGTCCTCAAAATGAGGTATTACTTAGCACATTCAGATGCTCCCTTGCAAGGTTATGTACCACAATATGAAAAAAATCATAATTTCCATAACCTGAGTCCTAAAAATACTGATATCTGTTCATGTGTAGACACATATGATGGTAAATATACACATTCTTGGAGTAGCCAACATACTGCTGAATGAGTACATGTAAACAGAAAAAGCAAGGCAAGGACCGCCACTCCACTAATGAACCCAGGACAGGCATGGGACTTCAGTGGCAGGCAAGGCCATCTGATCTGTCCGATAGCTGTGCTGGCTACCCACTCAGACAGCTGATACCACTACAGTCTCATGACCTCCTTCAGTGTCAGCTGTCTGCCTTACCTATTTCTTTTCTCTTTACACGTGTCCATTCAGCAATGGACCTTAGGGATAAAGTTCTGTATTACTAAGCCCCTCCTGTCATCTAAACTCTACATGTGCCTGATAAAAGCAGAATAAAAAAATAAGTATTGCATGATGGTCCCTGACATATTGGATTGTACGTGGTCGCACTCTCCTGAAACAGTTGTTCTTTCTCAGTATCTTCACCAGTTCCTTACCACAGTTATTTGCCAAACTCAGAAAAATATAATTTTACACAACACATTTCATAATAGAGTTTTACTTACCATACTGGTCCCTACTTGGTCATGGGTGTTTTCCACTCTTCTCACAAACTGCATATTACCAATCCTGCATAGCTCTCCTCACGCCATTGTAGCGGTCCGTCAAGAACAACGCAATGCCCTCCTCAGTTAGGTGAACGCCATCGTTTTGAACAGGTGAACATCTTCTGCAGTGATGCTGCCATGACAGATTGTAGATCCTCCGACCCTGTGCATCAAGCCATGCATGAACCCATTCTGTAAACGTCTGGCCTTGTGCACTGCCCATTGACTGTTTGTTGTTTTCCATATCTGACGAGGAATTATGTCAGACCACACACAAAATGACAATGTGGCCACCACGACTGCAGGTGTTCAAAAATTGCCGTGATTTGAAACCGTAGCCTTCCGAGTGGTTGACTGAGGACATCATTCCCTTCAACGTGCAGCACAAGAATGTTGGGCTCAGGGTAGATGGAACACTTCTCTTCCAACAACTGCAGTATTCCGCTCCAATGCATACCTCTTCTTGCAATCCAGTATACCTTCACACTGGATGTGGGGAAGCTCAAGTTGTACTGGTTTTCAGTTGTGGAGGCATGGCTGGCAGCCTAGTGAATGTAGGAATGGCCACATACCCACACTCTCACTTGTCGTTTTCCAGGTTGTGAAGCCATGTCAATGTCAGAAGGTGGACAAACCTGTACAGGAAAGAAAATGCAAACAGATTACTACTGATGTTTGGCAGATCTTTTGGAAGAGTACATATATATGTATATCATATGCATTACCTGGTTAGTCCATCCAAATCTTCCATCCTAGCCCCAGGGGCAGTATTCTTTGCATTAGGTACATAAGTGGTGATGACGCTGCAAAGGTACATACCTACTACACACACACAGACATGTTTTGCATTAGCATGTTCTAATACAGGTTAGTGTGGAGTGCAGCAGCATTCATTATCATTAAGTAGAAAAACGATATCATTATTATTCAAGTCAAAATAGTATAACACTTGGATGTTATTGAGCCCTTCGTCCTACCACCTGATTTCCACCCATGACTGACAAAGAGTGGAAACATGCCCAACTACTGAGTATAATCAGAAGTACATTAATACAAGTAGAAATGTCAAACTTATTTGGTTCATCCATGTAAGAATTAGTCACAAAAGTAATAATTCCAGTTATTGCATCTGACCATCAGTCTGGTTACAATAAGACCCATCAGTATGTGCATATTGTTAACAGGTAGTAAATTATTCTTGAAAGCTAAATACATAAACAAAAAAATATAATAACCATCACTGAAACCTGAGCTATAGTAACATGTAGTTGTTGCACCGTATCTGTATTACGATCTTCAGCAGTCTGACCATGTATGCACAGGCACTTCCCTGATACACAAATGAAGTATTTCCCCTACCAACATAATACAAGTAGAAACGTCAAACTTATGTGGTTCATCCATGTAAGAATTAGTCACAAAAGTAATAATTCCAGTTATTGCATCTGACCATCAGTCTGGTTACAATAAGACCCATCAGTTTTCCTCAATGCAGTATGTGCATATTGTTAACAGGTAGTAAATTATTCTTGAAAGCTAAATACATAAACAAAAAAATATAATAACCATCACTGAAACCTGAGCTTATAGATAACATGTAGTTGTTGCACCGTATCTGTATTACGATCTTCAGCAGTCTGACCATGTATGCACAGGCACTTCCCTTATACACAAATGAAGTATTTCCCCTACCAACATCTTCATTACTATGTTATACTGCATGTTATGTCCGTAAATGAAACATTCACCCAAATGACCCCTTCAGGAAAATGTTGAGATATGCACAATCACCAAAATTATATATATGCGTGTGACCAATGTATATATGTGCAAGTACATTATGCACATACATATATATCCATATACACACATATGCGCATATATATCTATTTATCTACATATATATATATATATATATATATATATATATATATATATATATATATATATATATATATATGCAGCCAGAAAAAAAAATCAGGGGGTTAGGAGGGTAGGCAGTTGATGAAGAATGTTGGGGGGGGGGGGTGCTTGCAATGACTCTAAACAGAGAAAAAACACAACCTGGCTTGTGCATTCATCAAAGCGATAATGACTTGTACTTATGTGAATAACAGTGACAGCAGCTGAGACTTCTCCCAGAAAAATGATAATGACTCAGTGTTATATTGTAAGTGCACATATTGCTAATGTGATAATGACCTTCCTTTCATTACTGCAAAGGTATGCATGCTGAGACACGGGTGATAATTGCTGCACATAACCTGTTGAGTAGGCATTCATTATATTACCTTGTGCAGCTGTTATGTAACACAGACTCATTATCATCAGTAAGGAGAAGACCTGAGTCATTCAGTCAAATAGTGTAACACTTAGATATTACTGAGCCCTTTCTCCCACCTAAATTCCACACATGACTGACAAAGCCAGGATAAATGCACCAAAAATATGGTAGCTCCATCCTGTCAGTAGTCACCTAGTGATAACCTTTATCTCACTCAGGCAGTATAATCACAGATAGAATAATACAAGCAGAAGTGATGTAACCCAATGTAATTTGCAGACTGGCTTTCTATATTTCCCCAGTAACCCCTCCAGTTGTTTGCATTCTGTATGCACAGGCACCAAAATGACACAAATTGGCCCAGCAGTTACTTCAGCAGTGAGACCATAACTGGATGGGAAATGGAAAATACATCCCTGGATTCCACATGTGCTCCTGCTGGACAGGGGCAGTGGGTACTGATTTGTCTATACATGGGCTAAACTGTTGGTTAGGCTTATAAGGGCCTCACGGCCAATAGCCTAGAAACTTCCTGTGATCATTTGATCCTATGATGCACAAAATTTCGTTTAGGATATACATGTGTAATTCTAAATTATAATAAAATTTACTTTGACTATAAGCCTTTCTGCAGTGCTCATTATTTATACATGTCAATAAACTGTTTCATTTACAATGTAACTGTCTTCTGCACACCAACATGCCTCATTCTGTATCCATGAAGGCTTTTTAAGTCACATTTCCTTCCTTCCACTTTTTTCTTCTTGCTCCTCACTATATTTTTCTGTCTAGCTCCATCACCTGAAGCCTAGTAACAGATGCAGGTAATCATAGTGGCCACATTACCAGCAATAGGTTACAAATACCCCAAGAATTTACAGTGCATTCTGGGGGCTAAGCAAGAACAAGAACAGACTGCTGAATTGGAAATGAAGGTTACTAACTTTAAGGCACAGAAATTTACTTTGATATCTTCACTTTCTGATATGTAAGAAGGATATATATATATATATATATATATATATATATATATATATATATATATATATATATATATATATATATATATATATATATATATATATATATATACACACACATATACACCCACAGATATATCTATATATGGACATCTACATAGATTTATATATATATATATATATATATATATATATATATATATATACATATATATATATATATATGTATTTACATACACACACATATCTATCTACATATATTATGCATACATACGCAAGCACAAAGACACACACACGCACACACACATATATATATATATATATATATATATATATATATATATATATATATATATATATATATATATATATATATATACCACAAGCGGATTAAAAAAACGAAAAGATCTGTTTAAGTATAGCAAGCCCATTTTACATTTCTTGTAATGGGCTTGGTACAGCTCTTCTCTCACACACTGGATACATTGAGTGCTTTAGCTATTCATACATGAATGCAAATGGTATAAAAAAATGGAAATGATCTGTTTGTAACTTTAGCAAGTCCTTTGCCAGAAATGTTAAATGAGCTTGTTACAGTTACATTCCAAAACTGTAAGTACTTCAGCATTTCTGACATGACCATATTACATTTCAGCTGTGTAGATTTTTGCATCATATGTGTGGTGGTCTCTTGGTAAAATTGTTTTTCTGGCAAACCAACCAGTACTGAAAAGACTAAATAATGAGAGATTTGAGTGTCAGGCTGCACACCCTTCATAAAAATGTATGCTTATGCATAACCAGTTATTTGAAGATAACCATACATTTATAAAAAAGCTAAAACAGAAACAGTGTGTCTGCAGCTGTAGCAGGCCTGTTACACATTGCTGACAAAAGGGCTTGCTATGCTACAGTTCCATTCGAATGCATAGGAAATAGTAAGCGCTTTGGCACTTCTTATGTGACCGCAAATAAAAGAATGTATTTATAACTGTAGCAGCACATTTTTCATTTCAAAGACATGCTACAATTACATTTTGGGACACTGGCTGCAGTAAGTGCTAAAAAGCACTTCTTACATGAACAGAAAGACTTAAAAAAAGAAGATGAAACTATATATTTTAAACTGTAGCAAGCAGTATCGTATTAAGAAAAGCCAGGGAATTGAAAAAAAAAACTAGTTGTTACTGATAATCAGTAGGAACAAGAGCAACAACGTCTGAATTTATGTACAGGAAGGAAACTAAACAGGAGTGGGAGATGGGATGCGAAGTAAAGCGGGTTGGACCTGACTGTGACATGACAAAATTGGAGTACGTTAAAAAACTGGGCAGCAACTTTTATATTTCGGTCCGAGGCAATTAACTCATTTTAGAAATGGGACAGAGCCCCTTTAAAGGATACTAGTACGCAAGACAAATCACTGGTTTTAAATCAGCTCAATTTACTGTGATCATGGACTGCTAAGCTCCTTTCAGGAAGACAAAGTGTTGAAGACCTATTATAAACCAGGAAATCCATGTTAACCTGTGCAGTCTAATCAATGCTTCTTTCTTTTACCCATCTGTTTACTCTTATTTGCCTCAATCATACTATAGTCCTTGTTATTCCAGTCCTTTATATTGCATTCGCTAACCTTGTATTAACAGTATTCAGCACAAAATGCTTCTAGCTGAATCCGTAGCAAAATATCAGCTTAGGGATCCAATATATTATAGTCGCTAGCCTTGTGTAAACAGTACTCAACACAATATGCTTCTGGCTGAATCTGTAGTATAATAAAGCAACTACAGTGTAGAATAATGTCAACAGAGCACATTTTAGCAAATTATCACACAGATCACAAACACTAGGCAGTATTCCTATAAGGTCCCCAGATAAGCATGAAGACTTTACAGAAATAAATTACAGGCTATACAAATATAAAATAGTGACTTCATGGACTCCAGAACTTACTTTTTACCTACCACGTTGTTGAGGACACGGCCAAATGGGTCAGCAGCACTGGGCTTTTTTCAACATTCAGCATCGAGTGAGTAAAATAAAAAAATGTCCGAAACCTAAATTAATCGTCCAGCCAATGTACAGGGAGTAAGCAAACACAAAAACGGCTCATCTGTCACACAACTGAATTCCTCACTGACTTCTACATATATACAACAACAGCTATGAAATGCACACGTCAGTGTCAAGCAAACATTACGGCACCAGACTTGATATGTAATTGGCGCATCTAGCAAACAATTGAATTCCTCACTGAGTGAAAGTAGAAGACGCAAAATAAATTTGTATGGCACTAAATTTTAAGGCTATTGCTACTGAAGCCTCTGCATATGCTTTTGTGACATTTTTATCTGGGTTATCACAGGGGTAGCTGAACCGGGAAGTCCTTCAGATAAGCTAAACAGGGAAGTCCTTGAGCGAAGCTACAGTAGGATACTCCATGCAGCGCTGGCAGTCTGTGAAAACCGTGAGTCCCCAAAAAATAGAGGGATCCAGTAGCAGATCAAATCTCCAAGTATTTGAAGAAAGAAAGGAAATACCTGCAGCTAGACCCTCTATTCATTTGGGGAAAATGAAAGAAGATACTGTTGGGGGTTGATGTGTGACGCAAGTGATGGCTTGGATTGCAAGAATCCCACTGGCTGCCACCACATGCTGTTAAAGAACTTTTAAACTGGATTTTCTAAAAGAAGACGTTTAATATGAACTTAATGTTGAAACACGCTGAAGTGTAACTATATAAAGTAATTTACACATTTAGTTAAAATTTCAGCGTGTTGTACATTAAGGTCACATAGAAATCGGAAATGCAGTTTCTCACGCTTGGGGAAGGCACTCAGGGGTAACAGCTTCCAATTACTATCTTCTAATGGCACACTTGGTGTTCAGCACAGAGGCCCCATGAGAAAGTACTCGGGGTTAATGAGTTAAGTGGGACTGCTCTCAGGTTTCTGAGATGCGGAAAAGTACTATGACTTCCTTCAAATGGATTCTTCCTCTCCTTCTGCTGTGCCTCTAGTTTTACCAGCTTTTCTTGATGCCTTCTCATCTGCATTAAAGATTTCAGACTCTCAACCCCTTGTCCCTAAAAGGCCAGATAGGTTCTGTAAAATTCCAGAGGACTGTAAATTTCTATACAAATGTCCATCAGATGAGCTAATAACTGTTTTTGTGGCTGCTGATGAAGCTTCTAGGCTATTGACGTCCACTTCTCTACTCCCTTGAGATAAAGAGAGCAAGACTATGGAAAGGTTGGAGAAAAAGGTTTATACATCAGCCACCCTAGCTTTCGGTCCTATCAGTTACCAAACCCATATGACCAAGTATGCTTTGGCTCTTCTTTCATGGACTACTTGGATTCTCTCTGACCTTCCAGATTCGGAAGTTAACTCGCAGCTTTCGTCAGTTCTGGGGGCTTCCTCCCAGGTGGCACGTCACACAATTAAATGCAGCTATGATGCAGCTGAAACCTCTGTTAGAGTGGCTGCATCTGGCTCTGTTTTGAGGAGATGAACCTGATTGAGGCTTCAACCACTTCCAGATGACTTTAAGGCTAAATTACTGGGCAATCCTTTAGATGATAAGGCTTTGTTTGGGGCTGCAGCAGCAGACTTGTTCAAATCCTTGCACGAGAAAGGTAAAGAATTACAGGACATGAAACACATTTTTGTGTCTCTGGTTCCTAAATTCAAAGGGAATTATCCAGGTAAAACTCCTTTTGTTAGGAAACAGTCTTGCATGCCTCCTTCCAGAAGTAAGAGGGATGCTGGGAAACCTACTACTTCAAAACTTTCTCAGCCTGCTCCTGCCCAAACAGGCAAGACAGCTAGTCTGTGACTACCAACATTTTTGCAGCCATCTCTCGGCATCTTTCCCTGTCCCTTCCAGTCTGGGAACATATAACTCGAAACTCATGGGTCCTTTCCATTATCCACAGAGTATTTCATGGTGTGAAAAACTCTTCCATCTTTTATTGGCATCACTCAACCACCTTGAGAGCAACTGCAGTTCTTTCCAGGATGCTCCAGGTATTGAAATCCCAGGGAACTATTCAAGACGTTCCACTGGTCCAAAGAGGAAGAGGTTTCTACTCCAGGTTGTTCTTAGTTCCCAGAAAAGATGGCCCTTGAAAACCTATTCTGGATCTTTCACATCTCAACACCTTCCAAAAGGTCTCAACCCTCTGCATGCTTTCTCTGCATATCTTGTTTCCCCTCATCCTTCCACAAGCCTTTATGGTCTCCCTGGACATTAAGGATGACTACCTTCATATTCCCATTCATCCCCTTTTCAGGAAATGTTTGTGTTTTTCTGTTGCTACATCACATTTCCCTTCTCTACTTTGCCTTTGGTCTCTCTGCTGCACCAAGGGTATTTATAAAATGCTTGGCTCCTGTGATTGCTCATTGCAGACTCCAGGGTATAGAGATCTTTCCAAATCTGGACGATCTCCTGCTCCAGGCACTCCTTCCAGAGACCTTACAACAGAATCTCCTTTTCACAGTTTCCCCTTCTGCAAAGACTGGGTTTCACAATAAACTTCCAAAAATCTTTTCTCATCCCTTCACAAGACCATGTCTTCCTCGAGTGCATAATCCAGACAGTATGTTGGTCTTCCTGCCTCTTCAGAAAGTTCTGCAGTCTCTTGCAGCCAGGGAGTTTCTCCACCTTCTAGGGTTCATGTCATCCACTATCCCCATGTTACCTCTGGACAAACTTCACGGGGAAATTTCAATGGTACTTCAAGCCAGATGTTCTTCATGTTTAACTGTTGCACTCATCACACTTGGGTTATCTGCCTGCAGGTAGCCCTCAGTAGGCCCGAATACCAGAGTCTTAAGATTTCTGCGTTGGGTGCTGTCGCTTCTTCCATGACGTCAGGTCGTCAGGGGTATAAAACAGGCAGCCACCACCAGTACATCAGTCTTTCTTGCTGAGGAGGAGCCCAAAGCAGAAGCAATTCGCAAGTGCCGGTCGGTCGCTACCTGAAATTTTTGTTTTCGAGTTTCTAATCCTGAAGTCTTCTAAAGCTAAGTACCCCATTGGGAATCCTTTTTTCTTGCTCTAACCGATGTCAGAAAGTTAAGAATTGTCTTGCCTATGGAAAGCAAATACCTCACAGAGGTTTTCATTCTTCCTGCGTCACCTGTTTAGGCCCAGACCACGACGTCCCTCGCTGTCAGTTTTATGCCTTGATTAAATACCGAACCATTCGTCGTTGGGCTATCTTTGTCACTAAATTCTTTTGCTCTCGTTCTTTGAATTCCAAAATAGCTTCAATAAGCCATCCGACTACCGATCTTCTGAGAAAACGTAAAGATAAAGACAGAGACAGACCGCATAGGTCCAAAACTGCCGCCTTCACTTCCGTTAAGCTAGTCGCCAGTCTGCAAGTACTCAGTGAGGCACCTTTGCAGCCCCTGATGCCCGCTTCTACAGATTTGCAGGCCTCTGCTGAGACCCATTTGGAGTCCAGTATGCCACGAGATGCTTCTTCGACTATGGAACCTGCGGATGTCTCTACCTTGGATATGTCCGGAGCCACTGTGCAGGCACTGGCTTCTGAGGGTGCATCCCGACCTACCAATGTTCGAATTAAACCGACTACATTTTTAGCTAAAACAGCCAAGTTTCTGAGGCCCAGAGTATGCACTACGGCTAGAAAACAGACTACCAAAATGCATGCTCAAGCTCTGATGCCACAAAAACAAATGCATAGAATGGCTGAAGACCTTATTACGCTAATTAGGGGAAGCCAGCCTTCCCCTGTTAAGAGACAAAGAATTGAGTTTCATTCTGATTCTACAGACCAGTAGTCCGATGACTCTGACCCTTTTGATTGTCAGGACATGCCCTTAACTACCTATGAGGATTCAGATGCAGAGGAAACCATTCCCTCTTCCTCCCCTCCAGAGGATTTTTCTTTTGATGAAACCTTGTATACCTTAAGAGCATTTCCGCTGGGAATGCCAGGATTATCCTCAGTCCAAAAAGAGACTTGGAGAATTTTTAGATTTGCCTCAAAACAGGCCTCTAGCTATACCCCCTGTCCTGGATATTGTAGATGATGTCTTCATGGAATCCAGTCTTACTCCCGACACTTTACCACCAGCCCCTAGGAAACCTGAAAGGTACTAGAGAGTACCCGACTCTCACAAATTTCTCTTTAAGAATCCTACTGTGCATCCAGAGACCATTTCCCAGGGACCTAAAGGCATTAAGGCTATTATAGCCAAAAAACGTACCCCTTCAGACAAGGATTCTAGAGCTTTAGACAGATGGGTTAAGAAAATATATACCTCTGCAACTCTTGCCATCAGGGCTTCGAATTGTCAGTTTCACATGTTGAAGTACCAGCAACATATTATGGAACTTATCAAACAAAAAATGGTGTTACTTCCAGATTGTGCAGAAAATAAAGATTTACAAGAGCTGATGCATTCTGCAAGCCAAGTTAGTAAACATACTTTGCAGTGTGGGTTTGATGCCTTAGAAGCATCCTACAGGGTTGCTGTCACTGGGTCTGTACTGAGAAGGCATGCTTGGCTGAAGGGGCAAATCTTGCCAGACCATGTCACAGCAAAATTACTAGATGCTCCATTAAATCAGGATTGTTTGTTTGGCACAAAAGCAGAAGAAGTTCTTAAAAAGATGGAGGAAAAAGCTAAATCTATGCAAACTGTCAACTATTTCTTACAGGTGCAGCCACCTAGATTCAGTAGGCACTGGCCTTCAAAAAAGTGGTCCTTTCCAGTCCCCCCAGGCCTTCTCAGTGCAAATCTGGGGGAAACAGACCACCAAGACTACAGTCTCAGGGTATGCAGAGATCTAAACAGTGGAGTGCTCCCACCTCAAAAACAGGGAGTGGTAAGCCACCCCCTTATGGAAAAATACTTTTTTATCATCCTTCCCAGCCATGCCCAAGTATACTTGCACCCCTAGGAGGAAAACTCATCCTTCAAGCAAAAAACTGGATGTCCATTACTCAGGACCGATGGGTTCTAAATGTTGTATCCCAGGGAAACAGATTCTACTGCCACTCACTGCCAACCCCAAGCGGGTTGCCAGACCTTCCTCCAAACCATTGGGTAGAGGTTCAAAAGTAAGTGCTTTCCCTTCTCAATATCAAGGCTATTCAGCCTGTTCCAGTAGAACAAAGGGGACAGAGTTTCTACACCAGACTCTTCCTGGTGCCCAGAAAAGAGAGCTCTTGGCATCCTATCCTGGATCTGTCAATTCTCAACACTTTTGTGGTGGTCCCAAAATTCAAAATGCTTACACTGCAACAGCTTTTTCCTATGCTAGCCAAGGATGCCTGGTTAGTCACTCTAGACTAAAAGAAGCTTATCTGCACATCCCCATAAGGGAGTCTTGCAGGAGATATCTACGTTTCAGGGCAGGCTCTATTCACCATCGGTTCTCTGCACTTCCCTTTGGTTTATCTACTGGGCCAGAGTATTCACAAAGTGCCTGGCTCCAGCCATTTCATACTGCAGGCAGAAAAATATTCAAATTTACCCATATTGGATGATTGCCTGATTCAGGTGGACAGTCAGGAATTGCTACTTCTGCACCTGGCATTTTTAAAAAGACTCGTAACTTCATTGGGGTACAACATCAACAAAAATAAATCACAACTGGTGCCCAGTCAAAAATTTGTATTCCTGGGAGCAATCTTGAACACAACTTCCCAGATGGCATTTCTCACTCCTGAAAAACAGGTCTATTTGACAAACTACATCAAACTAATGGCCACCAAAACCCAGCTATCTGCAAGGAAAAGACTGCAAGCCCTAGGGTTCATGGCCTCATGCATTCTGCTAATTCCATATGCAAGACTGCATATGAGGAAACTTCAATGGTACTTAAAGTGTCTGGTGTCAACATTCTCAGGACCTGGAAACAATGATTCCTGTCATACTTTGTCTAAGGGCAGAGTTCATTTGGTGGGCAGAGGCATGCAACCACAACAAGGGACTTCCTTTCACTCAACCCTTCGCCGCCCAAATCCTGACAACAGACGCATCAGACTATGCATGGGTGGCTCTCATGGCTGGCAAATGTATTCAAGGCAAATGGAACCCCAGACAAATTCCCCTGCATATCAATCAGAAAGAGATGTTAGCTGTACAGAATGCTCTGACAGCCTTCAAATACTTTATCCTTCCAGGACAGTTCCTGATAAAGACAGACAATACCACAGTTATGTGGTACATAAACAAGCAGAGGGGATCTCATTCCTACCCACTCTGTAGGTTAGCCATGGCCCTGTGGAACACAGCCTTGAGCAACCAAGTGCACCTGCAAGCTCAATTCCTACCAGGCAAACAAAATTCAGTGGCAGACAACTTAAGCAGAAATCTACTGGACCCACGAGTGGAAACTGGAACCCAACTCATTCAAACTTCTAATCCAGAGGTGGGTGACACCGGAGGTGGACCTCTTTGGTTCCCCCCAAAACCACCAGTTGAGCAAAGTTTGTACCAGGAATCCTCACAGCAGAGCCTGGAAGGTGGATGCCTATCCTTTACATGGGAAAACCTCTCAATTTATGCCTTTCCTCCTCTGCCCTTCCTCTCAAAAGTACTACTCAAGATCAAACAGGACAGGCCAAGGGCAATCCTTATTGCCCTAGACTAGCCACGCCAGCACTGGTATACACTGCTATGCAGTCTGACAGTAGTGCCACCCTGGCACCTACACCAGACCCCTTCCCTGCTGTCTCAGCAGGAGGGACATATTTTGCATCCACAGCTGCAAACCCTTCTGGCTTGTCCCCTGAATACACCACCAGAAACCCTCAGCAAACAGGTGCCGGATGTCATCCTTGAAGCCAGAAGGCCTAGTACTAGGAAATCCTATGCTGAAAAGAGGAAAAGATATTGTTCTTGGAGTCAGTCTCAAGGAAAGGACACAGCCGTGCCCACCTTACTTCAAATCCTTGATTACCTAGCAGAGCTGCTCCACAGAGGCCTATCCTTCTCATCCATTGAGATTAATGCCTCTGCCATCTCAGCTCGTTATAATACTGAGCCCACCTCTCTTCTCACCCTCTCATTAAACAGTTTCTGAGAGGAGCTAACAACTTAAGGCCCCCTAGCAGAGCTCCCACCCCAGCCTGGGACCTTAACTTTGTACTGGAGAAGCTCACGCTTCCCCCTTTTGAACCTGCTGCTTCAGCAAAGTTAAAATTCCTCTCTTGGAAAACAGCCTTACTTCTAGCCATCACTTCAGCAAGAAGAGTGTCAGAGTTACAGGCACTAATGGGTGTGGAACCCTTCATTATTTTCCATGCTGACAGGGGTTCCCTCAGGACTAATCCATCATTTATGCCCAAGGTGGTATCCAGTGTGGCTTTAAACCAATCCATCCATTTGCCAACCTTTTTCCCTAATCCTCAGAATAAAGGGGAAAGGATCCTGCACTCCTTGGACGTCCACAGACAGCTCAGGTTCTACCTTGACACAACTAAACCTTTCAGAAAATCTGACCAGCTGCTAATCAGCTTTGCTACAGTGGCAGAGGGCAAGACCATTTCCAAATGGATAGCACACTGCATCCATTTCTGCTACGAGCACCATGGAAATCCTACCCCACAGGGGATCAGAACTCATTCCACTAGGGCTACCTCAACCTCTACCGCTTCACCAAATATTACCACTTACCTATTTTTTCTAAATCCAGAACTGGATTTGCTACAGTAGTCTTGCAAGGCCTGCTAGCCAGCCCTAACACTTCTTGACTGTGTCCACCCTTCTTCAGCTTTGGGAATCAACCCAAGTGTGATGACTGCAACAGTGAAACATGAAGAACGTAGTATAGTTGTGTACACTTAACATAAATGTAGATGTTCGAGTGTATTCACTGTTGCAGTCCTGGTTTCCCTCCCTCCAGCCCCCTGGCTTTCTCTGTCTTTCTCCCTCTCCTCTCTATGACTATTCCTAATGGCATTGGTATTTACATTTTACTGGTGGTGTTCCCCACCATATACTCACTTCCTATTTGGGGCTCCTGACATCTCGGGCAAGAAAAACTGATGTAATGACATCGGCTGCCTGTTTTATACCCCTGACGACCTGACATCATGGAAGAAGCGACAGCACCCGACACAGAAATCCTAAGACTCTGGTATTCGGGCCGACCGAGGGCTACCTGCAGGTAGATAACCCAAGTGTGATGACTGCAACAGTGAATACACTCAAACTTCAAGGGTGGCCATTATTAAAATGAATATTCTGCCTAAATTTCTTTACCAATTCTCATCATCTGATCAGATAATTTCAAAAAATTTTTTTGAGTCTGTAAATAAAGTAAAGCTTTGGCAAAATTCATATGGTTCCCTAAGTCTGTTAGAATTTCCTATTCTAGATTGGCATTTTCGAAGGACAAGGGAGGTTTTGGTTTACCTAATCTTTATCTCTATTATTTGATTGTCTCATCCAATAAACTTCTTACTATCTCTAAATTCAATAACACTTCTTATCCAAATCACTCTTTATGGATAAAATTATGGTATAATTATGTCATTTCTAATAATTTAAATCCTGAAGCTATTCCCTTTATCTCTCTGGATAGTTTATTTATTAAAAATATATCTACAGTATTTAAACAAAGAATTAGAGATTTCCAAACCTTACTCAAAATGTGTAAACTAGAAAAGATCTCACCATGTTCAGCCAATTCATCTAAACCCAAATATATTATTGGACAATAAACTTTTGAACTTAACAAACTATCCTTTAATTAAAAATCTAAAAGTAGGAGATGTTTTGAAATATCTTGACTTGCCTTTATCTGACTGGCGTAAGTTATTGAAAGTAAACTGGAATTACTCACCAATTCTTACACAACTAAGAGCAATAATTAAAAACAAATTTGTATCTCTGGTCCCCATAGACTCACAATTGAAAAACCTTAACACGATTATCAAAATACTTTCATCATCTGATAAAATGCTCTCAAACTCATATAAATTAATTAATTCTTTAATGATGGACCACAACTGTCTTTTATCTAATGTTTGGTTGAATTATAATTCCCAATTGTCAGAATCTCAGAAAGTCCTGGCTATTAGACACACTAAGGAATTTATCCCTTTTAAAAATTAGCATACCCACCATTAATAGTTTATTATGATGCCTACTTTACCCCAATCAAATTAATCAAATTTAACCCAAATAAGTCCCTTCGTGTTCATGCTGTTCTCATCCCCAAGCAGACCTCCTTCATATTCTATGGTATTGTCATTTTTCTCACAGATTGTGGACATCTTTGAAAGTCAGACTGCAGAAAATGGGATATCAAAATCCACGTTGATGGAATTTGCTATTCTACATATTCCATTGATTCATCTTTCAAAAGTTGATATTCATGTTATCATTTTTATTTGCTCATTACTAAAACTTTATATAATACAAAATTGGATTGATCGTTCTAAATTAAAATGGGTTACTTTCCAGAAAATGGCTTTTAAATTTATTGATGCTCAAAGATACTTAGATAGAAGTCCAAAAAAAAAGCTATTAGAAAGGTTGTGTTAGAAAAGGTTCTAAACATATTAAATAGTTAATGTTAAATATTTTTTTTTTTTTTTTCCCCCCTCTCAGGTTGCCTAACTTGTATATAGTGTACATATGGGGTATGTTTTATTTCTAAATAACTTATCAAAATCTCATGAAGGTTGTTATCACTAGATGAATTATTATATGTTCATTTATGCCTTCTTGTTATGTATAATCTTTTAATTGTCTTGCTATTCATATAATTAATAAAAAAATTTTTGAGAAAAAAAGAATACACTCAAACTTCTACATTTATGGTACGTATACACAACTGTACTTTTTAACACCTTTATTGAATTATCACTTGTTCGGAGCCAGCATGCACACCCACTGGACTTTGTCATCCCTCTTCTTCCTTGTCTTTAGAGAGAACTACTTTGATGGATTCAGCTGAATCCATCAAAGAAGTTCTCTCTAAAAGACAAGGAAGAAGAGGGATGACAAAGTCCAGTGGGTGTGCATGCTGGCTCTGAACAAGTGATAATTCAATAAAGGTGTTAAAAAGTACAGTTGAACCCAGGCCTTCCACTGCATTCTCTTCTTTCAATTTGAGTTGTTCACAGACGCCTCAAACATGAGTTGGGGCAGCCTTTGCATCCTGGAAGTTTCAAGTCCTTTGGTCCCCTTCTCAAAGGAAGGAGCACCTAAACATAAGAGATAAGAGCCCTGCTGTTGGCTGTACAGACTTTTCACTCTCTTTTTCATCCAGATCCTCTAAAACTGTTTACAGGCAACACCACAGTTCTTTGGTATGTAAACAAACAAAGTGGTACAAAATCATACCATCTGTGCAGGCTAGCCCTCGTGGCATGGGAACTGGCAACTCATTACCACTTCACCCTTTTGGCAGTGTACATCTCCAGTTACAATGTAGTGGCAGACACTCTCAGCAGGTTCACGATTTAATCCTATGAATGGATGCTTCACAGGTTTGTGTTTCTGGGGGTCTCCTTCTGTTTGTCGAAAACACGCTTTCTCGACAGCAGAAGGTCAAACCCACTTAAGTGAAAGTGCACTACATCGGAAGAGCACTTTTGCAAAAGCCAGTTCGCTGAAGCATGTTACAGTGGGGATAAGGAAATATATCCTTTTCCCAACTGTAGTGCGATCTCTGAGTTAGTATATTTAAAGTAGGGGGTGTGGGGGGCACAGGGGGGCTTGTCCTCCTGCAAAATAGTGTTTATAGTAGATTTTTTCCCCCTCGATTCGATGAATCGGCTTTCACGAAAGTGCACTTTCACGGAAGAGGTGTTCTACTTCTCATTTTCGAGATTGTGAAGTTTCGATAAAGAAAAGTAGACTCGTTTCTGGATATTCTCTACCGGTGGGCATTCCTTAAGTAGATTTCTTTGCATCCCCTTTGAAAAGACAACTTCCAAAATTGTGTGTCAGAGTTCCAGACCCTCTGGTGTGGAAGGTGGATGCCCTTTCTTCTTCATGGAGGGGGATGGTGTTCTTCGTTTTTCACTGTTGCAGTCAACACATTTTTGTTATCCCTACCAGGGTAGCCCTCAGCCAGCTCAAATACCAGCGACTTAGTATTTCTGTGTCGGTTGCTGTCGCTTGGGGACTGACGTCAGGTCGTCAGTAGTATAAAGCAAGGCAGCCGACACCATTACATCAGTCTTTCTTGCCATGGAGCCAGAAGCAGAAGCAGTTCGAACAAGTGCTAGTCGGCCGCTACCTGAGTTTTGTTTACCAAATTGAAGTTGAAGTCTTCTAAAGCTAAGTACCCCGTTGGGAATCCTTTTTTCTTGCACTAACCAATGTCAGAAAAAGTTAATTGTTTCGCCTGTGGAAAGCAAATACCACTCCAAGACTTCATCTCTTACTGTGTCACTTACTTAGGCCCAGACCACGACGTCCCTCGTTGTTGCTTCGTGCTTTGTTCAACACGAGAACTATCCATCGTCAGGCCCTTATTGTATCCAGATGTTTAGTTTACAGTCCTCTAATTCCGATATGGCTTTGGTAAGCCATCCGGCAGCAGATCTTCCGAAAAAAATATAAAGATAAAGACAGAGACAGACCGCAGAGGTCCAAACTTACCGACGACGCTTCCATTAAGTTAGTCGTCAGTCCTCCGGTCCTCAGTGAGGCGCTTTTGCAGCCCCTGATGCCCACTTCTGTTGATTCGCAGGCCGCTACCAAGACCCTTTCGAGGTCTGGTATGCCACAAACCTCTTCGAATAAGGATCCTGCGGTTGTCTCTTCCTTGGATAGGTCTGGAGCCACTGAGCAGGCACTGGCTTTTGAGGAAGTCCTTCGCACCTCCGAATCTTGAAACAAACCAACGTTTTCTTTCGTGACTACCATTCTTTCAAAAACTACCAAGTTTCTTAGGCCCAGGGTATGAACCACACTCAAGAAACCAACGACCCACTCTCAGGCCCCTGCTACCTTGCGTCAGTCACAAATGCTTAAAATGGCAGAAGACCTTATCATGCTGATTCCAAAAGGAAAAGAGATCTGTCCCCTGTAATTTTGTCTGACCAAGAGTCAGATAAATCTGATGCCTCTGAGTATGAAGACATGCAACCCCTCTCCACTTATGAGGATTCTGATGCAGAGGACTCCATTCCTTCAGCCTCTCTCCCAGAGGATTTTTCCTTTGGGGAAACCCTGCATACTTTAAGGGAGCATTTCCAATGGGAGAGTCAGGACTGCCCTCAGTCTAAAAAGAGACTTGTGGAATTCCTAGATCTTCCACAACACAGAACCTTGGCCATCTTCCCAGTCCTGGATGTTGTGGAGGATGTTTTCCATGAATCTAGCTTGACTCCTGATGCCCTACATCCTGCTCCCAGAATACCGGACTGGTACTATAGAGTCCCCTGACTCACACAAATATCTTTTTTAAAAATCCAACAGCTGATCCTAAGGTTATTTCTCAAGGACCAAAAGGAATTAAAGCAACCTCTGCTAGGAATCCCACTCCTTCAGACAGGGATTCCCGAGCATTGGACAGACTGGGTAAAAAAGTATGCGTCTTAGCTACTCTTTCTATAGAGGCATTAAATTGTCAGTTCCATATGCTGAAATTTCAGCAACATACCTTGGAGCTGCATAAACAAAAAATGTCTTCCTTTCCTGCTTGGGCAGAGTCTAAAGATTTACAAGAGTTAATGCATTTTGCAAGTCAGGTAACTAAACACACCTTGCACTGCGGTTTTGATGTCCTAGAAGCTGCTTGCAGGGCAGCAGATGTTCATCGTGTTTCACTGCTGCAGTCATTACACTTGGGTTATCCTGCCTTCAGGCGTCCCGCAGTCGGCCAGAGTTCCAAAGTCTTGGTCTGGCATCGGTTGCTGTCACTTCTTCCCTGACGTCAGTGCGCCAGGGGTATATAAGATGCAGCCAACGCCATTTTCGTCAGTCTTTCTTGACCTGCGGTGCCCGAAGCAAAAGCAGTTCGCAAGTGCCGGTCGGCCGACTCCTGAGATTTTCAATTCGAATTTCAGAACCAAAGTCTTCAATAAAGCTAAGTAGCCCGTTGGGGAAACGTTTTCTTGCCTCAGACCGACGTCAGTAAAAGTTAATAATTGTATTTCTTGAGGGAAGTAAATACCTCATAAGGATTTTCATTCTTACTGTATTTCATGCCTAGGCCCAGACCACGACGTCACTAGTTGTCGGTTTTGTGCTAGATTTAACAAACGCACTATTAAACGTCGGTTTGATTTTGCTCGCCATTACTTTGGCCGAAGGTTTAATTATACCATGCCGTCGAAACAACCGACGACCGGAATACACAAAAAACGCAGAGACAAGGACAGGCATCCGAGGCCCAAAACTGACGATGAAGCCTCTTCTAGGCCAGTCGCCGGTTCTCAGTGAGGCGCTTTCGCAGCCCCTGACACCTGCTACCTCAGAGCCACAGGCCGCCTCCGACTCCCACGTGGAGATGTCTAGGCCTCTGGATACTCAAGGTGTTGGGCCTACGGAAACTAACCCTTCAGATGGGTCTGGAGCCGCTGAGCAGGCATCGGCTTCTTAGGGTGTTTTCAGACCTTCACAGCTTACCATAAAAACTACAGCCAAGTCTAAAACTCCATTGATGACAAAGAAGAAAGTACAGCATTCACCTGGACAGGCCTCCATGCCTGAAAAACAGATGCTCAAAATGGCTGAAGACTTAATTACTCTGATCAGGGGTACCCATCCCCCTCCTGATAAAAGGCCTAGGCAGGATACAGACTGATTCCTCTGACCAGGTTTCCATTTCTTCTGATTCCTCTTCAGACCAGGGATACTCTTTACCCCCTATGAGGACTCTGATGCTGAAGAATCAATTCCTTCAGGCTCTCCTCCTGAGGATTATTCTTTTGGGGAAACTTTACATACCATGAGGGAGCATTTCCATTGGGGAGGGCCAGGATTACTCAGAATCCAAGAAAAGGCTCAGAGACTTTCTTTAATTACCTCAGCACAGACCCCTTGCTATTCCGCCAGTGTTAGATATTGTGGATGATGTGTTCTCTGAATCCAGTTTAAATCCTGATTCTTTGCCCCCTGCTCCAGTCAAGCCAGACAGGTACTACAGAGTCCCTGACTCTCACAAATTTCTTTATAAAAACCCTGTTGCTGACCCAGAAACTATTTCCCAGGGTCCCAAAGGGGTAAAGGCTTCCACGGCTAAGAATCCAGTTTCCTCTGACAGGGATTCTAGAGCATTAGACGGATGGGGGAAGAAAATTTGCACTTCTGCAACTTTAGCAGTGAGAGCTTTAAATTGCCAGTTTCACATTCTTAAATACCAACAACATTTAATGTCTCTGTTAAAACAGAAAATGATTACAAGTTCAGAACATCCTGACTATAAGGAAATGCAGGATTTATTGCATGCAGCTGAACAAGTGGGAAAACATACTCTGCGATGTGGTTTTGATTCATTAGAGGCTTCTTGTAGAGCAGCAGTTACAGGATCTGTGATTCGAAGGCATGCTTGGTTAAAAGAACAAGGTTTACCTGATCATGTTAAGGCTAAATTATTTGATGCTCCTTTAAAGCAGGATATTTTATTTGGTGTTAAGGCAGAAGAGGTATTAAAGAAAATGGAGGATAAGGCAAAATCTATGCAAACAGTGAAGGATTTCTTACAGGTACAGCCACCTCGATTTAACAGAAATTGGCCTTCAAAGAATTGGTCCTTTCCAGTGTCAGACAGACCACAAAGAGGCAGATACAGACGCCCAAGAGGCAGGTATCGGCCCCAAGGCTCTTACAGACCACGACAGTGGGGTACTTCAACCCCAAACGGAGGTGAAGACAAGTCACAACCTTACAGGAAAAGTCCCAATGACTTCCCCCTTTGAATGCCAAGCCACTTACCTTTTAGCAGCTCCCTTAGGGGGGAAAACTAGCACTTTTTTCTCAAAATTGGCATATAATCACCCAAGACAAATGGTTCTGAATATTGTGTCTCAAGGTTACAGGTTCCACTTTCACACTCTACCAAGGCTAATAGGAATGCCAGACCTGCCACAAAATCAATGGGCAGAGGCACAAAAACAAATTACAGCCCTCATGGACATGAGAGCTATTCAAAAAGTGCCATAACAGGAACAAATACAAGGATTTTACTCAAGACTTTTCCTGGTCCCCAGAAAGGACCAAGCCTGGAGACCCATACTAGAGCTTTCTACTCTAAATACTTACCTGGATGTTCCAAAATTCAAAATGTTGACACTACTGCAGCTTCTTCCCATGCTGGGCAAGAAGGCTTGGCTTGTTACTTGGGACCTCAGAGGCATACCTGCATGTCCCTATCAGACAAAATTGCAGAAGATGCCTCAGATTCATAGCTGGTTCAATGCGTTACCAATTCTCTGCACTGCCCTTTGGCTTATCTACTGCACCCAGAGTCTTCACAAAGTGCCTGGCACCAGTAATGGCATTTTGCAGACAAAAAGGAATTCAGATATATCCATACCTGGACAACTGTCTTATTCAAGCAGAGAGCAAGGACATTCTTCTAAAGCATCTGGCATTTGTAAAAAGGTTGCTAATTTGCCTAGGGTACACAGTAAACGAAAAGGAGTCAAAACTAGTGCCCTCACAAGAGATAATATTCCTGGGTGCCAGCTTAAATACAACGGCCCAGATGGCTTACCTCACGCCAGACAAGCAAGGACAGCTGACTCAGTACTTTCAATTGATGGCAACAAAAACCCAACTCCCTGCAAGAAAAATTCTGTAGGCCTTGTGATTCATGGCGTCCTGCATACTACTAATTCCATATGCCAGACTGCATATGAGGAAATTACAGTGGTACCTAAAAAGTGTTTGGACTCAACCCTGTCACAGTTGGGAAGCAGTAATACCACTAATTCCCTGCCTACAACAGAAGTTTCGATGGTGGGCACAGGCATGTCACCTCAACAAGGGACAGCCTTTCACTCTACCCACAGCCAGGCAGATACTAACAACAGATGCTTCGGATTACGCCTGGGGAGCACACATGGCAGGAAAATGTATTCAGGGCATGTGGACCGCAGACCAAATGCATCTTCACATCAATCAAAAAGAGATGTTGGCTGTACAAAATGCCCTAACAGCTTTCAAGGACCTTCTGTATCCAGGACAACTATTATTAAAGACGGACAACACCACAGTTATGTGGTACATAAACAAGCAAGGGAACACTCATTCTTATCCCCTACGCAGACAAGTCATGACCTTGTGGAACACAGCTCTAACCTATCAAGTTCATCTACAAGCACAATTCCTGCCAGGAAAGAAAAACACTCTGACAGATGACTTAAGCAGAAACATCATAGATCCTCACGAGTGGAAATTAAATCCACAAGTATTCAGCATGATAACACAAAAATGGGGGTGCCCAGACATAGATCACTTTGCCTCCCCCAATGAATTGCCAACTACAAAAATTCTGCTCAAGGACTTCTCACACACAAGCATGGAAGGTGGATGCTCTCTCATTCAGCTGGAAAAGCCTAAAAGTTTATGCCTTCCCACCACTGTCTCTCCTTTCAAATGTACTTCTAAAAGCCCGACAAGAAAAACCACAGATGATCCTGATTGCCCCAGACTGGCCACGCCAGCACTGGTACCCAATCTTAACTTAGCTCAAGGCCCACCATAGATTTTACTTCAGACTCCGCACCTTCTGACTCAACAAAACAATCAGATCCTGCACAGTCAGCTCAAAACCTTAAACCTGGCTGCATGGCAGATTCATTAGTCAAGCAGACAACACCTGCCTCTAAAGCTGTTACGGATGTCATTTTGGAGGCCAGGAGGCCTAGCACCAGGAAATCTTATTCAGAAAAGTGGAAGAGATTCTGTGCCTGGAACCAGGCTCAAAGCTTTGACCCTCTTGTCCCAAATATTCCTCGGATATTACAATACTTAACTGAGATGCTGGACAAAGGACTATCCTTTTCATCCATTAAGATCCACGCCTCTGCCATCTCGGCTCATTACAACACAGATCCTCCTATTTTCTATCATCCATTGCTAAAACAGTACCTCAGAGGGACTAAAAACATAAGACCGCCTCGGAGAGCACCAACACCAACTTGGGACCTCAATTTTGTCTTGGAAAAACTAACTTTACCTCCTTTTGAACCAGCCAATTCAGCAGAATTAAAATATGTATCATGGAAAACTGCTCTGCTTCTGGCAATAATCTCAGCACGAAGAGTCTCAGAGTTACAGGCACTAATGGCAGTGGGGCCTTTCATCATTTTTCATCAAGACAGGGTTTCTTTAAGAACAAACCCTTCATTTATGCCTAAGGTGGTATCCAGTGTGGCTCTTAACCAAAATATTCACTTGCCAACTTTTTTATCCAAATCCCCAGAATAAAGGGGAGAGACTTCTGTATTCCTTGGACATACACAGACAGTTACGTTTCTACTTGGACAAAACAAAAGCTTTCAGAAAAACTGAGCAATTGTTTGTAGCATATGCTGCAGGATCACAGGGAAAGGCTATTTCAAAGCAGACCATTTCAAAGTGGATAGGACACTGTATCCGGTTATGCTACACACAGCATGGGAAACCTGTACCTAGTAACATTAGGCCATATTCCACCAGGGCAACAGCCACTTCAACTGCCTACCTTAGAGGAGTACCTACCAAAGATATCTTGGAAGCTGCAACCTGGAGTTCAGTGCACACCTTTACCAAGCATTATCACTTGCCTCTTTATTCTAGATCCAGAGCTGGCTTTGCTACTGCAGTGCTGCAGGGCCTCATAGCCACCACAAATCCTCTATAGAACCAGCCACCCTAACTCAGCTTTGGGATTCGACCCAAGTGTAATGACTGCAGCAGTGAAACACGATGAACATAGTACAGTTTTGTACCTACCATAAATGTAGATGTTCGAGTGTCTTCACTGCTGCAGTCCAGGTTACCCACCCGCCATCCCCTCTTTCTTAGCTGGGACTTATCTATACCTTTCAACCCTATACTACCTATGTGGTGTATTTGCTGGTAACTGAAGGTTTTGTTTTTACCTTTTTTGCATGTTTTATTAGCAATATGTATTGCCTACCTATTTGGGGGCACCTGACATCTGGGGCAAGAAAAACTGAAGAAAATGGTGTCGGCTGCATCTTATATACCCCTGGCGCACTGACGTCAGGGAAGAAGCGACAGCAACCGACGCCAGACCAAGACTTTGGAACTCTGGTCGACTGCGGGACCGCCTGACGGCAGGATAACCCAAGTGTAATGACTGCAGCAGTGAAGACACTCGAACATCTACATTTATGTTAGGTACATAACTGTCATTAGAAAACATGCATGGCTTAAGGAACAACCCCTACCAGACCATGTCAGATCTAAATTGTTGGATGCCCACTTGCACACAGATTACTTATTTGGCACTAAGGCAGAAGAGATCTTAAAAAAGATGGAAGAAGAAGCAAAGTCTATGCAAACAGTTGGATTTCTTACAGGTCCAGCCTCCTAGGTTCAGCAGGCATTGCCCCTCCAAGCACTGGTCCTTTCCTGCTCTGAGTAAACCAACCCAGCCTAGGCCCTGTGGGAACAGACCCCCCCAGACAGTAGCCCCAGGGAATGCCGAGATCTAAGCAGTGGACTACCTCCACTTCAAAAGCAGGGAGTTCTCAGCCACCAGCTTATGGTAAGAACTCACAGTGAATCACCTCCTCCACCCCCCCCCCTCCCTGCTCACCTTCAACTACCCCTAGGAGGAAAACTCTCCTTTCACTCAAGCACCTCGGCCACCGTTACCAAGGACCAATGGGTCCTGAACATTGCGTCTCCCGGATACAAATTTTCCTTCCACACCCTTCCAACCCCAGAAGGGTTCCCAGATCTACCACCAAATCAGTGGGCAGAGGCTCAAAAGCAAATCTTTTCCCTGCTCTTTATGAGGGTAGTAGAGCACATTTCTGCAGAACAGATAGGCCAAGGCTTCTACTCCAGACTTTTTCTGGTACCCAGAAAAGAGGGCATCTGGCACCCCATCCTCGATCTATCCATTCTAAACACTTTGCTGGTGATCCCAAAATTCAAAATGGTCACCCTCCAGTAACTGTTACCCATGCTCTCCAAGGACGTTTGGCTAGCCACCCTAGATCTAAAAGAGGCCTACCTCCACATTCCTATCGGGGAATCCTGCAGGAAATATCTCCCCTTCAGGGCAGGATCTCAGCACTTTCAGTTATCTGCACTTCCCTTTGGCTTATCTACTGCTCCCAGAGTTTTCACAAAATGTATGGCTCCGGCCATTGCCTTTTGCAGACAAATAAATATTCAAATTTACCCATACCTAGACTACTGCCTTATTCAGGCAGACAGCCAGGAAAAGCTGCTCAAGCACCTGGCCTTTGTAAAGGCACTGCTAACCTCCCTTGGGTACACAATCAATGAAAAGAAATCCAAACAGGTGCTCACCCAAAGGATAATCTTCCTGGGAGCAAATCTGGACATCGCATCCCAGATGGCATACCTTACACCAGAGAAACAAGTTTTCCTGACAGCCTGCTTCTCTCAACTAGCCACCAGGCCCCAGTTATCTGCAAGGAAGATCCTGTAAGCTCTGAGGTTCATAGCATCTTGCATACTACTCATTCCATATGCCAGAATGCATATGAGAAAACTTCAGTGGTACTTAAAGAGTCTTTGGTGTCAACGCTCTCAAGACCTGGAAACTCTCCTACCTATTATTCCTTGCCTCAGAAAGGATTTTATTTGGTGGGCAACCGCATGCTCCCACAACAAGGGACTGCCCTTCTTCCCACCCCCTGTCACCCAGACTCTCACCACAGACGCATCAGACTACGCTTGGGGTGCACATCTGGATGGCAGGTGCATACAGGGCCACTGGAGCCCACAGGAAATCACTCTGCACATCAATCAAAAAGAGATGATGGCTGTGCAGCATGCCTTGATAGCTTTCAAACCCTTTCTCTCTCCAGGGGTTCTCCTGATCAAAACAGACAACACCACTGTGACGTGGTACATCTACAAGCAGGGAGGGACTCACCCCTACCCTCTATACAGGCTGGCCATGACCCTTTGGCACACAGCCTCTAAAATGCAACTACACCTGTTAGCACAATTCCTGCCATGCTCTCTCAACTCTCTGGCAGACCAATTAAGCAGAAATCTGGATCCACACGAGTGGCAACTTAACAGAAGTACCTTCGCCCAGATAACTCAGAAATGGGGAACCCCGAAGGTCAACCTTTTTGCCTCACAAACCAACCATCAGCTCAGCAAATTCTGCACCAGGGAGCATCACTGCCTGGCTTGGATAGCGGATGTCCTGTCCTTTCCCTGGGTCAATCTATCGGTCTGTGTCTTTCCTCCTGTACCTCTCATCTCCAGGGTACTGCTCAAAATAAGGGAGGAAAAACCAGAGACCATTCTTATAACTCCAGACTGGCCCAGACAACACTAGTACCCCTTGCTGCACAGCCTGTCCCCTTTGCCTCCATGGCATCTTCCTCAGATTCCCAACCTCCTGACACAGAGGGAAGGGGAATTCATGCATCCCCAATTGCAGACACTCAGTTTGGCAGCTTGGTTTATTCCCTAACCCCAGACCAATCTACCATCCTCAGTAAACAGGTTCTGGATGTCCTAGCACCAGAAAGTCTTATGCAGATAAATGGAAAAGGTTCTGCACCTGGATCCAGGCTAAGGGAACCAATATGGCACAGCCCTCCATACCTGTCATTCTGGAGTACTTAGCGGACCTACTTCACAGTGGTCTCTCTTTCTCCTCCATAAAAATTCATGCCTATGCTGTTTCTGCTCATTTTCCACTGAGCAACCCTTTTTCTCACACCTTTTGATCAGACAGTTCCTCAGAGGGGCTAGCAACTTGAGGCCACCCAAAAGGGCACCAACACCAGTTTGGGACCTTAATTATGTCTTGGAAAAGCTCATCCTGCCCCCTGTCGAACCAGATGTTTCTGCAAAGTTAACATTTCTTTCTTGGAAGACAGCATTCCTTCTGGCCATTACTTCAGCCAGAAGAGTCTCTGAGCTGCAAGCTCTCATGTCTGTGGAACCTTTCAGCATCTTCCATGCAGGCAGAGTATCCCTCAGAACTAACCCATCCTTCATGCCCACGATGGTGTCCACTATGGCTCTCAACCAATCCATTCATTTGCCCACCTTTTTTCCTAATTCCCAGAACAAGGGGGAAAGGATTCTTCACTCTCTAGATGTGCACAGACAGCTCAGATTCTATGTAGAGAGGACTAAATCCTTCAGAAAGTCTGATCAATTGCTGATTAGTTGGTTAGCAAAGCCATCTCCAAGCAAACCATTCCAAATAGATAGCACACTGATCCATTTCTGCTACAAACAGCATGGAAAGCCTCCCCCTAAGGGGGTCAGGACACACTCCACCAGAGCAGCCTACACCTCTGCAGCTTTCCTCAGAGGAGTCCCAGCCAGGGACATCCTGGAGGCTGCCACCTGGACATCTGTTCACACTTTTATCAAGCATTACCACCTGCCTCTCTTCTCCAAATCCAGGGCAGGGTTTGCCTCTGCAGTTTTGCAGGGCGTCTTAGCCAGCCCCTAATATCCTTGACTGACTCCACCCATTTTGTCAGCTTTGGGAATTAACCCTAATATGATGACTGCAACAGTGAAACACGAAGAACATAGTACAGTTGTGTACACTTACCATAAATGTAGATGTCAGAGTGTATTCACTGTTGCAGTCCTGGTTTCCCTCCCTCTATCCTCCTTTCTTCTCTTTCTCCTTCTATTACCGTTCTTCCTTGTTGCTCTCTTTTCCTTACAAGGAACATATTGGTATTTATTTTCCACTGGTGGGGTTCTTCCACCAGAACCTGGCCTCCTACTTTGGGGGGCTACTGACAGGTTAGGACAAGAAAACTGATGTAATGGCGTCGGCTGCCTTGCTTCATACTACTGACGACCTGATGTCAATCCTCAAGCAAGAGCAGCTGATGAAGAAATACTAAGTCTCTGGTATTCGGGCCGGCTGAGGGCTGCCCTGACAGGGATAACCCAAATGTGATGGCTGCAACAGTGAATACATTCGAAC